>NC_064624.1:73713499-74019391 GCF_023898315.1 Schistocerca nitens
GCAGTATTTTGACAGTTGAAAGGTATGAATCTTTCGAAGGTCCTGGGGCAGATGTTCGAGTGTTCGCATTGGAGTCAGGTGGAGCAGTAACTTCCATTTTTTCAGCCACATTGTGTAGCAGCTCATATGCGTTCGACACTGGGGGAGGAGTCTGTCGCTTGTCGATGTCTTCTCCTGAGTGGGAATTCTTTCCTTTACGGTATCTGCGCTTCTTGTGCACCATTTGAAACAATTGCTTATCATCATCCCTTCCACTTGGATCGATGTCGATTTACAGGTGGCGGGACGTGTCCGAGGCTGACGTAAATCGAGCACAGCGTCCTTCCCAGAAGAGGCGTCGTAGTCATGATCAGAAGCCAGTTTGTCTGGCAGCTCTGACAAGTTGGTCTCGTCGTCGTTGGTTTGCATTGATGATATGGTTGTCGTTGGCGTTGGCGACCTGTGGTTGGCGCTTATCGACGTCCAGCGCGATGTTAATGGGGGTGGGGTGAATCGTGTTCTTGCGGAATAATGGTTGTACACGTTGAGCTCTGTCAGTTCCAAATATTGATCATTGTCTAGGTGGACACAGGCATGTCATCCATGACCAGGGCGCAGGCTCTCTGCCATTTTCTCTTCTTGTCTTCCTATAATGTACAAAGCCTGTGTCATCAACATCTGTGGTCCTCGAGTCAAAGCCTGATCCATCATAAGTGAAGTGTCCAATGGCGCAGCTGATGGAACAAGCACCACCAGACAGTGATCAATCCTCTCCTGAAACAGTTGCTTATCATAGTTGTTTCCATCAGTGTCGATGTCGATTTCCAGGCAGTCAGACATGTCGAAGTCGGCTACATTGGCCACGTGCACACTTCAGTTTAATTTCATTCCCCGTGCCCATACGGGCAGAGGAGGGCTGTCAACGACGCAGTTGGCCACTCTTCATATGAGAGAGAAATATTGATAAAAAAGATGAAATAAAACATATGAAAAGACGAAAAAAGGAAAACATGAGAACATAAGGAGGGGGATACAATGGCAGGTAAAACATGCATTTACACAAACTAATTGGGAGAGACAGTTAAAAATATCCATATAAAGATAAAAGCACTCATGACAATAAAAACTGCTCAGAGGGACATGCCAAGGGAGGGGAGTATGGAGAGGAGGGAAGAGAGGCGAAAGGAGGGGAAAGCAGTGGAGGGGGGCTGGTGAGGATGGGATGAAAAGAAATGGAGTTGGGTGATGCACAAAGTGGTAGGTGACATGTGTGCTGGGAGAGGGTGGGGGAAAACACGTCAGGAGGGAGCTCAGAAATGCAGAAGGGGTGCACTAGAAAGGGCATTGGAGGGAGGAGAGGAAGGTGGGTTTAGAGTTGATAGGAGGGGTTGATAACAATGCAGAGCTTATCATCTGGAAGGTTTAGGCCCTGGAAAGTACATTGGCATAAGAGGTGGAGGGTGTGGAGATGGAAAGAGGGTGTGATGCAATGGTAAAATCACAGCAATGGGCACGGGATAGTGAGGATTGAGGACACTAAGGGGTGGGAAGGTTTGCGGATGATGTACAGGATGGGGATATGTTTGAGGAAAAGGAGAAGATGTGAGAAGGAGATGATGTCACATAGGATTTGAGTGGTGGACAGGTGGTGGATACAGAATGTGAGGAGGAGTGCATGGCATTTGAGTATTTGGAGTGATTTATAGAATCTGGGTGTGGTGTAATTCCAGATGACGCTGGCATAGCAAAGGATGGGATGGATCAAGGATTTGTAGGTGCGAGGGATGGTGGAACGATGCAGTCCCCATGTTAGACCAGACAGGAGTTTCAAGAGGTGGAGTCTATTGTAGGATTTATGTTGCATCATAAAGAGATGACAGTCGAGGGTGATGGCAAAGTGTTTCAGGGTAGGATTTAGGTGGATATGATGAGCATAAATGGTAGGGTAAAAATCGTCCGGCCAGAAGGAGGGGGTCATACGACCTATGAGGATTTCCTGGGTCCTGCAAGGGTTGATATGAAGGAGCCACTGGTTTCAGCAAGTTGTGAACTGATTGAGGTTGGTTTGAATCGTATGTTGGGACCTTTGAAGGGTAGGAAAGAGGGACAGGAAGGAGGTAATATCAGCAAATTGGAGGAGATGAGCAGGCAGGGGAGTTTTGGGCATATCTGCGGTATACAAGAGATAGAGGAGAGGGGAAACGATCGATTCTAGGGGTGTGCCTGGACAAAATTTATGGGATTTGGTACTGTGGATAGTGACATAGGAGAGTCGACAGGAGAGGAGGGAAGCAACAAGACGAACGAAATTGATAGGAAGAGTGTAGGTCTTGAGTTTAAAGAGGATCCGGGGATGCCAGTCATGGTCATAGGCGTTCTGGAGGTCGAGGGAAACGAACATAGTAGAACGATGGGAGTTAAGTTGTAGGGAAAGAAAGTTGGCAAGGTTAAGGAGCTGCTCGTCGGTGGAGAAGGAAGGCCAGAAGGCACAGTGGGTAAGGGAAGGATGTGTTGATGAATATGGATGGACTTAAAAACCTCACTAAACATGGTGAGGTAGATGGGATGATAGGAAGAGGTGTCAGAGGTTGTTCGTTGGGCTTAGGGAACAGCAGGATGTGGGAAGTCTTCCACAAGTTGGGGCAAAGGCCAGTGGATACGATGACGTTATACAAGGTAGGAAGGACAAGGGACGAAGGGGATTCTTTGAGTTGGGACAGGTGACACAGTCGTGGCCAGGGGTGGTGCTGTGTATGTAGCAGAATATGAGTTTGAAGTCGTGTGATGTAGTGGGAGTGTTTAAATCTGAGCTGGTAACTCGTCCAAATACTGGAAACTGGGGGCGAGTGGCAGGACAGATGTATTGGTGCGTTCAAGGACTGTTGGAAAGAGGGAGTCATCAAAGTGGGGATTGTCTTCGGAATGGATAAGATGTTGGAGAGGATGGAAGCAAAATGGTTTGCCCTACTGAGGTTGTCAGGTAAGGAGTAGTCGTCGTGGAGAAGGGGGTGATATGGCGTGGGGTGACTACCAGTAAGGTGGTTGAAGGCAGACCAGTACTTAGAGGAGTTGACGGGAGGGGTGACTAGAGTTATCGACGTGTCTGGCACCAGTTCTGGGGTTTCATTGCTGTTAAGATGTTACATATGTGTCATTGTAATTGCCAGCGGCAGAGTGTATCCTGGTCACGGGTTCAGAGGAAGAAGTGATAGAGCCTGTGGGATTTGAGATAGCATGTGGAGGAAGAGTAGGGCGGTGAGTATGAATAAGTTTAGTAGGAATGTGGGCCTCCATGGAGTTAGATATGGTCTTATGGAGAAAGGAAAAAGTGTGGTTGATGTCAGAGGAATGTTGAAAGATAAGTGGGTGGCTTTCGACCGGGGAGACAATGGATTCCCATAGGTATCCCAGTCAGTTTGGCGGTAGCCCTGGATGGACTTCAGAGGGGCAGCAGGGTGCAAGGCTGGAGGTGGGCAATGGATTGGGGAGATGGTGAGACGGACTGGGAGGTGGTCGCTACAAATGGGGCTGAGGATATCAGCGGTGATATGACCAAGGAGATTGGGGGAAGTAAGGATGACATCAGAGGTGGAGTTACTTTCAGGACGAGTGTGCTGTTGAAGGGGAACAAGCTTACCTAGGATGGGAGCAAGGAACTGATGCCGCCACCAAAAGTGGCAGGGTCATGGCTGTGGATGTTGAGGTCTGTGGCAATCACATAGGTGGAAAAGGTATGGTCGACATCCGAGATGAACACATAGGGGAGAGAGGCTCCTGTACGGACATAGACAGTGCCACAGGTGATGGTGAGGGAGGGGAAAACGACGTGAGGATGATGTGTTTGGTTGGGTCATCGAGCAGGGGTTGTGGTTGGACAGGGATATACTGGAGGAGGCCAGTAGCTACCCTACCTCGCGCTAGGGGAAGAGGATTGTCTGGGCAGTGGAAATAGGATGAGGGGCTTTTGACAATATTGACTCTAACAAGGGCATTTCAATTATCTACAACTCGCACGTAAATCAGAAACAAGACTGAAGTTACAACAGTCGAATGAGATGAAGGGAGTGAGGCAGAATTGTAGCCCACCGCCGTGCTATTGAGTCTGTACATTAAGCAAAACGTAAAGGAGTAGGAAGAGAAGAATGGTGAGGAAATGAAAGTTCAGCGATAAGAAGTAAAATCTTGAAGGTTTGCATATGACGCTGTAACTCCGCCAGGGGCACCAAAACTCATTGGACATCAGTTGAACGGAATAGATACTGTAATATCTTGAAAAAAATTTATAAATGACTTTCAACCAAACAAAAAAAAAGGATAATAGAATGGAACCGAATTAAATCAGGCGTCCGCAGCTCGTGGTCGTGCGGTAGCGTTCTCGCTTCCCACGCCCGGGTTCCCGGGTTCGATTCCCGGCGGGGTCAAGGATTTTCTGTGCCTCGTGATGACTGGGTCTTGTGTGCTGTCCTTAGGTTAATTAGGTTTAAGTAGTTCTAAGTTCTAGGGGACTGATGACCATAGATGTTAAGTCCCATAGTGCTCAGAGCCAATTAAATCAGGCGTTGCTGAGGCACAGCAGAATAACTGACGATGGACAAATTGGAGAGGTTGTGAAATTAACAGTCAGTAGCAAGAAATGAGTTTCTGAAAAAGAGAAAAGCGGTTCTGGAAAGAGAAATAATTAACAGCGAATGTATACAGAAACTTTACGAACATTTCTGGAAGGCAATTGTGTTGAACGGTGGTTCAGGCAAGAAGAGAAGCTTTTTAGAGCTGGCGCTGCAGAAGACTGCTGAAAACTAGATGAGTAGATCGAGTTATTAATGAGGAGGTACTGAATCTCAGTCAGCACAATAGAAATTTTTGAGTTGTCTGAAACAAGGGTTGGGTTTAGAGGTCATACAGAGACATCGACGAATCTTAGAGTTTCTAAAGGAGGGAATTACTGAAGGTTAAAATTGTAGGAGGTACCAACGCTCGATTGCCGTAAGAAGTCTGAAATGCCTGTCATGGCAGGGCTCTACACAGACGAAGTAGATGTGCCTGGAGGAGACTTCCATTAGACCAGTCTCCCTGCCACTACTACGCTGTTGGCCAATAGAAAGGGTGTCGGGGGACAGCTCATCTACAAATCTACATCTGCATCAACATGACTCCTCTGTAGTTCACTGTTAAGTGGCTGGCAGAGGGTTCGTTGAACCACCTCCAGCCTATTTCTGTTCAGTTTCACTCTCGAAAATTGTGCAGGAGAAATGACACATCTTCCCTTGCTAGCTCCGATTTCTTTTACTTTATTACACTCATCATTTCTCCTGATGTAGGTAGACACCCACAAAATATATCGCAACCGGTGGATAAAGTTGATGACTGAAATTTCGTGAGAAGTTCTCACCATGCTGGCCGTAGTGGCCGAGTGGTTCATGGCGCTTCAGTCCGGAACCACGCGACTGCTAAGGTCGCTGGTTCGAATCCTGCCTTGGGCATGGATGTGTGTGATGTCCTTAGGTTGGTTACGTTTAAGTAGTTCTATGTTCTAGGGGACTGATGACCTCAGATGTTAGGTCCCATAGAGCTCAGAGCCATTTGAACCATTTGTTCTCACCATAACTGAAATCATCTTTGTTTAAATTATTATCAACCCAACTCGCTGATCATATCCTTGACACTCTCTCTCCTATTTCGCGGCTGTACAAAATGAACTGCACTTCATTGAACTTTTTCGATGTCTTCCAGCAACTCAGTCGGGTAAGGGTCCCATACCTCACAGCAAAACGTACGAACACGACGGACAGCCGTTGTGCATGCATTGTCTTCAGTGTTTTTTTTTTTTTGCACTTTCTAACCATTCTGTCTATAAAACGCAGTCTTGGGTTCGCCTTCCCCACAACTTTTTCTGTAAGATCCTTCACATTCTAATAGTTCATAACTGTAATTCCTATGTATTTAGTTGAATTGACAGTTTATAGATATGTGTGATCCATCGTGAATCCGGTTTGTAAAGGATTCCTTTTAGTATTAATGTCCATTGTTTGAGTCATTTGCCACTTTTTGGCTAAATAATTTGGCATTTGGCAATTGGTTTTGCTGTTATCATGTGGAGACACACTGAGAGGGCTGCTCAATTTGTCTCCTAAATCGTTTATACAGATTAGGAACAGCACATGAACAATTCCCCTTCGTACGCCAAAAGTCATTTCTGTTTTACTCTATGTCTTCCGTTAGTGCGTCCTGTGACCTTTCGGACAGGAAATGACGAATCCTGTCGCACAAGTGGTACTAAACTCCATACGTACGCCATATAATTAGAAGTCGATTCTGTGGAATGGTATAAAAAACCTCCTGGAAATCTAGAAAGGAAACAGTTTAAGATCCATTGTCGATAGCACTCATTACTTTGAATGACTAAAGAGCTAGTTCTGTTTCAAAGGAACGATATTTTCTGAATCGGTCTGAATATGTCTCAATAGATCGTTTTCTTCGAGATAATTCATAATATTCGAAAGCAGCGTATGTTTCCAATCTTACTGCAAATCTAATTTACTGGTATGGGACAATATCTGAGTGAATTCCTCTTATTTCCTTTAAAAATCAAATGGGTCTAAGAACTATGGGAGTTAACACCTGAGGTCATCAGTCCCCTAGAACTTAGAACAACTTAAACTTAACTAACCTAAGCATATCAGACACATCCATGCCCGAGACAGGATATACTCGTTAGGGGTCCTCATTGGTACACGATTGGGGGGAAAATTTGCCTGTATTAAGTGGTTTAATTTGCTCCTCCACATAGAAGGTATCTGTTATTAATTCGAAATCTGTAACATTTAGCGTGTTTAGTAACTTCATTTTAGCAGCGCTTTGGTGAGTAACATTACGACTGCCATCGTACAGAGAAGGTGCTAATGGCGTCTTGTCGCTGGTGTACTTTACATTTGACCAAATCTGTTTGGATTTTCTGCCAGATGTGGAGACTAAGTTCCGTTTTAGGAACTATTAAAAGCATATCGCATTGAAGTCCCCGCCAAATTTTGATTTTCTATAAAACATCGCTAATCTTGGTGATACTGCGTCGTTTCAAGTTAGAACGTCCCCTTAGAAAAAATAATGAATTACTGTGCTGGTAAACCCTTTACGTTATTTGATTTTCAAACAGGTGAGCAAAACTGAACACACTCAGACATTTCTCTCTTTACTTATTCTGATGATCACTCCACTGACACACAATATTTGTAGCGCAACGCAATCTGACTTTCAACAATCCCTACAAAAGAATGGCCCTGACTAACAATAACCTATACCTTTCATGAATCACTTACCTCACAAAAATCTTCGTTACTCGAACTACTTCAATACACTGAGCGCCAATACTGCCAGCTGAATAAAAGATTCTAAGTACTGAAGGCACTAACTACTGATAGGTATAGTTAGCAAATGAAAGATTTTGATAGAGAACAAACAATGTATTTACCTTAATAGTGTTCAGAAGTCATAATACATATATATCAGTTCATGACATCCAGTCTTACAAATTTACTCTCTCTGATGGACACACGTCCAGATCATCCGCTCTCAAAACTCCGGCATCTCTCTCCCCACATCCACCACTGCTGGCGGCTCACCTCCAACTGCGCAACGCTACGCGCTGTTAATAGCCAACTGCCCAACAGTACAATAGCGAATATTCCAACAATGAGTCCAGCCAGCCACAGACTGCACACAGCACAGCCATTGATTTTCATACAGAGCGCTACGTGGCGTTACCAATATAAAAACTTAAACAGCCTACTTACAAAGTGTACAATACTTGTTTTCGTTTGTTCTTCAACAGTGACCTGTTTTGTGCGCCATAGGAGAATAGTGCCGTCTTTTATTAATACGTTTGATAGAAATCTCTCGATTAGAGGGAAACTACGATCGCAGGGACGCGATTTATCGCCTCCAAGCGGTATCTGCGTAAGTAGACTATTGCGGATGCTCGCCAGGAATACTCCACGCGTCTACTTGTGTATATGAAAAGTGCGTCACATCCTCGCTGTGAAAGGATACGGTTAGCGGTCAGCTAACATCCCGTCTGTGGTCTGAGCCGCTTCCCGCTTCCGACAGCCCGGCTGTGGGAATTATAACGACTTAGGGCGTGGGAGGCCAGCGAGCGACACACACCGACTCCATACGGGCCTACCCAAAATTACTGTAGCGATGATATACGTGACTGCAGCTGAAGCTTACTGGTACGTCGATAACCGTTACAGAGAATGTAAGATGAACTTCAGAATTTACATCGTTCTGCAAGAGCAGCGAATCGGATGTCGCTGCACCCTTTTGAATCAGCACCTGCCAAACTGATGAATCCGTCGTCCTTGCCATGGCGGCATTGCGTTCTCTGCCACCTAGACCATCGGGCCACACACCCATGCATTTCTTTTCGTGGGGTGATGCCAAATACCTTGCGTATGCGCCTCATTAGCCGAAAACCATTACAGAAACCAAATTGCACATTTCTGATGCGTCGGTTACTCTACATACGCTTCTCAATGTATGACCTGAAATGGCTTGTCGCTTACATGTTCTGCATGTCACCCAGGGATTCATGTAAAATATCTACAAAGAATCTAAAATAAATTTGCTCTGTTTCGAATAGCTACACCCACTGGTAATCGCTTCATTCAGTTTTAACTCTATATCTACAAATAACTAATTCATAAATAGTACATAAGAATATGCAGAAAGACTAAGGAGATGATTAATGTTGTTGTTGTTGTGGTCTTCAGTCCTGAGACTGGTTTGATGCAGCTCTCCATGCCACTCTATCCCGTGCAAGCTTCTTCACCTCCCAGTACCTACTGCAACCTACATCCTTCTGAATCTGCTTAGTGTATTCATCTCTTGGTCTCCCTCTACGATTTTTACCCTCCACGCTGCCCTCCAATACTAAATTGGTGATCCCTTGATGCCTCAGAACTTGTCCTACCAACCGATCCCTTCTTCTACGCAAACTTCTCTTCTCCCCAATCCAATTCAATACTTCCTCATTAGTTATGTGATATACCCATCTAATCTTCAGCATTCTTCTGTAGCACCACATTTCGAAAGCTTCTATTCTCTTCTTGTCCAAACTATTTATCGTCCATGTTTCACTTCCATACATGGCTACAATCCATACAAATACTTTCAGAAACGACTTCCTGACATTTAAATCTATACTCGATGTTAATAAATTTTTCTTCTTCAGAAACGCTTTCCTTGCCATTGCCAGTCTACATTTTATATCTTCTCTACTTCGACTATCATCAGTTATTTTGCTCCCCAAATAGCAAAACTCCTTTACTACTTTAAGTGTCTCATTTCCTAATCTAAATCCCTCAGTATCACCCGTCTTAATTCGACTACATTCCATTATCCTCGTTTTGCTTTTGTTGATGTTCATCGTATATACTCCTCTCAAGACAGTGTCCATTCCGTTCAACTGCTCTTCCAAGTCCTTTGCTGTCTCTGACAGAATTACAATGTCATCGGCGAACCTCAAAGTTTTTACTTCTTCTCCATTGATTTTAATACCTACTCCGAATTTTTCTATTGTTTCCTTTACTGCTTGCTCAGTATACAGATTGAATAACATCGGGGAGAGGCTACAACCCTGTCTTACTCCCTTCCCATCCACTGCTTCCCTTTCATCTCCCTCGACTCTTATAACTGCCATCTGGTTTCTGTACAAATTGTAAATAGCCTTTCGCTCCCTGTTTTTTTCCCCTGCAACCTTTAGAATTTGAAAGAAAGTATTCCAGTCAACATTGTCAAAAGCTTTCTCTAAGTCTACAAATGCTAGAAACGTAGGTTTGCCTTTCCTTAATCTTTCTTCTAAGATAAGTTGTAAGGTAAGTATTGCCTCACGTGTTTCAGTATTTCTACGGAGTCCAAACTGATCTTCCCCAAGGTCTGCTTGTACGAGTGTTTCCATTCGTCTGTAAAGAATTCGTGTTAGTATTTTGCAGCTATGGCTTATTAAACTGATTGTTCGGTAATTTTCACATCTGTCAACACCTGCTTTCTTTGGGATTGGAATTATTATATACTTCTTGAAGTCTCAGGGTATTTCGCTTGTTTCATACATCTTGCTGACCAGATGGTAGCGTTTGGTCAGGACTGGCCCTCCCAAGGCTGTCAGTAGTTCCAATGGAATGTTGTCTACTCTGGGGGCGTTGTTTCGACTAAGGTCTTTCAGTGCTCTGTCAAACTCTTCACGCAGTGTCGTATCTCCCATTTCATCTTCATCTATATCCCATTTCCATAATATTGTCCTCAAATACATCGCCCTTGTATAGACCCTCTATATACTCCCTCCACCTTTCTGCTTTCTCTTCTTTGCTTAGAACTGGGTTTCCATCTGAGCTCTTGATGTTCATACAAGTGGTTCTCTTATCTCCAAAGGTCTCCTTAATTTTCCTGTAGCCCGCATCTCGTGGTCGTGCGGTAGCATTCTCGCTTCCCACTCCCGGGTTCCCGGGTTCGATTCCCGGCGTGGTCAGGGATTTTCTCTGCCTCGTGATGGCTGGGTGTTGTGTGCTGTCCTTAGGTTAGTTAGGTTTAAGTAGTTCTAAGTTCTAGGGGACTGATGACCATAGATGTTAAGTCCCATAGTGCTCAGAGCCATTTGAACCATTTTTTTAATTTTCCTGTAGGCAGTATCTATCTTACCCCTAGTGAGATAAGCCTCTACATCCTTACATTTGTCCTCTAGCCATCCCTGCTTAGCCATTTTGCACTTCCAGTCGATCTCATTTTTGAGACGTTTGTATTCGTTTTTGCCTGCTTCATTTATTGCATTTTTATATTTTCTCCTTTCATCAATTAAATTCAATATTTCTTCTGTTACGCAAGTATTTCTACTAGCCCTCATCTCTTTACCTACTTGATCCTCTGCTGCCTTCACTACTTCATCTCTCAAAGCTACCGATTCTTCTTCTATTGTATTTCTTTCCCCCATTCCTGTCAATTGTTCCCTTATGCTCTCCCTGAAACTGTACAACCTCTGGTTCTTTCAGTTTATCCAGGTCCCATCTCCTTAAATTCCCACCTTTTTGCAGTTTCTTCAGGTTTAATCTACATGTCATAACCAATAAATTGTGGTCAGAGTCCACATCTGCCCCTGGAAATGTCTTACAATTTAAAACCTGGTTCCTAAATCTCTGTCTTACCATTATGTAATCTATCTGATACCTTTTAGTATCTCCAGGGTTCTTCCATGTATACAACCTTCTTTCATGATTTTTAAATCAAGTGTTAGCTATGATTAAGTTGTGCTCTCTGCAAAATTCTGTCAGGCGGCTTCTTCCTCTTTCATTTCTTAGCCCCAGTCCATATCCACCTACTACGTTTCCTTCTCTCCCTTTTCCTACACTCGAATTCCATTCACCCATGACTATTAAAGTTTCATCTCCCTTCACTATCTGAATAATTTCTTTTATTTCATCATTTATTTCTTCAATTTCTTCCTCATCTGCAGAGCTAGTTGGCATATAAACTTGTACTACTGTAGTAGGTGTGGGCTTCGTATCTATCTTGGCCACAATAATTCGTTCACTGTGCTGTTTGTAGTAGCTTACCCGCATTCCTATTTTCCTATTGATTATTAAACCTACTCCTGCATTACCCCTATTTGATTTTGTGTTTATAACCCTGTAGTCACCTGACCAGAAGTCTTGTTCCTCCTGCCACTGAACTTCACTAATTCCCACTATATCTAACTTTAACCTATCCATTTCCCTTTTTAAATTTTCTAACCTACCTGCCCGATTAAGGGATCTGACATTCCACGCTCCGATCCATAGAACGCCAGTTTTCTTTCTCCTGATAACGATGTCCTCTTGAGTAGTCGCCGCCCGGAGATCCGAATGGGGGACTATTTTACCTCCGGAATATTTTACCCAAGAGGACGCCATCATCATTTAATCATACAGTAAAGCTGCATGCCCTCGGGAAAAATTACGGCTGTAGTTTCCCCTTGCTTTCAGCCTTTCGCAGTACCAGCACAGCAAGGCCGTTTTGGTTATTGTTACAAGGCTAGAACAGTCAATCATCCAGACTGTTGCCCTTGCAACTACTAAAACGGCTGCTGCCCCTCTTCAGGAACCACACGTTTGTCTGGCCTCTCAACAGATACCCCTCCGTTGTGGTTGTACCTACGGTACGGCAATCTGTATCGCTGAGGCACACAAGCCTCCTCACCAATGGCAAGGTCCAAGGTTCATGGGGGAGGGGGGCAGGGGTGGGAGATGATTAACAGGATTCAGTAGATTTATAGACATCGGAGTAGCTAATCTTACCTCGTGATTATAAGTGCAAGGGAGAGTCAGAGGAACTGTCATACACTCATGTCGTGTGTGGACTAAGGAAAATATTCGGAAGTGTAGACTAAAGTACTCCAATGCCACCTCCACCTCCGCTGTTTAGCAATAAGACCTTTCCCACAGCGGCGTGGTGTGCTCACCTCAGTCATGCAAACAGACATACTGTACATGCAACAACATGGAAGATACATCTATGCATCAGACAGACCAACATGCGGTTCCCGAAGAGGGGCAGCAGACTTTTCTTTAGTTAGAGGGTACCAGTTAAGATGACTGTCGGAAGGTCTGGCCTTGCAACATTAGCCCACATTCCCTCCCCGTGTTGGTGTTATGGGTGGATGGTGACAAGTGAAATACAACTGTCATGCTCCCAAAGAGTGCAGCATCTGAAATGTGATACAGAATAATGCTGAAGATAAGATGGGTGTACCGTATAGTTAATGGAGATGCACACAATCGAACTGATGAAGAAAAATAATGGTACAATCTCAGTAACAGAAAGAATCAATTGGTAAGATTCATCCTTAGTTATCAGGGAATCGTCAATTAGTTAATTGAAGGAATTGTATGGTCGTAGAGAAAAACTGGAAATTGGTTGGAGGTATAAGACATTCTTTACGTCATTAGCCACACCTGAAAGCATTGCCTACAGATATTAGCACCCATAGGTTTAATCCTGTGCACAAGTTAATTTGCGACACATTGTTAATGATTTTCAGGTCTGTTCATTACAAACGACAACTCAAACGTCTCCTAACAGGAGCTAAACAAACCAAGGAGCGTGACAAAAGTTATTGTTCAAAGTTTTTGCGTTGGACGAGAGCTTTTCTTCGGTCAATGCGATATAGCAGTGCCTGTGTTCTTAAGAAGTATAATACACTCTTCTTTCAAATATGCATTGTGTGTCTCAAGGAACATTGCATCGTATTTCTGAACAGCACAGGCTCTGCAATATCGTGTTTATCCTCCGACAGCGGACAAGCCACATTCAATTAAGATATCTCCCCAGTACAGGAATATACATAATGTATGTACGAGTCAAGGAGTTGTAGAGATGTGAGTAGTAGGACAACCTGTGTGTCACCCAAAGTACCGTTATCCAAGATGGCGGCATCACCCCAGGCAGGGCGTCACCCCAGGGGTGTCGTCACCCCAAGTACTGTTGCTCAAGATGGCGGCCGTGACGTCAGCTGATGGCGCGATTGATGCCAGATGATGACACGAATACCGTTATTCAAGAAGGCGGGGAAGTGTCACACCCCCTCGTGGCAAGGTTGAATTTTTTTTTTGGGGGGAGGGGGTGCATTGGGCTATCTCTACTAAGAAAATTGAGGGAAAGAAAGAGCACTTGGGCTATCTCTACTGGCAGATAAGAAAGGGCACTTGAGCTACCTCCAGTAACCTAAGTCACCCGATGGCCACCACTTCCTAGGAACTGATAGGAACTTTGAATTTCAGAAGGTAAAGAAAGGGCAGTTGTGCTAACTCTACCAATCTAAGAAAATAGCGGGAAAGAAAGGGCACTTGAGCTACCTCCAGTAACGTAAGTCACCTGATCGGCACCTCTTCCTAGGATTTAGTGGCAGGTTTGAATTTTGGCAGGGAAGGAAAGGGCACTTGGGCTACCTCTAATAACCCTTTGAAAATGGCGGGCAAGAAAGGGCAACTGAGCTACCTCCACTAACCTAACTGACCTCTTCCTACGATCTAGATATAAGTCTTTATTTAAACAATTAGAACCAGTACAAAAATAAGTGTGTTCACCATCCAATTGGAAAATGGGCTCGAATTTAGCTCTAAGAGCTTACTCCATCAGCTGAGGGGAGTTAGTATCGTGTTTCCCCCACTACAGGCTGCTCATGTTGTCATTCAATTCTAATGTAGTTTGTTTCAATTTCTTCAAATTTTCTACAATTTTTATAAATTTGTTTAAATTTATTATCTACCTACAGCAACAGCAGCTTAGGTCGGTGTTACCACCACCACAAGAGACTTAGATATCAGTTGGCAGTGTTCAATTAGCGAGATGCTGGTATCAGACAAGGTGGGTTTTAATTGCTGTATTACATGCGCCCATTAAGCTGAGGAATGGAAGGGACCATTAATGCTTGAACATATGATGACGAAGAATACGGTACTGCAAATAAATGCTTTGCGTTAAAGATGCATTACACAATGCACTGAAACATTTGTCTCTGCTTGAATTGTCTGTCATTTCTAAAATCTACGTATGAGCTCTCACCACACAAGAGACAACTGCCTCCCGAATGAGATTTTCAGCCAGCCGGAGTGGCCGTGCAGTTCTAGGCGCTACAGTCTGGAACTGCGAGAACGCTACGTTCACAGGTTCGAATCCTGCCTCGGGCATGGATGTGTGTGATGTCCTTAGGTTAGTTAGGTTTAAGTAGTTCTAAGTTCTAGGGGACTGATGACCTCAGAAGTTGAGTCCCATAGTGCTCAGAGCTATTTGACCCTTTTTTTTTTTAGATTTTCACTGTACAGCAGAGTGTGCGCTGATATGAAACTTCCTGGTAGATTAAAACTGTGTGCCCGACCGAGACTCGAACTCAGGACCTTTGCCTTTCACGGGCAAGTGCTCTACCATCTGAGCTACCGAAGCACGAGTCACGCCCAGTCCTCACAGCTTAAGTTTGGAAGGTAGGAGACGAGAAACTGGCAGAAGTAGAGCTGTGAGGACCAGGTGTGAGTGGTGCGGCGGTAGCTCAGATCGTAGAACACTTGCCCACGAAAGGCCAAGGTCCCGAGTTCGAGTCTCAGTTGGGCACACAGTTTTAATCTGCCAGGAAGTTTCAACTGCCTCCCATCCACCAGACCAAAGCCTTCGCATCCCTGTACAATCACAAAGTATGTCATTCGAGCCACTACCAGGACCGTCTCGTGGAAGCATGTCCCCATGCTGGCCAGCGTGTGAAAGCCACATGGACCGTCCCAGGCAACCGCAGTCTGAATCGATACACCAATGCAATAACAGTATGTCGTCCCTCTCCCCCCTCTAAATGCATTTTTCTCATCTGAAAGCATACTCGCGCTTCTGCCCCTAATAGCTACGAGGCACCAAACGCCTATCGTTCTGAGAGTTTCTTTGACGTCACGTAGGACTCGTTCGCCGTTCTGCGGCCGATAATTTACTTAACATCATTTCGACCCTATAATAAAGCAACTACTAAAAGCATTTTCCACCATAATAAATGTCCTCTTTCCACGAGAATAGACAAAGTGAATTTCGTTTAGTTTTATGAGCAAAATCGGTAAAGATTTTCCATGTCTGTGAAGACATTTACATGTAAACCGATATTTCCACTCGCGAATACAGATATCGGTGATTCAACAGATTCAAAATCACCCCTATAATTTACAATGTCAAGTAAGGTCTTTCTCATATCTAGAGAACCGACAAACGTGCCATCCACCCGCAAGATTCATGCACCACAATGGATCTTCTCTCAACTAGATAAATAAGTCAAATGCGAAGAAGCAGTCTACAGAATAATTTACATTTGAGGGAATAATGGCCCAGCGCCGATTTCCACTTGATCACGAAAGCTGCCTAACACACATACTAAGTATTACCTCGCTATTCGGCCGTCTAGAAGACTACACTGTTAAGACAACTACATTTGCACTGTCCCCGACGTTGGTGGGAAATTTGATTCATTCCCACCACAGGCTGCCCATAGACAGAATCATCCTACAAAATCGTCCACATATATATTTGATCGCTATACCTACAATTCGATGCTACGATCTCCGTTTCAGTTGAACGACATTCGACAATGAGCTAAGTATTGGAAATACACCCTGCTGACGGCTGTGGCTCTGGAAATAGAAATATCTCCACCGTTCTCATGACTTGACATACGCCATCCCAGTGTGGGACGTCAAGTCCATACCTTTTTTAGTACTGGACATAGTCATTTCTTTTGCACATGTCGGAACACAAATACATCATGCTCAAGGCGAACCTGTCACACATCACCTACTACCAAGTATAATACTTGGTCAATAACTGATTGCCAGCGAAACAAAGTAATACTGACCGAATATCATCCATGGGTGGACGTGTCTAATAAGTGAGTGCAGGCTTTCTCGGCGAATTTCATATATGAAACGTTGCTACGAGACGACGAAGCTACTCGGCTGACTTCACGTGAAGACTTGATATATGTCTAGTAATATTTCTTGCGATTCGTACCACTGTGTCCTAGAAAGAGAGGCGTAATCGTCTTACAGACAGTGAGATGTTAAAAACACAACCATCACAGGCGGTCTTTGTTCTACACGTGCATACAAGTATGCACGTTGAAAGCTATACCCACTTAAAAGTTCGAGGTATGGCATTACCTCTGAAACAGGTGTGCTCCTGTCCAAACAAATACCGTATCATTGCGTGGCGGATACACATTCGAACGCTAACTCGGGTGTACTGTAGGTCCTGGGAGCCATCCGCGATACATGCATACACACAGACATACAGAAAACAGCGCAAGCGCTTTCCAAATGTTGAGGTGACTGGATACAATCGAGCACGGTGTTACACTAAGCAACCCCATCAGCGCATTTGGGCTTGGTGTTGGCAGCTGTGCTACATTTAAAAGCAATTTTAGAACAAAGAACGAGGGGTTATGTCATGATTGCATGGATAGAACTGACATATATTAGAAATAATTGCGAGAAATTATAATAGAACAGGTATAAATTGACTGAATATACATCGAAATGCGGTGAAATTGAGCAAGTACTTGCGTAACTTGTGGTTGGCGCTGAACAGTTTGTACTTTGGAAGAAGCGTGTGGTAGCAAGAGGAATCCGAGAAAACGTCCACATGGAAGCAAAGGGAATAAGGGAAGCAGTCATTTTTTTCCGTTGAGGCAGCATTATACTGCATGTTGTAACCTCCCCACACAAAAAAATAATAATGTTATTTGGATAGTAATTCTAATTTTTGTGTAAGCTCAGAACAAAACTGGTTCCCATTTATAACCTACCAACAGAAATTCATTCACATTTAACCTCCACACAAAATTTGTTTCCCATTTAATGTAAGCTCGAAACAGAAATATTTCTAAACCTCGTAATAAAAAATAAATTCAGTAACCTGGTAGAATTTGGACGACAGCAGCGCTGCATCATGGCCCTGTAAGATCATTCTGAATTTTAAAACAGTAAAAATTCTTACCTCAATAAAAACGGCGAATATATCTGCTCTTATATAAATTTTTTCTGGGACAGCTTTGTGCAATGCTCGCCGATAGATTTGTCATTTATGAAAGGAAGCAACTGATTTTTCTTTTGTAACAATAGGAATGATCATGGATTGAAGAAATTAGCAAATTCTTTAAATTGAAATGAATGTTTTTTATAAACTACTTTATATCACGAAGATTATTATTAGGACATTTTTAAAAGATTTACATGGGACTTTACATAACATTACTAGATATGCGCGAGGCTGCTTTTTTACAATAATACTGAGGCTTCGGCATCGCTGCACCGCGACCGGCCCAGCCAACAAGATTCACCAGACCATGGCAGACAGGCGCCTGCTCGCTAGCAACAACTTACTGCTACTGCTACACAGTTGGTACTGCAGTCAACACTGCTCTCAGGTCTCAGATTCTCTTACAGCTTACATATCGCAGGCAGCGCATACCTCTTACAAGGTCTATTTAGGTATCAGTCATACACGCGAATTGACTTCTGCATTCGGCACTTTTCAGGAAGACAGGGAAACATTACATGCATCTGCAGTCGTGTGACATAGCCTGCGTTCGCCTCGTATACAGCCACTTCTTCTGTATATGATTTAAAGCACTGTCTACTTAGTTAACGGAAATCCTATCGTTCATCCGAGGACTTCCATATCATATGTGATTAAACGTGACACATTCCTCTAATCAAACTATGATTTATGTGATGTACTCCATCCCCTGTCGCGTCTTGGGTGTAAAATCGAGACTTCAGCTTCATAACTAAGTTAGCGATATGTGCTTGTCAGGCACTGTAATCCTCATGTATACATCTGCTTGACAGATGTGCTGTTTACAGAGTTAGTGAGGGAATGACTTGTAATTTTCACATGTCGGACACTACTGCTCTGTGTTTATCTGTTTCCTTGTAAGAGGTATTCCGCGTTACTAGAGGTCATATTATACAACGTGTCCGAAAAGACTTTCCCTGATTACATAAATTGATAACTCAGTCTAGAAGTAAGATACAAATATGAAACTTGTGTTGAACTGTTTACAACTATCAAAGTTTTTTCTGTTTTAGGTTCGTAGTACGTAAGTAGTGGATGAGGTGTAGTGCCCAAGAAGCCATGTTAACCAATCAGGAGAAGGCACAGGTGTGTCCTGTGGTACCATGAGACCCGATCACCAACCACAGTGCAGAGACACTTCCAGACAACATTTGGAAGGAATCCACCTGACGTCAAGAGCATTAAAGCCGTGTATGAGAAGTTCAAGAACACAGGATCGGTGCTGACCTTCCGAGGTCTGGTCGACCAAGAACCTCAGCAGACAGGGTGGAAGCTGTAAGGCAGTCTTTTCCGCAAAGTCCGAAGAAATCGGTGTGCAGTGCCTCATGTGAATTACAGATGCCAAAAAGCTCTCTCCATGAATTTTACACAAACGTTTACAGTCGAAGGTTAATCCTGTCTAGTTTAGTGAGTTAGTAATTTGGACAGAATGGTTTCATCAGGCAGTAGCGACGGGAGTGAAAGGTGCTGGTTTGTCTTCTGCAATTGCCTGTGTCTTGGAATGAGTGTATTCAATTTGTCTCCAGATGCATGTGGTTATAAAAAAGGCTCTGAGCACTATGGGACTTAACATCTGAGGTAAACAGTCCCCTAGACTTAGAATTACTTAAACCTAACTAACCTAACGACGTCACACACATCAATGCCCGAGGCAGGATTCCAACTTGCGACCGTAGCAGTCGCGTGGTTCCGGACTGAAGCGCCTAGAACCGCTCGGCCACCGCGGCCGGCCATGTGGTTTGGTTGGAGTCGCCTACACATAGGAGGAAATGGACAGGGTGTTTGAACCCACCTGCCCCTAACGTTTCCATAAAGAGTACATCTCGTTGTCAATGAAGGTGGCTTCAATTATAACTTCTCTTCCACCGGCTATGTTCTGCAACTTTCCCAATAACTCAATAACAGTAAAGTTGTCTCTGCATCTCCTTCCCTTCTGTGTGTGTGTGTGTGTGTGTGTGTGTGTGTGTGTGTGTGCACAGGATGAGCAACTAGTGCCTGTGCACCTACTACCCAATGCCAATTGATTTTATTTGTTTTAGCACAAATGAATTAGTTGTGATGGCAGAATCGATTGAAAGTTTGCAAAGTAATATTTCAGAGCTGGGTGAGAAATTCAATGACTATGATATGATGATTAGCATCTCCAAAACGAAAGTAATGTCAGTGGGAAAGAGATATAAACAGATTGAGTGCCAAATAGGAGGAACAAAGTTAGAACAGGTGGACAGTTTCAAGTACTTAGGATGCATATTCTCACAGGATGGCAACATAGTGAAAGAACTGGAAGCGAGGTGTAGCAAAGCTAATGCTGTGAGCACTCAGCTACGATCTACTCTCTTCTGCAAGAAGGAAGTCAGTACCTTTCAATCTTTCGACCAACGTTGTTGTATGGAAGCGAAAGCTGAGTGGATTCAGGTTACCATATCAATAAGGTTGAGGTTACGGATATGAAAGTAGCTAGGATGATTGCAGGTACTAGTAGATGGGAACAATGGCGGGAGGGTGTCCACAATGAAATCAAAGAAAAACTGGGAATGAATATACACTCCTGGAAATTTAAATAAGAACACCGTGAATTCATTGTCCCAGGAAGGGGAAACTTTATTGACACATTCCTGGGGTCAGATACATCACATGATCACACTGACAGAACCACAGGCACATAGACACAGGCAACAGAGCATGCACAATGTCGGCACTAGTACAGTGTATATCCACCTTTCGCAGCAATGCAGGCTGCTATTCTCCCATGGAGAAGGTCGTAGAGATGCTGGATGTAGTCCTGTGGAACGGCTTGCCATGTCATTTCCACCTGGCGCCTCAGTTGGACCAGCGTTCGTGCTGGACGTGCAGACCGCGTGAGACGACGCTTCATCCAGTCCCAAACATGCTCAATGGGGGACAGATCCGGAGATCTTGCTGGCCAGGGTAGTTGACTTACACCTTCTAGAGCACGTTGGGTGGCACGGGATACATGCGGACGTGCATTGTCCTGTTGGAACAGCAAGTTCCCTTGCCGGTCTAGGAATGGTAGAACGATGGGTTCGATGACGGTTCGGATGTACCGTGCACTATTAAGTGTCCCCTCGACGGTGGTGTACGGCCAGTGTAGGAGATCGCTCCCCACACCATGATGCCGGGTGTTGGCCCTGTGTGCCTCGGTCGTATGCAGTCCTGATTGTGGTGCTCACCTGCACGGCGCCAAACACGCATACGACCATCATTGGCACCAAGGCAGAAGCGACTCTCATCGCTGAAGACGACACGTCTCCATTCGTCCCTCCATTCACGCCTGTCGCGACACCACTGGAGGCGGGCTGCACGATGTTGGGGCGTGAGCGGAAGACGGCCTAACGGTGTGCGGGACCGTAGCCCAGCTTCATGGAGACGGTTGCGAATGGTCCTCGCCGATACCCCAGGAGCAACAGTGTCCCTAATTTGCTGGGAAGTGGCGGTGCGGTCCCCTACGGCATTGCGTTGGATCCTACGGTCTTGGCGTGCATCCGTGCATCGCTGCGGTCCGGTCCCAGGTCGACGGGCACGTGCACCTTCCGCCGACCACTGGCGACAACATCGATGTACTGTGGAGACCTCACGCCCCACGTGTTGAGCAAATCGGCGGTACGTCCACCCGGCCTCCCGCATGCCCACTATACGCCCTCGCTCAAAGTCCGTCGACTGCACATACGGTTCACGTCCACGCTGTCGCGGCATGCTACCAGTGTTAAAGACTGCGATGGAGCTCCGTATGCCACGGCAAACTGGCTGACACTGACGGCGGCGGTGCACAAATGCTGCGCAGCTAGCGCCATTCGACGGCCAACACCGCGGTTCCTGGTGTGTCCGCTGTGCCGTGCGTGTGATCATTGCTTGTACAGCCCTCTCGCAGTGTCCGGAGCAAGTATGGTGGGTCTGACACACCGGTGTCAATGTGTTCTTTTTTCCATTTCCAGGAGTGTAGATGTAGCAGTCAGGGCGAAGAGGCTAACATTGGTGCCTCTCCTGACGTTAAGCCTATTACTTCAAAATCATTCTTAAGCGAATCCAGGTACCTTCTCCTTGATCTACCCCGACTCCTCCTACCCTCTACTGCTGAACCCATGAGTCTCTTGGGTAACCTTGCTTCTCCCATGCGTGTAACATGACCCCACCATCTAAGCCTGTTCGCCATGACTGCTACATGTCTAGAGTTCATTCCCAATGTTAGCACTGAATAGGGGATCTTGGAGGAATTTTATAAGGGTGACTATGCTCCACACTGAACGCTGAAAGGCATAATCAGTCTTAAATGATGGTGATGATGATAGCACATATACTTACTTATGTATTTAATCTCCAATATATCGGCATGTTCCCCATGATAATGTAACCACACTTACATACGCCTCCAGGTGCTTCGTAACACATTTTAGAGCATATCCACTGTTACAGTACAAAATGCATCCTCAAAAGTATTGTGTATTTCTTCGTTTGTAGCATAACGAAATCAAGATACATGCGCCTTAATGACACTTCATACAGTGTTGTCACGACTTCTTGGTGGCTACTTTCAAGGAAGATGGTGTTGCTGGTGAACGACAACCTGTCCAACCAACTGAGCAAATGTTGCATTTCCGCTTGTATTCGGAACACTTGTACGTGGTTAGCAACACTACCCGGCAATAGCTCTGTACTCGCCTGCACCCTTTGCAGGAGGCTATTATACCAGCCACGGGGGCTACACACCTGGCCCACTGTTTCCGCAGCCGCTACGATTATGTAGGCGCGCTGCTGTCAACTTTTTCTTGACAAATTGCTAGTTCATGTTCCAACTAACATTTGATTACTCAAGATATCTCCAGCACATTCCTCGCTCCATAATACCCCATCTGGTGTAACCTTCAACACAACAAGTTATATATTAAGGGTGTTCACAAATTGGGCAACAAAGTCCTACGACGCAACAGGCTCAGAACCCTAGCACCCTATCACTGCGCTCTGCTACCATTGGTGTGGTAATACGTAGTTCATAAATCCAATGAGTGTGCTCTAAGTTATAATAAAAATAATATTTTAACTTTAAATTTGTAAAACTAATATGAATAACTAAACAAACTCACCAGTGAGCAAAGTTTGCGGCTGGCTTTGACGGCAGAAAACTCGTGGATCATATCTTCATAGTTCAGACGGTTATCAGTAAGGAGGTCGGCTTCCATGTGAAAAATGGGCAAGGCGTTCAATCTCTCCTCAGACAATGTAGAACGTAGGTACGTTTTCAGTCCTTTAAGAGCAGAAAACGAGCGTTCTGCTGAAAAATTTGTAAGTGCCATACACAGAAATATTCTAAGAGCGATGTCAACATTCGGAAACACGGACTGTAACCTCTCTTTTCTTAGAAATTTATTCATTTCGACTGGTATATCACTAACCTCAGAAGATTTCGAAAGTTCCCGTGAAATGTACACATTCGCTAGGGAAGGAAGGCTCTAAGCCTGTGTCATATGACGCTTGGAGTTTTGGTGCACGTTCAGCATTATCATCAGGTGAACTGTCCTTAAGGTTACTCAAAACTGTGGAGTCCTCACTAATTCGGCACACAAGCAGTCGAGTACTGGGAGAAATGTTTAAACTCTAAATGTTTCCCTTCCAGTCAGAAAAACTTCTTCAGACTCCGCTTCTTCGTCATCATAAAGTTTGCGTTTCCATGATCTTTTATGCTGTTGTTGTGGTCTTCAGTCCTGAGACTGGTTTGATGCAGCTCTCCATGCTACTCTATCCTGTGCAAGCTTCTTCATTTCCCAGTATCTACTGCAGCCTACATCCTTCTGAATCTGCTTAGTGTATTGATCTCTTGGTCTCCCTCTACGATTTTTACCCTCCGCCCTGCCCTCCAATACTAAATTGGTGATCCCTCGATGTCTCAGAACATGTCCTATCAACCACTCCCTTCTTCTAGTCAAGTTGTCCCACAAGCTCCTCTTCTCCCCAATTCTGTTCAACACCTCCTCATTAGTTATGTGATATACCCATCTAATCTTCAGTATTCTTCTGTAGCACCACATTTCGAAAGCTTCTATTCTCTTCTTGTCTAAACTATTTATTGTCCACGTTTCACTTCCATACATGGCTACACTCCATACAAATACTTCAGAAACGACTTCCTGACATTCAAATCTATACTAGATGTTAACAAATTTTTCTTCTTCAGAAACGTTTCCCTTGCCATTGCCAGTCTACATTTTATATCCTCTCTACTTCGACCATCATCAGTTATTTTGCTCCCCAAATAGCAAAACTCTTTTACTACTTTAAGTGTCTCATTTCCTAATCTAATTCCCTCAGCATCACCCGACTTAATTCGACTACATTCCATTATCCTCGTTTTGCTTTTGTTGATGTTCATCTTCTATCCTCCTTTCAAGACACTGTCCATTCCGTTCAACTGCTCTTCCAAGTCCTTTGCTGTCTCTGACAGAAATAGAAAGTCATCGGCGAACCTCAAAGTTTTTATTTCTTCTCCATGGATTTTAATACCTACTCCGAACTTTTCTTTTGTTTCCTTTATACAGATTGAATAACATTGGGGATAGGCTACAATCCTGTCTCACTCCCTTCCCAACCACTGCTTCCCTTTCATACCCCTCGACTCTTATAACTGCCATCTGCTTTCTGTACAAATTGTAAATAGCCTTTCGCTCCCTGTATTTTACCCCTGCCACCTTCAGAATTTGAAAGAGAGTATTCCAATCAACATTGTCAAAAGCTTTCTCCAAGTCTACAAATGCTAGAAACGTAGGTTTGCCTTTCCTTAATCTTTCTTCTAAGATAAGTCGTAGGGTCACTATTGCCTCACGTGTTCCAACATTTCTACGGAATCCAAACTGATCTTCCCCGAGGTCAGTTTCTATCAGTTTTCCACTCGTCTGCAAAGAATTCGCGTTAGTGTTTTGCAGCTGTGGCTTATTAAACTGATAGTTCGGTAATTTTCGCATCTGTCAACACCTGCTTTCTTTGGGACTGGAATTATTATATTCTTCTTGAAGTCTGAGGGTATTTCGCCTGTCTCATACATCTTGCTCACCAGATGGTAGAGTTTTGTCAGGACTGGCTCTCCCAAGGCTGTCAGTAGTTCTGATGGAATGTTGTCTACTCCGGGGGCCTTGTTTCGTCTCAGGTCTTTCGGTGCTCTGTCAAACTCATCACGCAGTATCATATCTCCCATTTCATCTTCATCTACCTGGTCTTCCATTTCCATAGTATGGTCCTCAAGTACGTCGCCCTTGTATAGACCCTCTATATACTCCTTCCACCTTTCTGCTTTCCCTTCTTTGCTTAGAATTGGGTTTCCATCAAAGCTCCTGATATTCATGCAAGTGGTTCTCCTTTCTCCAAAGGTCTCTTTAATTTTCCTGTAGGCAGTATCTATCTTGCCCCTACTGAGATAAGCCTCTACATCCTTACATTTGTCCTCTAGCAATGCCTGCTTAGCCATTTTGCACTTCCTGTAGATCTCATTTTTGAGACGTTTGTATTCCTTTTTGCCTGCTTCATGTACTGCATTTTTATATTTTCTCCTTTCATCAATTAAATTCAATATTTCTTCTGTTACCCAAGAGTTTCTACTAGCCCTCGTCTTTTTACCTATTTGATCCTCTGCTGCCTTCACTATTTCATCCCTCAAAGCTACCGATTCTTCTTCTACTGTTTTTCTTTCCCCCAGTCCTGTCAATTGTTCCCTTATGCTCTCGCTGAAACTCTGTACAACCTCTGGTTCTTTCAGTCTCCTTAAATTCCCACCTTTTTGCAGTTTCTTCAGTTTTAATCTACAGTTCATAAGCAATAGATTGTGGTCAGAGTCCACATCTGCCCCTGGATATGTCTTACAATTTAAAACCTGGTTCCTAAATCTCTGTCTTATCATTATATAATCTATCTGATACATTTTAGTATCTCCAGGGTTCTTCCATGTATACAACCTTCTTTCATGATTCTTGAACCAAGTGTTGGCTATGATTAAGTTATGCTCTGTGCAAAATTCTACCAGGCGGCTTCCTCTTTCATTTCTTAGCCCCAATCCATATACACCTACTATGTTTCCTTCTCTCCCTTTTCCTACTGAGGAATTCCTGTAACCCATGACTATTACATTTTCGTCTCCCTTCACTACCTGAATAATTTCTTTTATCTCATCATACATTTCTTCAATTTCTTCGTCATCTGCAGAGCTAGTTGGCATATAAACTTGTACTACTGTAGTAGGCGTGGGCTTCGTGTCTCTCTTGGCCACAATAATGCGTTCACTATCCTGTTTGTAGTAGCTTAGCCGTACTCCTATTTTTTTTTATTCATTATTAGACCTACACCTGCTTTACCCCTATTTGATTTTGTATTTATAACCCTGTAGTCACCTGACCAGAAGTCTTGTTCCTCCTGCCACCGAACTTCACTAATTCCCACTATATCTAACTTTAACCTATCGATTTCCCTTTTTAAATTTTCTAACCTACCTGCCCGATTAAGGGATCTGACATTCCATGCTCCGATCCGTAGAAAGCCAGTTTTCTTTCTCCTGATAACGACGTCCTCTTGAGTAGTCCCCGCCCGGAGATCCGAATGGGGGACTATTTTACCTCCGGAATATTTTACCCAAGAAGACGCCATCATCATTTAATCATACAGTAAAGCTGCATGCCCTCGGGAAAAATTACGGCTGTAGTTTCCCCTTGCTTTCAGCTGTTCACAGTACCAGAACAGCAAGGCCATTTTGGTTAGTGTTACAGGTCCAGATCAGTCAATCATCTAGACTGTTGCCCCTGCCACTACTGAAAAGGCTGCTGCCCCTCTTCAGGAACTACACATTTGTCTGGCCCCTCAACAGATACCCCTCCGTTGTGGTTGCACCTATGGTACGGCTATCTGTATCAATGAGGCACGCAAGCCTTCCCACCAACGGTAAGGTCCATGGTTCATGGGGAGGTGCATTCATAGTCTATGTCAGTCACAGTTTCCAAAGATTTATTTTCATAACAGTCGAACATGCCACGAATAGATGCAATAAATCCTACAAGTGATTCATATAATTTATCTGTATCGTTGAGGCACGCAAGCCTCCCCACCAACAGTAAGGTCCATGGGGAGGTGCATTCATAGTCTATGTCAGTCACAGTTTCCATAGATTTATTTTCATAACAGTCGAACATGCGACGAATACATGCAATAAATCCTACAAGTGATTCATATAATTTATGCATCATTTTAGTATCAATATTTACACTTCGCAATTTCAGATTTACAGTATCAAAACCTCTGGAGTATGTCCTTCCAAACTGTCATCATGAATACTGTTCCTAGCATGCTGAGCTGATTCAGTGAAGCTGAAGCCTCATTTCGCCCATTTTCAAACATATTGGCAATATGTGTGAGGGCATCGATAACGCCCTCCCAGTTTTCATATAGACTTACACACGCTTCCTCTCTTGCTGACCAACGTGTTTGTGATAAACTTTTTATCGTTTTGCTTCCTGGTTTCATGAAAGAAAGAAATTTATCCCAGCGCTGTGTTGAAGCAGAGAAAAAAATTATAACGGTTTTGCACGACATTGAGAAATGAACATGCTTCCCGAAAAGAGCTTGCGGCACTAGTGTCGACTACATTCAAAGAATGTGCTGCACAAGGCACATAATGCGCTTTCGGAATTCGTTCATTAATGCGTGCCTGCAAACGAGTGTAGGTTCCTGATATATTGCTTGCTTTGTCATATGACTGGCGTCTACAGTCAGTAATATCAGTGGAATTTGTAGACAGGAATTTAGTACGGTCTCAGCTAAGTTTTCGAACTTGTTTCCCAGGTTTGGTAAAAATAAAAAGCAGCGTTCGAAAGGTTCACATATCTTAATATGAAAGATGTCTCAGTAGAATCTACTATTATAGAGAAATATTTGTCCTGTTTTATTTCACTTATGATAATTCTTTTTATTCGTTCAGAGAGAAGATCTATTATTTCATCACAGATTGTTGAAGAAAGAAAACTGGTATGTCATTGTCATGGATTTCCATATCGTTCAATGTGCTCTGCGAGAAAAGGATCAAACTCGGTTATAAGTTCAAGAGACATCATAATTGACCATTATGTAATCAATGGAATCTTTCAACGTGTCCACATAGGGGAAGTTCAAAAATGGTTCAAATGGCTCTGAGCACTATGGGACTTAACTTCTGAGGTCATCAGTCCCCTAGAACCTAGAACTACTTAAACCCAACTAACCTAAGGACATCACACACATCCAATGCCTGAGGCAGGATTCGAACCTGCGAGAGTAGCGGTTGTGCGGTTCCAGACTGTAGCCGTAGGGGAAGTCCACGACATGTTAGCTTCTTCACTACTGCAAACACCCTTTTCAACACACTCAGTCAGTACATTTTTTCTGTCTCAACATATGACTCTAAATGGTTGTCTATTGTTCCAAGTGACTTTTTTCTTGTTAAGAGTGACAACCCAGAATTTTTGTGTTTAAGTAAATTCTCATGATGAGATAAAATATTAAAAATGTTTTTTCCTATCTGCAATACCATTAGTAGCAATCACGGCTTTACCTCTTAACAGTTTACATGGTGCACAGAAAACAGCACTGGTGCTGCAGGAGTATACTAGAAAACCATGCAAAGTTGATTCACCATTTAAAAGTCTATGGTAAAACACATTTTTATTCAAGTATCTGGATTTATCACCTATTGATATTCTTGAATTAAAAAAATTACTGTTACAATTTCGATTGTTGCCACGTTGTAAGGAAATGTCTATTGTTGATTCATTGACACAGCATTCCGCAGGATTATCACTAACAAAGATACTGTATTTCTTTTTGTAATGTTTGACTCGACACTTACTTTCTAGTGAAACTCGAAGTCAGGAACAATTTGCTTTTCTTCATTTTTAACTTTTGTTTCGTCAGTATTTACTTCTTTTACAACAGCTGCAGTGCCAGAAATATCATCTGTACTACTTGAAGTCGAACCAGAAAAATGTTTTGCGAAAAATTTATCTACTCTGCCAAGCGTTTTTAGAATATTGGTTTCTCGTTCTCGCCTTTCCTTCGATAATTTCCGAAATGCCGCCACACTTAATTTCGCACATTTGCTTTTTTCACTGTTATTCATGTTAAGGCACTTACAAAACTATTAACCAACAGTCAAATAAAAGAAAACATTCTGTAAAAGGAAAGAAAGACAGTATCCAGTTCCAATCCTACGACACAGCACAGGAGCACAAAACTTTTTAGTTTAAACACGGTACACGAGCACAAAGATTTTCCCTTTAAACAAAGAGCGATGAACTGACCAACTCGGATTACTCGACGTAACTGTGCTATGAAAGAACGACAATGCAGAATAATTTAATTTCATTGTCGCCTGTATCTCTGTTGTCAGTGAACAGTAGAAGTACAACTGCCGGCAGGAATTCGTCTCGTAAAGAAAACTGGACAACCCCTTTTTTTGACTTCTGTTGCCCGCGTCGCCGGAATTTTAGCTGGGACGCAAATATGTTCTGAATATTCTTGACACTGTCTTTCTAATTTAAAAAGCAGGAAATTTTTGCAATTTCTTGCAGTGAGGAGTTCTGGATCGACTCTTATCCCACTTATTCTTGTAACATTTTAGCAGTTTTTGTGTGCAGAGAAGACAGACTAAGAAGTTTAAGTAGTCTTGTTGGTAGTCGATGTGGTGTGTTGTCATTTGTGTGATCACTGCTGTCGTGTCTACATGTCCTTTTGTTCCAACATAAAATAAAAATAGCCTTTCTTCGAAGAAATAAAGCTTAGTTAAAAAGTTTAATATAAAATTTGCAATGCGATTAACTATTCTACATCTACATCTGCATGGATACTCTCCAAATCACATTTAAGTGCCTGGCACCGGGGAAAATATGGTAGGGTTAAGTAGAAGCCGACCACATTCTCGGAATAATAACGTTTCAAACATTCTATTGTAGATAGCCAACCTGACAGATTACTTCAGAATATTTTGAACAATCATGAAGATCATACCAGACAGAAACCCAATGTTAAATTTCCATTCAGCCACCAAGTAAACTACGTATACTTCTAAGCTTGCACTGTCCCATTTCGTTCTTAAGGCTAATGCCACACTAGCGGTTTTCTCCGCTGAAGGTCAACGATTTTTGTCCCGCCAAAAATGTTGCAAACGAAACGTGCCACACTGGGCTGTATTTGTTGCTCCGTTAAGTTCCAGAGGGCGACTGTCGCTGTCGAATGGGCCCGGGTTTATTTTTGGCGCCGCAAATATCGTCGTCATCCCTGCCAGACAAGCATACTGCACTCAGTTCTGTTTCATCTGTCTGTGGCAACGTCCGAAACTTCTGTAAATGTCGTTCCAATCGACCTTTTTGACAATGGACTGAAAGTAATTGAGGTGGAGAAATGTCCCTGTCTCTACAACTTAAAACCTCAAGTTTATAAAGATCGTCTGCCGAAGACAGAAGCAGATGTTGTTGGGCTCAGAAGTGGAACTCGCTATCACTGGGTGTACAAAATGCAACGGGTAAGGTGATATATGTACATTCTTGTATATAGGTGCATGCATAGTTTCATGACAATCGGCGTAACTTTCGCCTAGGCAACTACTAAAAAAGTAATTTAATTTGTATTTTCCTTTCTCCCTTTAATAGTTTGACATACATACAAACCTGTTGCGCCAAAGCAATTTAAGGGGGGTAGGACGTCAAACGGGCCGACTTGGAGCAGGAGAGGCACCACAGGACATTTTAATTTCCACTGTCTATACTTTTACAAATAAAATCATCAAACTTTGTCAGCATCACCAGGAAGGATTCAGAATTCACACCCATTGCAGTGGAAGTTCGAAAACATAACAAAATAAATTTTTTACGTGCGAAATTTCATCATTTTTTCACTTACTAATGGCTGCATTTGTTGCTATAGGTACACTTTTCTTCATAAGTTAGAGAGAGTCTTCGATGAATTTTCCACAGCATACATACCATACTCACAGGTGTATGAAACTATATAATTTATTTATTTTATGAAAAAACAAATGAACTGTTATATTTTAAACTTCATGTTTAGAAGAAACACAAATTTTATAGTTAATTACCTCAATTTTTCCACAGTTCTTAATAGATTTGGAAAATTCTAGAGTTTCATACACCTTTAAGTACGGTTTGTATGCTGTGCAAAATTCATCGAAGAATCTCTCTTACTTATGAAAAAAAGTGTACCTACAGCAACAAATGCTGTCACTAGTAAGTAAAAAAATAAAGAAATTTCACATGTAAACAAAAAATATTTTGTATGTTTTAGAACTTCCACTGCTAATAGTGTGAATTCTGAATCCTTCTTGGTCATGCTGACAAAGTTTTATGATTTTATTTGTAAAAGTGTAGATAGTGGAAATTAAAATGTTCAGTGGTGCCTCTCCTGCTCCAAGTCGGCACGTTTGACGTCCTACACCCCATTACTTAATTGTGTTCGAACTTTGAATGATTTAATATAATCTTTTAGGGTTTTTTCAGACTATTTCCAGTATTTTAAAGAAGTCAGAAAAATGAATAGTCTGAATTACTTAAGGGAAAAAAACAGTTATGAGGATACAATTGAAAAAAAAATCTAAAACTTTAGGCTTTATGGAATAACTTATTTCAAAAGTTAAAAGGGAAACTACAAAGGGTTGTTTGAAGAAACAGTGTTCTTGTGACCATATTCGTAGTATTATGTATTTAATTCATAAACCAAACAGTGTAACATGACAATGTGAAATAGAAATGTATCAGTTATTAATACAACGAAGTACAGCTTATGACATCAACGACATACTCATCTTCAGCCGTCTTGTTATCTTTGCTGACATTATATGCCGATCCTTCCACAGAGCAGAAGTAATTGCAAAACTTATCTCTAATATCACAACCACAGTTGTTACTTCTTAGTCCTACGTTCTCCACAGGTTCCAGAGAACAGGTTAAAGTACTTCAAACCGATAGCCATCATGCTCCAGCACAAAGTTATGTAGCATACGACAAGTTTTTAGAATACTTACAGCCAAGTAAATATTAACATTATGGCCCTGTGGGAAATTCGCCACTTGTTAGTAAGGATGCCAAACGAACATTCTACTACACGTCTTGCTCTACTCAGTCTATAATTAAACACTCTCCTCGAGAATGTGAGTGATTTTCTTGCAAAAGGCCGCATCAAGTGTTTATCAAGAGCAAAATCATCGTCTCCTATACATACGAAAGGCACATTTTCATTGTCTGGTTCACTAGCCAAAGGTTTGGCGTGTGCAAAAGATATATACCCACTTCAGTATAAAGTACTCTTCTGAAGTTAGTTCCTTTAAAAATATTTTAATCACTGTCGTGTCCCTATCCTCCTATATCAATGTATCAGAAGTAACAGTACTATCCGCAACTGCCATAAGCACAACGCAATGAATCTGTTTATGACAAAAAATTCCACTATTCCAGGGCTTCACCAACAGCATGTGCTTACCATCAGTGGCACCAATGGAGTGAGGAAAAATTGTAGTTTTGTCTAAATTCAGAGCTATTTCTTGCAAATCCTTTTTCGTAGGCATTGGAATGTACTTTGGTTATAAGCAGTTCCAAATTTCACTGCAGTTATCTTCAATTGTAGATGCAGTAGTTGAGCGTCCTAGTAAAAACTTATAGTGCAGAGACTCCATGGAGCATCCCATATAAGATACCTGTTATAAATAAGTAGAGTATAAAACACAATATCAGGTTGATGGAAATTAATTAATTTCGATGATCGGGTGGAAGAATCATTATTTTTAACGTCCCTACAGGAAAAGAAGTACAAAAGCGGTGGAAAAATGTGTGTGATGCATACAGTCGCAGTCTGAAAGAATTTTAAAAAATAAAAAGAGTAGCAGCATAACGACTACAAAAAAACCATATGTCCGCTATAGACAGATGTCTTTCCTGCAAGAATTCATGGAATTGAGGCAGTAAATAAAACCTTTCTCCTGCCATTTTGTAACATTTAAATGTATTTCCAACGGATACAGTAGTCAATTACCTGCTCAATGCCGGCTTAATATATACTTATCACTCACATTTGCACAGTACAAAGTGGCATGTGGGTTTTTCCAAAAAAGTTTCTTCTCATTTCATGACCTTAGGAAATATGAATGATGCTTCTATTCTTGAGGATGATGAAGTGGAAAAGCATCATGAAGACAGTGCACCGCCACCTAACACTGCTGCTAAGCCTTCCACTGCCAAAACAAATAAAAGGAAACTTCAGGACCCATTTTGAAGACAGTCGATAAAAGTTTTGACAGATAGTTCAACTTGTGCTGTACCACAAAAAAGTCCTGATGAGTTGTTTTTCACATCTCTTTTCCCTTACTTGAAAGAAATGACTACCGACGATACTTTCAAACAAAAAACATTACTATTAATAAAATCTTACAGCCAAAAGACTGTAGAGAGCAGCACTACAGCTAACTCCTTCATAAATACTGCACTGTCAGTACGTTGACATTGACTATCACACAAAGCCCTAAACCCTGAGAGTCCAGTCACTTACTTTTCACCAGTTACTGGACTCCCGTATGAAGACTCGATCTTGTCATTTGAAGAACATTACAAGTGATTAGGCAGCTGACATGGACTTGTAATGTAAACTCTTTCAATGAAAATGAGCGTTTGGGGTCATTGGCCGGGAGGCCCCTTGCGGGGCCGGTCTGGCCACCTTGGTGCAGATCTTATTACATTCGACGCCACATTGGGCGACGTGCGCGCCGGATGGGGATGAAATGATGATGAAGACAACACAACACCCAGTCCCTTAGCGGAGGAAACCCTCAACACAGCCTGGAATCGAACCCAGGCCCCTAGGACGGTAATCCGTCACGCTGACCACTCAGCTATCGGGGCAGACACGCTTTCATTGTAACCTAGTTTATGTTAATCATATGTTAAGTGTATGTTCTTGTCCATATATTACTTACTCTATCTAATTAAAAAACGTTCCTCAGTGTTACTGCAAGTTTTTCTTCCGCACCGACATAGTCATGTAATTTGGTATCCTGTTTTTCTAAGTTAGTTTCTATATTCGAGAGCGGTAAGTCGAAATATGCTACAGACATGCGGTAATAATCAAAGAATTTCTCCACATAACTCCTAAGTTTGTTGTGTAACAACACAAACTTTCCTTTACTTGGACGATTGATAATAATTGTATTAATCCTCCATTTTCGTTGGTGGTTATCCCTTCTGCGACACCAGAACTACATATCTACATCTATATCTACATCCATACTCCGCAAGCCACCCGACACATATATGCCTATCAATTTATTTCACATAACGTTGAGAGTAAAAATTAAAAAAATTAGGAAGGAATATAGCCTTATTTCTGGATTTCTGAATGCTGAACTATTGTATTTCTCTTTGTGAATGAAATTTAAAACAAAAAATTAGTAAGGAATATGAGGTTTTTCTTCTTGACCTCGCTAAAAATTTTCAGAAGTATTCGGACCCGCTCTAAAATTACTTGCCAACCCCTAATCTACAGCTTCAATCCTCCACGCACCACTTTTTAAAGACAGAGAGAAGTGGACACCCTGCGCTAACTGTTACTCCACTATTGGTCCATGGTGAGTCATCACGATCTAACTACCATAGAGTGCAGGCACAGGGTGTGTACAAGTTGCTCTAAACGTTTTGTCAGCTTGAACAGGGGTGGGGGGGGGGGGGGAAGGAACAGAAGATTGCCGATGTCTGCCCCTTACCAATCCCACAATGCTGATGCCGTCACTCGTCCGCAAAATATCAGACTGGTGAGGGACCGCGTCCACCTTGCATCTGCTGCGAGTGAGTATAGGAAGTGTCAGCGAATTAGCAGCGTTCAGACATGCACCTCGCTGATTAATCAGCGATTAATGCTACCGAAACTCATCATGAAAATCAAGCACAGTGAGCCATTGCCATTACTGAATACAGAAATCTAGCTATGCGTTAATATTTTTACTACATACAACCTTTTGTAACAGACTGTTCGGGAACAAATATAAATTTTGTAGTTTCTGCAATATGTTCAAAAGTAAAATGGCACTGTTTATGAACATTATTGACTTCATAAATATGAAAATTTGTTTTATCCTCCTCAACTTAATTAATAAACTAATTAAAGATTGCTTACCGAACTATCAGTTTAATAAGTCATGGTTGCAAATTACTAGCACACATACCTTACAGATGAATAGAACAACTGCCAGAAGCCGATCTCGGAGAAGATCCGTTTAGGTTCCGGAGAAATGTAGGAATATGTGAGGCAATACTGGCTTAACGACTTACCTTAAAAGATGGGTTAAACGTACATTTAAAGCATTTGTGGACTTAGCGAAATCTTTTGACAATGTTGACCAGAATGCTCTCTTTGAAATACTGAAGGTAGCATGGTAAAATACAGCTTGTACAGGAGTTGTTCAACGTGAACATTGAACAAGAAGTAAACAAAACCAAATTCGGAGTCGGAATTAAAGCCCAGAGAGAAGAAATACAAACCTTGAGATTTTCCAATGACATTATAAGACTGTGAGAGACAGCAAAGGACTTGGAAGAGCAGTTGCACGGCAAGAGGAGCCTCAGGAAAGGAGGATATAAGACGAACATCAACAATAACAAAACGAGGACAACGGAATGTAGTCGAATGAAATTAGCGGATGCTGACAGAATTAGATTAGGAAATGAGGCACTTAATGTAGTAGATGCCTTTGCTATTTGGACGGCAAAATAACTTATGATGGTTGAGGTAGAGAGGATATAAAATGTAGACTCGCAAGAAAAGCGTTTGTGAAGAAGAAAAATTTGTTAATATCTAGTATAGATATAAGTGTCGGGGTGCTGCCAAGTACGGAAGTGAAACAGTTTAGACAGGAAGAGAATGGAAGCTTTTGAAAGATAGAGAAGAATCCTGAAGATTCGATAGGTAGATCACATAACTAATGAGGAGGTACCAAAAAGAACTGGGGATAAAACAAATTTGTGGCACAACAAGACTAGAAGACTGGATCAGTTGGTAGGACCAATTTGGAGACATTAAGGGATCACTGGAGCGAAGTGTGGGGGGTAAAAATCGAAGAGGGAGACCAAGAGATAAATTCAGTAAGCAGAGTGAGTGGTATGTAGGTTACAGTAGTTACTAGGAAACGAAAAGGCTCGAATGGGATATACTAGCATGGAGAGCTGCGTCAAACCACTCTTCAGACTGAAGATCTCAACAACGAGAGGTATATAGGTGGCAGTAGTTACTAGGAAACGAAAAGGCTCGAATGGGACAGACTAGCACGGAGAGCTGCGTCAAACCACTCTTCAAGCTGAAGATCTCAACAATGAGAGGTTACAAATTTATCACTGACTCGTACAAAACAATGATTTATGGCGTAAAGTTCGTTAAACAGTGTTTGTAAAATGTGTATCCATTATTACATTCGTAGTTCCAGTAGAGAGACTCTCATAATTGCATTAGACTGCATCGAAGAGGGTTTCAGCTATGAAAGGAAACGGTACCCTAGACTAACACTGCTGGTTGTCAGGCTGTATGGCGGGCGAGCATCAGGTTGGTATCGCACCGCTGGTCCAGGTGTTCTCTAGTCTCGTCTTCGCTGGTCGTTGGGGCTCAGTTCGTAGTGGGACTCACCACTGAAGACAATTCTGCTCTGGTCAATGACATTCCTTGCCGAAGGCGTGTCTTGAGACGCCACGGATAGTGCCGGGGTACCAACGTGTCTGTCACCCACCATACAACATGACAGAAAGGATTGATTGTCTGGGGTGCCATCTCATTTCATAGATTTGTCATCATGGACAACCTTACAACACTGCAGTACGTCGACTGTATTCTATACCCCAGTTTGTTGCTATTCATGGCAAGCCATCCTGGGCCTACATTTCGGTAAGACAGTGCCCACCCACATCTGGCGAAAATTTCTACTGCTTGTCTTCGTCCTTGACAGACCCAGCGTCGGCCAGCAAGGTCAGCATGGCTCTCCCCATTTGAGCAGTATATGGGCAGCGTCCACCAACCAGCTCAGAATATTGACTATCCATCGAGTCACTTGGACAGAATCAATCAGGGGGACATCCAACAACAATATTAATCGATGTCTAGCCGAATAACTGCTGGAGTAAGGGCCAGAAGTGGACCAACGCATTACTGACTTGTTCACTTTATGAAACTCTCTCTGTTGAATAAATCATCGAGTTTTTCTGAAATAGGAATAATTTGTTTGTACATGTACATCATATCTACCGATTTCTGTCCCATTTGGCTAATTCCTTGCGATGCATCGTTTTTCTGTTGTAATGGTGTACATTTGTTTCGTGTTATCTGCCAAACTCCTTGCTTCTGACAGTTTCCATAGAAAATGTGCAGGAAACACTTACCACAGCATGTTTTTGAGTCATTGTGTATGCTTTTGATGAGTAGATACTGACATGCACGTAATACACATTGCAACTTTAATGTTGCCATTCGGAACTACGCGTTAATTCTACGTTTTATACTACCTTGATTTATATCGAACCTATTTCTCTTGCCTCACCTTTCTCAGGGAGTACGAAAGTTTCATATACATACGAGGGTGAGTCAAATGAAAACGTTAAAAAAATGTTAAACTATTATTTATTGTGCAGACGTGGTACATAACTGTATCACTTTTCAACTTATTCTCCCCCACGCTCAATGCATGTCCTCCAGTGCTTAGAAAGTGTATAAATTCCTTTACAAAAAAATTCTTTTAGTACTCCACACAACCACTCACGCACCGCGTGGCGTACCTCTTCATCAGCACGGAACTTCCTTCCTCCCATTGCGTCTTTGAGTGGTCCAAACATATGGAAATCATTTGGGGCAAGGTCTGGTGAGTATGTTGGATGATGAAGACACTCGAAATGTAATTCTGTAATTGTTGCAAGTGTTGTACGGGCAGTGTGGATCCTTGCATTGTCATGTTGCAAAAGGACACCTGCTGACAGCAATCCACGTCGCTTTGATTTGATTGCAGGTCGCAGATGATTTTTTTAGGAGATCTGTGTATGATGCACTGGTGACAGTGGTCCCTCTACGCATGTAATGCTTCAAAATGACGCCTTTTTCGTTCCAAAAGAGAGTCAGCATAACCTTCCCTGCTGATGGTTCTGTTCGAAACTTTTTTGGTTTTGGTGATGAGGAATGGCGTCATTCCTTGCTCACTCTCTTCGTTTCCGGTTGATGGAAGTGAACCCAGGTTTCGTCCCCAGTAACGATTCTTGCAAGGAAGCCATCACCTTCTCGTTCAAAGCGCCGAAGAAGTTCTTCACAAGCATCAACACGTCGTTCTCTCATTTGAGGAGTCAGCTGCCGTGGCACCCATCTTGCAGACAGTTTGTGGAACTGGAGCACATCACGCACAGTGTGGTCTGCTGACCCATGACTAATCAGTAAACATGCTGCAATGTCATTCAGTGTCACTCGGCCGGTTTCCTTGACTATGGCTTTCAACTGCTGCAATGTTCTGTGGAGTCACAACTCGTTGTGCCTGACCTGGACGATGAGCATCTTCCACTGAAGTCACACCATTTGCAAACTTCCTACTCCATTCGTATACTTGCTGCTGTGACAAACACGCATCACCGTACAGAACCTTCATTCGTCGATGAATTTCAATAGGTTTCACACCTTCACTACGCAAAAGCCGAATAACAGACCGCTGTTCTTCCCTGGAGCAAGTCGCAAGTGGGGCGGCCATCTTTATACTGATACTGCGACAGTATGTGTGCATCTGCACTATGCTATCACCTACAGGCCACTCTGTTTGTAGCACGCTTACCAACTTACAGGATAACGGCGCGAAATTTCGATTTGTTATTACAAATTTAAGGTTTTGATTTGACTCACCCTCATATATATATATATATATATATATATATATATATATATATATATATATATATATATATAATGGAATCGATTCAAAATACGAGACCGTTTGCTATAGAGTGCGTCAGATATGAGGGGGTGGAAAGAACAAAGAGAGGTGCGTCAAAGCTTTGTTGTTGTCTAGATACTCGTCTACTGTGCTCTCTGTTCTTGGCAGCTCTACAAGACAGGTTGTGTCAGAGTGTCTAGGCACTTTTTCAATGCCCACCAGTCACAGCGTAGCACTCGTCGTGCACTTGTGGACACAGACGAGCACGGCCAGTGGCTGGCTGCTCTGGCCTGCCGCCACACCCCACCCTGCAGCTGCTCTGTCCTCAGCTCACAGCACCACCCGCACCCGCACCTGGCGCCAGTGACTCGCTTTGGGGAACTGGCCCACTCTACAGCACAACTCTGGCTCGTGGCTGTCGAGGCGATCTCTGACGTCTGTTTTACTCACCGCGTACTGGCCACGCCGATCCTTCTGTGAGGCCCAGCTTCCTCTCACTGCCAGCAACTCCGTACCTATCCTGCGTACCACCACAGCTGCTACACAGCATCACTGGTCGTCTACTGCGATCCAACTTCCATGCCTCTTTATCCATCCAAGTGTCTTCTGCCAAATGTATTTCTCACTCGACCTCTATAATTCATGTGACCTTTTGCTTCCTGACTCCTTCTCATCTTCATGGAGCTCTGTGTGGCCCTCATTGCTAGATATTCCATGTTTGTCACAGAGACATTAATCAATTGCTAAGAGGCTGCCCCCCTTTGCACATGCGACATATTCGGAGCTGGGGAAGCATTAACCTCTCAAGTTATTCCAGCATAGTGTTGTCCACATAGCATCGCTAGATCGAGCACCAGATGTTGATCAATTTTGTGCACTGAAGTTCACCAATTGTAATAATCCTCACCCAACACTTGGGAATAACAACAGTGGGTTGCAGCTTTACCGTCCTTAGCATCTACAGTTTATCTCAGATGAGAGAAACCAAATGCAACGCTGCTGATACTGTGCAGTAGTCATTAATCCCAGTTAACATTAGTCAATTGTTGCAACATAACTAACTGTCGGCAAGTGTATAACCTTAAATATAACAGTGGCTCATTTAAGGAGATTGCGTATGCATTGGTGCTTTTAAGCCCTAATGCAAATATAGATCAATCATTATCCAAGATATTAGCGAATATAAACATAAATACGTAAACAATAAATAAACAGTGGCAATGGAAGAGCATGCAATATGAAATAATCGCGTGGGATTATAATGTGGGCTTCAGGTGATGGCTTAAGCTATTGACCATACGTTTATTGCAATGTACACACAAACGTAAACGATGGTCTCACATTAATTGATAATTTATAGCGTCAGTGGTTCAAGATAGCAAAGAAAATGTAGATGCCTAGAGGAAGCATAGCTTTCACAGACAATAGCGAGTGCAGAATAAGTGCTTAGAGTTGTGCAACAAAATCATGAAAACCTACAGCCATAATCTAATCCCGACTAAAATCGTTCACGTTCATTCCACCGATGAAATTACTCAATGCAACAAATCTGTTACAGTTCACATCTGTCTAAAAGTGTTTAAACACTAACAAATTAATTGCAGTTCTAAAACATACAATCACTGAAACTAGGATTGAGATTCTATATTCAACACCATTCACTAATCCGAAATATTCAGAATTCTGAACTCACAGACACTGAAATATTCCTCATCCGAAATTTCACACTTAAGCCCATTAGACCCCTGTTCACGAAAATTAGACAATTTCAGATTTAGACAGTTGATAATATATATTAAATACTATTTGTTAATTTCTGTCTCATTTGAAAATAATCACTGTAAAATTAGCAGTAACAATTAGTTAATTAACTTCATTCATTACATCCAGATCTGCAGTGAAACAAGTCAAAACAATTTCTTCGCATACCTTGATACTGCAGTCCTACACTAGTCAAAAGAAATGTAGATCTCACTAAATAGACACAGAAATGAACGTGATCATTGGCTGAGATTCTCATGCTGACGTTAATATTTTGTGTTCATTAGCAGAAATATTGCTTTAGGTATCTCTCCGCATGTTATACTCAACAAATTGTTCGTAATACTTCACTTGCTTGTTTCATTAATATAGTGACATGATCTGCTCATTTCTGGTATCAGGAGCTTTAAAATAACTTATCATATAGAAATATTGCATACTTGCATAAGTAATTATATATTTTATAAACGACTAGCAAACTGGCAATGCTTCACAATCGCTAAATGTGTATTGGAATGGGACATTTTCTCCCCCTCTCTGTCCATTCCCCTCTCCATGTACATACTCCACGTACTGTCTATCCATTCACCCCTACCCTCCAAAAAAAATGGTTCAAATGGCTCTGAGCACTATGGGACTTAACATCTATGGTCATCAGTCCCCTAGAACTTAGAACTACTTAAACCTAACTAACCTAAGGACATCACACAACACCCACTCATCACGAGGCAGGGAAAATCCCTGACCCCGCCGGGAATCGAACCCGGGAACCCGGGTGCGGGAAGCGAGAACGCTACCGCACGACCACGAGCTGCGGCCCCCTACCCTCCACTCTGACCTTGAGCCTTATTTATGTTTATTCCCATCGAAACCTTGATTGGAACTGAAATAACTTAAAATGAATGCGTCAATCGCTTGGAATGATTGTTGTACAGGGTATGAGAGACCTACGCAGCTGTTGGATCAGTGAAGATTGTAGCTTCAGTAACATTGTTCTGCACAGTTTTAATCAGCGGATGGTTAGGATTTCGAAGTTTTGGACGATTCATATTTGCTAGCAGTATTCTAATTATAAACCATAACTACAACTTTCCCACTTTCTGTTAAAACCAACTGCAAGGAGAAAACAAAACAGCACATAGTTACATGTAAAATTTTTGTTTAAAACTGTACATAAGGATCAAGACTATATCAGACAAATAATTTTCTAATGTATTAAGTACCCAGCTATCATGCTTAAACCTGACTGTCAGAAACAAAATTTACCATACGGCACAGCACTGTCTTTCTTGCAGTTGGTTGTAATAGAAGCCCTGCACATTGTTGTTTAATCAAATATGTAGCTTACATCTGTATGAATGTTTATTAGGGTATTGTGTAAAAATTGGAAGTAAACAAGTCAAGAACCTTTCGAGACAGTTTTTAACAACTTTTTCCCTTTGTATAGTACACACAATTTATATAACATACATATTAGAAAACTATGTCGTCTGTGTCTGTTCAAACGTTAATTAGAGTATCATGTAAAACTTAGAAGTAAACTGGTCAAGAACTTTTTGAGGTGTTTGGTAGCAAGATCGAATTACGTCTTGTCATTATGCGGTAGTACTAGCTTAGTGCCCACTGCTTTGCTACTGTTGACCATATTGTATCCATAGATTTTATTTTATTTTATTTCATTTTTTTTTCTTTAATCGAATATTTATGTTCTTCAAAAACTGCAAAAACCTTCTAAACTCTAATTTAGGCCACACAAGCATGGTCTTTTCCAAATGAACATTTGGCATAAAAGCGAATCTGCTAGATAGATAACGCTTTTGTTAATCATGCCTTCTGCATTCTTGTTGTGATTTTTCCGTAGAAACTTTCATCCCCTAACACAAATTATGTTATATATAGCCAAGAAATAAAATACCAGTTTTCATAGATTTAACTTCAAAAATTTTTAATATTAAGAAATATTTTCTTAAAACTTTTCATCCCCAGTTTCAACCCATTATAGGTTGAATTTCCAAAACCAGTGAAACATGCATTATTCTATTTCTAACAGAGAAGTCAAACACCACTTTTTACATATTTACCTTTGGCAATGCTTTGACAGTGACATATTTTCAGTAAACGTTTCACTCCTATTTCACGCATTTGGGGGCTGGATATCCAAAAAACAGTGAAATGTGTATTTTTATTTCTAACTGAGTCGAAACGCAAATTTCGATACTTGTAGCTGTAAAAATGCTTTAAAAATTTCCTGTGAGATTTCATCCCCTATCCTCCCTTAGAGGTTGAATTTCTAAAAAGAATGACATTTTTGTTTTTTTATTTGTAACTCAAATACGGTTTTTCATAGATGTAGTTCTAAAAATGCTCTAGAAGTTCTCTAATAATTATTTCGTTTTTAAATAAAACTTTCACCCACTATTTCATCCCCATAGGTGTTAAATTTCCCAAAATTTTGGGACACATATTTCCTTATTTCTGACCAAGAAATTAAATACTACTATCTGTAGATCTACCTTCAAAATTGCCGCAATAGCATCATTTTTCAAAACACCTTTCACCCCCTATTTCACCCCATTAGGGGAAGCATTACAGAAAATCCCTCTTAAACGACCTCTACCGTATAGAATCAAAGCCCTCTCCGAATTTCAATGGGCGGTAATGAATCAGTCAGGACATTGACTTTTATATGTATACACAAACACACATATGTATGTATATAAAAATTTGAAATGGTTAACGATATTTTTATAAGTGTGGTAAAATCGCTAGCGAGTTCACCTGAGTATCACGAATAGAAGCTGCCTCCAGCATTCCCATTGTATGTCTGTAAGCATCTCTGGTGTTTTCGGTGGATATATCAGTCGTTTTTACTTATTTCAGAGCCTCAGTCACCCGGCTGCTGTAACTCGCTCAGCTGGCATGCCAACCACGTCGCCACATTCCCGCACCACACATTCACATGTGGCCAGCCACGAACTACCCAACCAAATACTCAACACTCACATAACTATTAGCCGACCAGTGGCATGAGATCAACATGAATTCACAAATCGACAATACCCATGGTTCAAACTTACTACTAGTATAAACTGTATGTCTCACTGGGAGTCGAATCGATAAACGTTACATTGATAACTGCTCTACTCATGGAGCTATCCAAGCATTAAACACAACCTGCCCTCACACCTTCACTTCCGTGTTTCTCCCTCCTACAGGTACCTTCCAAAAGTTCTCAGCAGGTCCCCTAAATAATTTTTACACAATAATTCCTGGAAGTCAGTGAGTCTGGAAAGTTAGACTGAGTTACTGAAGGAAAGAAAGGAGTGAGGGCTGGTGTGAGTTGTACCTGGAACGATCAGTCAGTAGAGTAAGTGCCTACAATAGGCAATGGTTCTGGGTTTGAGTCCCAGTACCACACACGTTTTTAGTCTTCCAGGAAGTTTCAGATCAGATCACATTCTGCTGCAATGAGGAGTTACAAATTTAATCAAAACTCTTATTTTCCATCTTTCCATCGTGTGGGAAAAGCAGTCATATGGAATTTTTTTATGAGAACTGCCCACCATTTGACTGTTAATTGTTCATTTATTTACAAGACCGTTGTTTCGATTTTGTTGCCATTCTCTAGTGTATGCTGAAATGTCAAAATATGTCTGACCTGTCTGTGATGATGACATGTCACAGACAGGTCAGAACACATTTTAACATTTCAATATGCACTTATGAACAGCTAAAAAGCCGAAACACTGACTGCGTAAATAAACGAACAATTAACAGTCAAATGGCGGAATTTTCTTACAAAAAATTATGGTTTCTTTGTCTTCTGCAAAAAATAACTACCTGGAGCACATATATAACTTTGAACACTTACTGGAGAAGTGATCTAGCAAAACTATTGTCAGTTGATCATAAGAACAGTCACTAAGTATGGAACTATGCTGTATGGCGCTGAAAAATGTATTTCGGGGAGTTACGTTCGTCTCATTTTCATTTAGTCAATTGTATACATTGCTTACAGTGCTAAAATGTGTGGTGCAGTGACTGGGGGTCTACATGAATAATTAACCTTAAAAGTGTAAATATTTAAGTATGCATCAGCACATATACAATCTGTAGCTGAATCCTGAATCACTTTTACTCTAAATACTAAGTCGCAATTTCTAACTCACTGATTCTATACAGACTCTTGTTCTTTAGTGGAATGTACAGTCTGAGTGAATTAGATAAACACTACCATTCGGGAACTATGTGTTAGAGTTGTAAACCTATTACATAACACATACTTGGAAGCAGCATCTGAGAAATTCTTTTTTTTCTATTACAATACAGCTATTTTACAAACAGAAGAAATTTACAGCCGGCCGATAGTGAACATCACGCTGTTTCTGGAGACGAATATTTCAATCAGTTTTTCCTACAGCTTCTCTTGACTGTGTTACCTTGTTCCTCCTCCTGCTTGGGAGTCGGTATGTTAAACACGCAGATGTCAGCATCCAAATGTCTCACATGGCTATGCTACCTCAATAGTTTCCTTTCTACCCTATGCACCAATTTTGAGACTATTTCCACTATTCTTTTCATCTATTCATTTCTTGATCTGTCCGCTATTGTCATTTTGCAATATATTGTACTGTACATAACTTCCATTCCACGGAACCTTTATTTTTCTTTTTGTCAATGTCGACACTTAAGTACGACAAAAAACACTTGTATACTCGCTTCAATGTAACTTTACAGAAATTGCCAGTTTCTACCTTTCATATGTTTACTAATTCTCGAGATTATGACAGTAATTTAAGTACGTGATCTGATTTCAGGTTATCTAATACTTATTCCATCAGTATAAACAGCATGGGACACTTAGGTTTGTGGGAAGATTTGCGAATGAAGTGAGAGAAGAGAGCGTAATTTCTTCTGTGTGCAGTGTAATTAGTCAAAATTTGTCCGCTCAACCCCTCACATAGAGGGTTTTGGTACACTCTTGTATTCCTCAACTAATGCTATTTTCCAATGCTTTGAAGTGTTATTTACAGGATAGTTGGCGTCTGTCTACGGGTGTCTGACATTTTAGGTTGTACGGTATTTCTAACATGCTCTCTCGTGGATCAGAGGCACCTGTGACCATTAATCCTGTCCTTCTTTCTCTACGTTTACGATGTCCTGTTAGCTGTTATTTGCCATTGGTGTCATGCATTAGAACACTATTCAAAAAAATAAAAAAAGACATGTATATCTGAGTAACTGCCCAGCGTCTTATCATATCCATTTCATGACAGATAAGTCTCATCTATTATAACTGACACTTTCAGGCAAGTCATTAATATCCATCAAGACACTTCCAGTGGATAGGAGTGAAATTAGTTCTACTTCTACTGATGACATTCTATGCAAGACAATATGCTACTTTCTCCCTACCAAGAAAACCTTATCCTGTCACAAATTTTATTTGATATTGGACATTCCTTAGTAAATGTTTGCTGTGGCAATAAGTCACATCCTGTACGGAAATTAAGAAATACTTGATGCACCTCACTCCCTTGATCAACGACAGGTGAGGAAAGTGTAAGTTGAATCTCACATATTTGACTTTTTCAAAATCCACGTTGGCCAGCTTTGGATGTGGCCATCCTTTTTGAGGTATTCAGTGATTATATGGAAGCATATTAAAATATTTGCTGTTTTGTTTGTTTGCGTATTGGGGGTAAAGGACAAAATAACAACTTAAGTCAGAAGCATTAAATGGTGGTGGTGGTTGTTAGTGTTTTACGTCCCGTCGACAACGAGGTCATTAGAGACGGAGCGCAAGCTTGGGTTAGGGAAGGATTGGGAAGGAAATCGGCCGTGCCCTTTCAAAGGAACCATCCCGGCATTTGCCTGAAACGATGTAGGGAAATCACGGAAAACCTAAATCAGGATGGCCGGAGACGGGATTGAACCGTCGTCCTCCCGAATGCGAGTCCAGTGTGCTAACCACTGTGCCACCTCGCTCGGTAAGCATTAAATGCTGTGCTAGGGACCTACAAACGGTACTTGACACATAGAAAATCTGAGTCATCTGCATCAAAATAATTTTGAAATATCTTTCAAACGCAAACTTCTACCAAGGTTCGATGATGAAATAGTATATGAAGGACATTAGTTGTACAGTTATTGAGGTATGAAACTCCCGTTATCTGCAGCTGTGGTTGCTTGCTTCTGCTTCAATACAGAATAGCTTATCTTCCCCAAAAATTCAGGGAAATTATTCTGTTGTGATATTCAATGAAAATAAGAAGAAAAGTATAATTTATATATATAAAGGTATGATATTTCACTTAATTAGTGTAGCAGTAAGTGCCTTGTGACACCTTCAGTATCAATTAAAATTTGTTTTTGAGGCTTAAAACACGGAATTTTATTTCTTGTTCTTTTATGATTTTCATTATTGCCTCATATTTACACTGTGTGATCTGTGCCATATTTCGTATATGGCGTTGTGAATTATATTTTGTTCTCTTGTTGCACTAACTGCTGATCTAGATGCTTCTCAAGTGCATCCTTAAATCCTTTGGGCAAATTTAGTTTGAAGACAAAATGTTACCACAACAACATTACGATCATAGGAACGCCATTTTTTGGATGTATTATCTTTCATTTGCGACCGCACTACGGATTCACGCCATTTCTTCAAGTGTTTTACAGTGAACATTATGAACCTTTATCACATTTTACGTTTTGGACTGTCTGACTATCTCAAAACCTTGGAGAGAAATTTAGTGAGTTTGTAACAGTTATGTTCTCGTTATATTCCAGCTTGTGAGGCAGGCAGGTTGCATGGCAGCCCCTGGAGGCGCTCTGCCTGTGTGACGCTGTGCTGAGGGAAATACACTGATGGTTGTGTGATATGTGGAAAGCGGAAAAAATTACTGTAGTATACAGGGATTTGTATGAAATGGGACATACGATACTGCGTGAAGAGTTTCACAGAGTCAGAAAGACCTAAGTCGAAACAAGGCCCTGGGAGTAGACACAAGAAAGCAGGTGTTGACAGATGTGAAAATTACCGAACTATTAGTTAATAAGTCACAGCTGCAAAATACTAACGCGAATTCTTTACAGACGAATGGAAAAACTGGTAGAAGCCGACCTCGGGGAAGATAAGTTTGGATTCCGTAGAAATATTGGAACACGTGAGGCAATACTGACCTTACGACTTATCTTAGAAGAAAGATTAAGGAAAGGCAAACCTACGTTTCTAGCATTTGTAGACATAGAGAAAGCTTTTGACAATGTTGACTGGAATACTCTCTTTTACATTCTAAAGATGGCAGCGGTAAAATACAGGGAGCGAAAGGGTATTTACAATTTGTACAGAAACCAGATGGCAGTTATAAGAGTCGAGGGACATGAAAGGGAAGCAGTTGTTGGGAAGGGAGTGAGACAGGGTTGTAGCCTATCCCTGATGTTATTCAATCTGTATATTGAGCAAGCAGTAAAGGAAACAAGAGAAAAGTTCGGAGTAGGTATTAAAATCCATGGAGTAGAAATAAAAACCTTGAGGTTTGCCGATGACATTGTAATTCTGTGAGAGACAGCAAAGGACTTGGAAGAGCAGTAGAACGGAATGGACAGTGTCTTGAAAGGAGGATATAATATGAACATCAACAAAAGCAAAACGAGGATAATGGAATGTAGTCGAATTAAGTCGGGTGATGCTGAGGGAATTAGATTAGGAAATGAGACACTTAAAGTAGTAAAGGAGTTTTGCTATTTGGGGAGCAAAATAAGTGATGATGGTCGAAGTAGAGATGATATAAAATGTAGACTATCAATAGCAAGGAAATCGTTTCTGAAGAAGAGAAATTTGTTAACATCGAGTATAGATTTAAGTGTCAGGAAGTCGTTTCTGAAAGTATTTGTTTGGAGTGTATCCATGTATGGAAGTGAAACATGGACTATAAATATTTTGGACAAGAAGAGAATAGAAGCTTTCGAAATGTGGTGCTACAGAAGAATGCTGAAGATTAGATGGGTAGATCACATAAATAATCAGGAGGTATTGAATAGAATTGGGGAGAAGGGGAGTTGGTGGCACAACTTGACAAGAAGAATGGACCGGTTGGTAGGACATGTTCTGAGGCATCAGGGGACCACAAATTTAGCATTGGAGGGCAGTGTGGAGGGTAAAAATCGTAGAGGGAGACCAAGAGATGAATACACTAAGCAGATTCAGAAGAATGTAGGTTGCAGTAGGTACTGGGAGATGAAGAAGCTTGCACAGGATAGAGTAGCATGGAGAGCTGCATCAAACCAGTCTTAGGACTGAAGACCACAACAACAACTGGGATTTGGGAGTGAAAGTCGATGTTATCTGACAGATGTAAGTACGTTTTGTAACAGCACATTACAAATGTGTGGGAAATGAATTATTTGAGGCAGTTGTTCGATTCTCTTTAATTAAAGGGGATCTGATGATATAATTGTAGATGGGCTGATGATATGGTGTGAATATTGCTACCAATGTTAGACTGTAATTAAATTCACGAAGTATTCCGTCACCTGTACTGGTGACAGAGAAGGAAATTCAGTCTGAATTCAGAACTGGAAACGCGTTGTAACCAAACGCCTTATTTGGTAGTAATCTGTGTGTGGTGCAGTTACCACTAGGCGAACATTTCACCACATATGCTCCTGTCAAGTATTTTTCAGTAATAAAATAATATAAAGAAGGGAAGAAAACGGATCCTAGCAATTATAGGGGAATCTCCTTCTTACCAGTGACCTATAAGATCTTGTCTAAGGCGCTTTTAAAAAGAGCAGAAGAAATACTTGACAAACAGCTAGGAGAGTATCAGGCTGGATTTAGGAAGGGAAGGTCATGTGCAGAACAAATACTAAATTTAAAGAACATAATAGAAATGAGGAAAATCAGGAACTTAAAATATGTAATTACTTTTGTGGATTTTAAAAAAGCCTATGATTCAATTGATATCTTAAAAGAATTGGGACTCGATGCTAAAACAACTGCAATAATTAAAGGTACTTTGAAAAATACAAAATCGAAAGTAAAATTTAGAGGAGATCTCTCAAAATCGTTTGAAATAAAGTCAGGTGTTCGACAGGGAGATGGTATGTCACCTCTGCTTTTCAATTGTGTCTTGGAGAAGGTAGTTCGAGAATGGAGGAAGGCCATCAATACTAAAGGGATTCAACTAGGGATAAATCCAGACAAGATCACTGTCGACTGTTTAGCCTTCGCAGATGACATGGCATTGATTACAGATTCACTAGACAATGCCCAAGAAGAAATAAGAGAACTACAAAAACAAGCAGCCAAAGTAGGACTACAAATATACTATGAAAAAACAAAGTTTATGACAAACATCTGTGATGCTCCTCAAAATATTGCAGTTGACAACAACACAATACACTAAACAGATTCCTTTAAATACCTAGGAGAGTGGATTACATACAATGCCAAAGAAAAGATAGCTATAGAAACTAGAGTGCACAAAATGGAAAGAGTGTTTCATATGACCAAAAACGTTTATAATAAAAAATCCTTGTCCTGGAACACGAAATTAAGACACTACCAAACAGTGGCCAGACCTGAAGCTCTCTATGCGGCAGAAACACTTAAACTAACAAGAAATGGAGATCTTGAGAAACTAGAGAAGGTCGAAAGAAGAATTTTAAGGAAAATACTGGGAGCTAAAAGAAACGATAATGCTGAATACAGGTTAAGACCAAACAGAGAGCTATATCTGAAAACGGAGAAACTAACTGATGTAATGAGGAAGAGGAGACTACAGTTTTTTGGACATATATTCAGAATGGATAACAACAGACTAACCAAGCGGACATTCACATTACTCAATAGCTACAAATCCAAGCCAGCATGGTTCATAGAGACTGAAAAGGACATTGAAAATGCTGGAGTTACAATAGACACAATAGAAAACAGAACACATTTCAGAAAGGCAGTTCAAAAGGCAGAATTTCAGGAGAGAAAGAAAATAACTTGACGAAAGTGGACTCAAGAAGAAAGGGAACAACACTCTAAAAGGATGAAGGAAATTTGGAAACTGAAGAAATCTAATACAATGAAGAGTAGCCAAAGTTGATTCATCGTACCCTCCAAATGGGTTATTCGAAAGAAGAAGAAGAAGAAGATAAAGAATTGGTTCATATAACTTATCTGGATGCAACCAGGTGACATCTTTAAGAACGGAAGATATTTTATGATTTGTGGCTTAGAAAACGATTGGCTGCATTGCTATGAGTTGCTTGCGCTCAGTTGTTGAGTTTTGTAGAGGTTTCTCAAGAAATGTTTTTCAAACTGTTTCCTCTAAAGAAGTGTTGCTTATTTTAGTTTTTTGATATCTCTCATTCTAGTGCTTGTTGGAATATCACTAGAACAATTATATGTTCTCCACTATGTTGGGCACACAGAATTTTGTTACCATTTAAGGGGCTCCAGAAAGGCTCAAAATCATGAAAAGTTCAATTTTTCTTTTTTGCGTTTTCTGAATCTGCAGACTATTACCTTTTAATAGATATATAATTTATTCAATTCCGAAGACTACAACTATTTTTTAAATTTTTTTAAAAATGTGTTCTACATGGGCGTGACCCACTGTGGCGCTGTTAAACTGCTGTCAAATGGTGTTATTATTAACGTCCGTGTTCATCAGGTACATTTTAGTGATGTGAGATAAAGTATGTGTTGTGGATAACCTGTGATGGTTTAATATATATCGCTGGTGTGATTGTCGATTGTTTCATGTTTATTTACTCTGTCGTTATCTCGAAAATATTCGTAATTAATTCTGTTTCTTGAGTCTCTGTTTTGTTGAAGTATAATAATGAGTAAAAGTAAAGTTATTAGAAATCCTCTGAAGGCTTTTAAGAAAAGGAGAAATGTTGGAAAGCCAAAGGTATTTAGAAATATGGGAATGAAGATAGGTTCTAACGTGGTACGAGCGATGCTTGCTTTAGACAAGGAACGCCTTCGGGCTGCAGACAGGGCTGTAAAGAGTCTAGAAATACAAGCAAGAGTAAACAGGAGGAGGAACAAGAAGAAGCTGGAGGAGGAGTTTGCAGAGGATGAAGATAATCCATCCTATGGACCTGGAATGCACTAAAAAGTTAATCCAATCTTTGTCGCTCGATTCCCAAAACTTTTATTTTCTCATACTAATTACATGTTTTCTAAGGATCTTCCAAACATATTTGTTTCAATCTTTCAGTAAATGTTACACAGTACCTTCTGCATAATTTAACACAGCCTTTTTCCAAAAAACTGTATATTTTTGAATATATAAATAAAAAATTGCAAAAAAATGTTGTGAATTTTCATTACAATTGAAAAAAAATCATCTTTAATAACTGAACTGAAATTTTGTAAAATCCCTGTGTTAAGTTGTAGCCCATATTCCAATAAATAATCTGTAAAAAGTTCAACTTCCTACCTCAAATACTTTGTGAGGAAAGATGTAATTTATAAGCGTTATTTTAACATTGCAAGTATAGGGCGTTCTGGAGCCCCTTAATTTTGATATAACGAAATATAATGTAGTGAATTTTATTTCCTTACTGACATATGGTACTGTTATGTTAGCATCTGAGCGAGTTTCTGCTGGTTGTACTGCCTGGTGAGTTGAAGAGGGGTCTTCCCACCTCCGTCCCTGACCTCTCTGTCGGCCCCTGCCTCGAGCAGTGCAGCTGCCGACTCTTCGTGGCCGAAGACTGCCGCAAAGTGCAGAGGCGTCCTCTCCAACTCGTTCCTGGCGTTGGGGTCGGCTTCCCACTGCAGCAGTAGCTGAACCAGAGCCGTGTGGCCGTACAGTGCAGCCACATGCAGGGGAGTGCTCTGCCCGCCGTCTCTGGCGTCAGCCTCGGCCCCGCCCTCCAACAAACACCTCGCCACCTGCAGGTGTCCCTTATCTGCTGCCCAATGTAGGGCAGTCTGCCCGGACGCGTCCCTCATCCTGACGTCCGCCCCCGCCGCCATCAACAGGTGCAGCTGCTCCAGAGCCCCCTGCTGAGCCACCTGGATCAGCCTCCTGTCGCCCTCTTCTTCAGAAACGCTCCTGCACAAAACGCTGAGGTCCTTGAACTCTACAATAAACACTGTCACAAAACCATGAGAAATATCACAGAAACAAAACTGTCAGCAGGTATGAATAAACATCTGTCCTGTGTCAAACAAGAAATCCCTTTTCTGTGATACAGAAAAACAGATTATCAGGTACAGACGCTCAGCACTACCACCTCATCAAAGTCTTCATCCACTTTCCGACCAAAACTCCTGAATTCCATCTGATACATAATTCAGTTGTCAAATTTTGTCAAACACTAAGCCCCTTCAGCCCCATAATTCTATTGTCATTCATCATACGCTTCACTAACACAGACAGTTAGTACAGCCAACAGTAGCTCTCTGTGTGTAGCAGTCCCTTCGGACACTTAAAAAGCAAATACACGAAATTAATCACATATCAGGCAATTTCCTTAGATGGAAGCAAATAAATACCAGACCACTTACTCGTATATTTTGTGTCATGCGGACACCAAGAAGAGAAAATGTTTGCAGTACACGAAATAAGTTGGTCAACATATTTTAGATACAACAAAGACACCAAATCAGCTCTCCCTGTGGCCACCCCTTCACACAAACATATAAACATGTCTTCACTGAAAGATACCCATCAACATCTGCACATAATCTCACACCCAAACACCAAGCCTACACTACTGAATTGCTGCACACTCACTCACTGTTTAACGAGATTATTCTTATGGCTGGCCGGAATGGCCGAGCGGTTCTAGGCGCTACAGTCTTGAACCGCGCGACCGCTTCGGTCGCAGGTTCGAATCCTGCCTCGGGCATGGATGTGTGATGTCCTTAGGTTAGTTAGGTTTAAGTAGTTCTACGTTCTGGGGCACTGATCACCTCAGAAGTTAAGTCCCATAGTGCTCAGAGCCATTTGAAACATTTTTTATTCTTATGGCTCCCATGTCTCCGAATGCAGCAACAAAATCTATAGGCCTTAAGAAGAAATTAATACCTCATCAACTTATGTACGTTACTCATATTTCTGTAAGCCTACTTAGCTACTTGAACATATTGTGTTCCTTACGCTATTGATGTTAAGTACTGAGAAACGGCACTTTGTCACTGGCATTTGATAACCTCAATCCAATGAACCCAACAGGTAGTAACTACATTCTAATACCATAACTTGTGTGTTACATGTGGTAAAGAGTGAAGTGCAGCAAATTATTTGTACACCAAAGACAATCAATAGTAAAATTCTTTTAATATCATGCCAACGAAGATGTTACAGATCATGAACCCCATATACACTAACCACACACACACACACACACTGTCTACAAATATTATGCGCACATGCAGATGCTGATTTCGCTGTTCCAACTGAAATAGTCTTTACAAGCAAACAAAAGGACTGACTCATGCAGGTCGTATGTTCAAAATATGTCTTTGTTTTCTGACAGATGTATGAAATGTTTTTTGATGTTTCATATCGAATAGTCAGGCAGACAATTTAGAATTGTCAGTGAGTGCACAGTGACCAACTGCCTGGAAGTGGTTTCGATCCACATGGGGTTTTCTAGCCCAGGTTCTGCTGGAACTGGAGCACCTTTTCCCAGCGTGGAGTGTGCATTGGTTTATAGGGACCTGTAGTCTTACAGGAAATACTAACAGTGGTAGGACTTCGTTATAAAACACACATAGCATTGGCAGAGGTCAAATTCCCATGTGTTAATCGTGCAGGTGTGGATCAAACACTCAACTGTGGAGCTGGCCACTCTGGTATGGAGCAACCAAGGTGGCTCTCACACAGATGTCCGTATCTGTGTCTACCGCCAGTGTTGTACTGGTAATCAGCTGGCTGCTAGTATGAATCAGTGACACTATAAGACTTTTAGCCTACTGCATCTATCATTATTATTCTGCAGTTCCTTCGACCAGCTGTTTAATTATCAGCTGGATGTCTCATCGCTTCCAATACAAGAAACCGCTGCTCCAGTCCAACAGATGTTCAGAGCAGCTGAGTTACTTTACTGTATGCTGGGACATTTGTAAGGGGTCTTTGGTACCTGTGTAATTGGTTGTGAATATAAGGTGAACTATATGCTCTAAACTGTTGTTAAAGCAGTCACATATGTTCCCGCAGTGGGAGGAGATTGTTTTGTGTGTGGTTTCTGGGACGGGCAGAGATGGCAACTTATTGGGATGTTTCATTTATGATGAGCACTATTTGAGAAGATGTACCTCATATAAAGAATACTGGAAGTGCAATGAATTAAATACAGTTAAAAGAAATGACCGAGTAAAGAACAATTAAATTATTTAAAATAGACTGAAATAGCAATCAGTGCTAAGCGTTCAGATATACTTAACTTGCAGCATAGTGAACCAGAGAAGACAAATGGAAACTGATTATAGACCAGCACCATAATTACGTTTCCCTCATTACAGTGAGCACTTACCTTAAACTTTTTTTTATTTTTCGCTGTGACAGATAATTACAAGCAGCATAATGGCGACCAGACGAATTCAGTTGAAGAGTGTGCCTCTATTTGATGTGGATGTAAGTTGCTCTGGTGATAAAAAAATTTTCCCCTTATATATAAATCCATACAGCATTCCTTGTACTTAATGTACCGTGCAAAGGTGGTTCAGTGGTTCGCACATTGGATTCACATATTGGAGAAAGATGCATCAAATCTCTGCCTGGTCCTCCAGATTTAGGGGCTTGCTATGAATTTTCCTAGATTAGTCTCAACAAATACTGGGATGGTTCCTTTGAAAGGGTCATGGCTGATTTCCTTCTCCCTCCTTTCAAAATCCGAGCTTGTGTTCCAACAACCACACTGTGAACAATATGTTCCACTCAAATCTTCCTTCCTTCTACGAAAGACCATTACAGGCAATGCAGATGTGGACTTATTAGCTTCCTATACAATTTCTCCATGACTGTGAACATGTTATTAAATTCATTCTATCAGATGACTTGATTTGTGTGATCAGCATGGCATTTTTTTATATTAGTATTTACTAATATCTGACGTCAACTTAATGCAGTGGAACATAATCAAGTTTATGATATATCTAACCTATATTGATCCAGAGGTTTTCGCTAGGGGACTCCATTGCAATTAAGAGACATCTGTAAATAGGACTGTGGTTGTTCTGCAATATTTTCTTATCCTCCGTGATGTTCAGGGGCACTGCTTGAGCTCCACTGACTGTGGTTCACAGCAGTACTTTTGTTAGCTGTGGCGTAGCGGTACAAAGGCAGTTCTGAAGACGTGTGCCACGCCACACTGACAAACATAGCACTGCCTGTGTTTGTTAGCAAATGTGGTGGGCAGTGGAAGGAATGTTGCTACATTATTTTACTGATGGCATTTGTGTCCATGAAGTTTACATTTGGAGATTATCGAAAATTCCCATCTAAGGGTCCTTTATCAGTGCAAACATTCTCTTATGTTTACACTCTGCATCAACAGAAACCATTTATCCTGGTCAAATTAAACTAGTTCATGTTCAGCCTATTTACGTTTCTATCTATGCCCATTTATGAGAGTTTGGAATCTTTTTATACTCCACTACTTGGACATATGTTGTTAAAATTTTCTCGATTTGCTATAAATCTTCCTTCTTTTTGGTCAGCAAACTGATTTGGTTCGTTTACACATCCCTGATTTACCATCTTCATATTGGAAACCTGAAGTCCTGGTAATGTTTCGAGACTGGTTCCATTTTGTGTTGCGTCTAACGTTGCAGACAGTAGCCATCCCTATTCAATCTGGCTATGTACTGCTAATGGTGTCATAAACTGTCCATTAACATTGAGTCAGGAGGGCTCATCTATTACAATGTTGTACCTCATGTTCATCGCCTTTTTACTTTTCACTCGATCATACACATTGTCAAAACCCGAATGGTAACGACTTTTAAAACGTGTTTGTGTATCTTCAGCAAATCTAACACGGTTGTAGTGCCTTGGCAACCACCTACAATGTTTAAAAGAAGTAGTGTCAATGTGTTATGTAATGAGCGTGCTAAAATTTGAACTTCATATTGAGTAATGTTGTCAAGCCACAGTCTTATTTCTTTGAGAGGAATACCCCTTACCCTGCAGTAAAGTGTCTGTGAAATATTGGTTTGGCTGATAACTTCGTTATATGTGCGTATGAGGATTCAAAAATTTTTAGGAGCGTTCAGATATTGGAAAAGGTATTCCATCAAGGTTTGATGCTTTAATCCTGAAGATGAGTTGATCACCTCTCATATTTCTCGTCTGGTGAAAGTCATTACCTACTGCAGTAGTTCTGCTCTATCTCTCTCTGGATTCACGTGCAGGGTATTTAAATGTGTAAAAATATTTTGCACTTGCTTCCCACATCCGGCATTCTGTTGCATTTCATCTACCTCTTCTTCTGGTGGCTTCTTTGCCCTTCTCCTTTACTGTGTAACGTGTAATACTGAAGTTTCGTTTCTCGCTGTGTTTATTTCCGTGTGTATTTGCCTTGGTTGTAAAAATTAGTCATGTTATATTGATTATTATGGTGTTTGCCTCGTCCTCAAATGGTTCAAATGGCTCTGAGGACTATGGGACTTAGCATCTGAGGTCATCAGTCCCCTAGAACTTAGAACCACTTAAACCTGACTAACCTAAGGACATCACACACATCCATGCCCGAGGCAGGATTCGAACCTGTGACCGCAGCGGTCATGCGGTTCCAGACTGAAGCGCCACGAACCACTCGGCCACACCGGCAGGCGTTTCGTCCTCAAAAAATCACATTGTGTGTTATCTACCTTTTGGTACTGGCCATGGAGCCATATGGAAAAATCGTAATCATTTGTCGTTTTCATTTGCATCACTGTACACTCGTTTGTGCACTGTATTAGGACTCATCTGATGTTCAGGTTTGCGTAATATAGGGACCAATGTATCCAGTTTTAGAAATGTGGGTGTCACAGAAGTTGTGTACATTTGTGCGAGAGTCGTTTAATAAGTAATGCCCCGCACTTTTTTAAAAAAACATTTAACCTACGTAGCCGACGTGTCACGTTTGTTCCGTGCGCCGATGAAGTTTCGAACTGTTCTGGCAGATGGCAGAGCCGTAGTACAGCGTCAAAATGGCGTTTACATGCGACTCACGTTACAAGCAGTGTGCTGTTATTGAACTGTTGTGTGCAGAAAAAGAAACATCCATAAACATTTGTGTGCAGTGTACGGCGATGCTGCAGTTGATAGGAGTACAGTTGGACGATGGGTAAAGAAAGTTACAGCCTCAGGAAATGTAGAAACAGAGCTCCATGATAAGCCACGCATGGGACTTCATATCACAGCCACTGTTGCAGACATGCTGAATCGTGCGGATGCCATTATTCGTGCCGACCGGCGCATCACAACTCGACAATTGGCTCTACTGTTGTCGGTCAGCATTGGAAGTGCGTCTACAACAAAAGAGACTCTCAGATATTCAAAGATGTGTTCACAATAGGTATATATATATATATAAAGGGACAAAGCATGGTCACTGCCCACTGTGACACTGAATGCCACCTGGTGACATTTGGGGCATGTGGAGCAGTAAATAAAGTATATAACCGAAGACGAATGGGGAATTATTCTAGCAGTGATGAAGACCACAAATGGGGAACCCCACTGATATCAACGACTGAGATAAAGGGCAGATGGTTATGGGCAGTAGTATGGGAACTAGAATCTCAAAAACAATGAAGCTGGTTTCCTGTTTGCATGTTTCTACCGCGAGCATCTGTGGAAAGTTATTGAACGACAGTGAAACGACTAGTCTGCGAGAAGATGTAGGATGTCTATGCCTCACTGCAGAATTTGGAGGTTGGAGGATTGTCTGCTGTGAGAAGCAGGGTAGGGGATGATCTGGGACAGGCACAAGTCCTATGGAGCATACTGGCTAGTGCAAATTGCTGACCACGGGGCTCTTTGCAGCAGACACCAACGCCTTCACATGTCGGCCCAGTCGTAGCGCCAATTACTGCTGTAACAGGCGCTGGATCATAGGGGCTGGACTGTAGGTCAGTGTAGATGTGCTGCCTGGTTGGATGAACCAAATTTCTTGCCGATGATCGTGTTCACACATGCCGTCATCTAAGCAAACGTCTGGTCGAAACAGTTACTTAGTTCGTTCGTATTAGTTAGTGAATTACTTACACGTTCCATGGATCATTTTGCACGATAGATCGTAATGATATGTGACGAGTCTCTTTACATTCACATCGCAAGTTAATTTGTTCGTATGGCTACATTCTGAGCATTTCTAAGCTTTCCTCATCCTCTTTCTTCAAAAAGAAAAAAAAGATGCTGTGAGTCAGTAAGTGTTACCTGCCACCTTTTCCACATTACGGTAATAAAAATTCTTCTATGGAATAGAAGGAGATGTCAAGGAGAAACTTTTACAGTTTGTTTTCAGATTTTTGTTTACAGTCTATCAGACATTTTATATCACCGGGTGAAGATCAAAAATTTTTGTTGCAGCATTGCACATCTTTTTTCGTGCTAAAGACAACCTTCGTCTGAGGTAAGTAATGTGATTTTTCCTTCTGATTTTGTAATTATGTACATCATTGTTCCTAGATGTCTAAAAAATGATCGTGGGTGAGCACCATATATTATTCTTATTTCACTTTTTGTGCAATGAAGACTTCCATTCTTAAAGATGAGTTACCCAAAACATTACTCAATATGACATTACTGAATGAAAATATCCTAAGTACACCAATTTACTGATTTTTTCTCCCACAGATTTGCAGTGATTCTAAGTACAAATGTGGCTGAACTAAGTCGTTTTAGAAGTTCGAAAATGTGCTTTTTCCAATTTCAATTCTTGTCAATATGGAAACCTAAGAATATTGAAGTTTCCACCATATCTATTATTTCCCCACAATGTTTTACACTTATCATTGGTATAGTACCCCTAGATGCACAGAACTGAATATGTTGTCTTTTTAAAATTGAGGGTGAGACCATTAGCAGAAAACCAGTATATGATACTTTTAAGAACTTCGTTACCATTTCGTTTATTTCTGTTTGATTGCCTGGATTGATCACAATAGTAGTGCCATCTCCGAAAAGAACTAATTCTATTTGTTGTATATTACATGGAAGATCGTTTACATATTTAAGAAACAATAGCCTTCGAGAATCCCATAGGGCTTCTCCCCAGTCAGAATTACGTCCCCAGACTATATTAGTTGAATTACTATCTAAAATTTTCTGTATTCTTTTGATATGGTATGACATTGTTCACTCTTTGGCTACATCACAAATTCCATAAAACTTCAAGATATCTACGAAAATACAGTGATTTACCAAGTCAAATGCCTTACAAAGATCGCAGAAAAACCAACCGACACTATTTTATTATTTAATGTTTGTAAAATATGGTGAGCGAACGTGTAAATGGCATTCTCAGTAGGGCATTTCTTCTCAAATGCAAATTGCGATTCACTGAGGATAATATCGTTCTAAAGTAAGATGCTGCTCTAGAATACATCACCCTCCGAAACAATTTTGGAAAATGATGTCAGCAGTAAAACAGATCGCTTGTTATTGACATCTCTCTTATCACCTTTGTTAAAGGGGAGTTTAACTCCGGTATATTTCAGTACCTCTGGAAAAATTCGTTAAGTTTGCGACATATTACATATTTCAGAGAATACAGGGCTTGTTAAATAGGAACAGATCATTAGTACGCTATTGGTAACACCATCATAAGCAGAAGAGCTTTTGTTTTTGAGTGAATTGACAATTTTTTTAATTTCAGAAGGAGAAGTTTGTGATAAATTCGTATGACTGAATTTCATGTGTGCTACTTTTTCAAGATACAGCTCTGATTTTTTTTTTCTTGAACTGTTTATCCCTACGCTTTGCACTGTATTTAAGAAATGATTGTTATACACTTTGCTACCCATGACTCATCATTCCATCTAGTTCAATAGTGATGTCATTGTGTTCTATGATTGGTTGTCCTGTCTCTTGTTTCACTACATTCCATGCAGACTTAAGTCTGATGTCAGAAGGACAGATCTCTGATATTATGAGCATGTTACTTGATGTTTTAATAACCTTTGTTAGTAATTTTGAGTAGTTTTTGTTGTGTGCAACTACTGTAGGATCCCTGTATGCTCCATGTCATGGATGAAGCTCGGCTGAGGGAGTGCTGTGCCATAAGAGACATAAACAGAAGTTTCTATGGGATCTGTGGGAGTAGTCTGCCTCACCATGACAGCTGTGACCTACTTGAACATTATTGCAGCACTTGTATCACGTCACACTCTACATCATCCGTGACAAACAATGGCACCTTCAGCATGTTAACTGGCCATAATTGTGTTGCAGCGTTATGAGGATTACGACAGTGAACTCACATTGATGCCTTGGCCACCAAACTCGCCCAACGTGAACTCAATGCAACACATCTGAGGTACTGTCAGGGGCCAACACTGTATCCAGAGAAGTCACGAGCCCTTGATTTATGGGAACTGTGTGATCTTCTCATAGACATATACCTCCAGGGAGCTACAAACTACTTGAATCAGTTACATTCCAAATTTGGACGAACACGCCATTAAGCAGGTGATCGTAACTTTTTGGCTACTGGTGTGTGTGTGTGTATGCTCATCCACATGTGCAACCATACAGAATGTTATAACGGACTCAGTAATGTGGCCAGCAGCCTCTTAGATAACTATACTTCACAAGCGCTGTTTGAGACTTGCTTTTGTACGAGGGCCGTTCAATAAGTACTGCCCCACATTTTTTTCCTCAGAACATATTTATTGTTAAGAGTCAGAATTTGGTGACAATATGCACAACATGTCTTGTCCATGTCCTATTTTTCAGTGTAGTCTTCATCAGGTTCTATGGACATACGCCAATGTTGTGGAAGAGAATGTATTCCCTGCTGGTAAAAGGAAGGAAAGGGAAGCAACATGTAAGAACGGTGAAGCTGGTCACCTGTTCGTTTGCTACCATCTTGAGCACCTACAGAAGGTAATTGAAAGACACTGAAACCTTTAATAACTTAATTTGCAGCCATGCCACTATGACTTTCAAATCTTTTAAAACTGTTGATATCTTACAGTTAATCCTGTCTTGAAATAAATCTGCAGTGTCATCCACATCACCAATATTACGTATGTGCCGTAACAGAGCGTTTAGTTTACTTTATTGATTTGTATGGCTTGTAAGCAATTCTGCTGAACAGTCTTTCTGAACATTCTTTACTTATGCCTGCACACAGTTAATATTTTAAGTATTTTATGGTCTTCCACGGCCCATGATATATTACATAACGTCCTTTGTTCGTCTTCATAACCATTCACTGGCCATCAAAGAGCGAAGTCTCCAGTTTTTGCCATACCATATCTTGTTAAAAACATGTCTACATACACCTTTCTCTAGACGTTCTTCTGTGCAGCCTCATTTTCTTATTAACTCTCTCAACCAATTCATTGTTTCACTTTGCAAGTGTTGTCCTAGTTCACTTTATTTTGTGCTCCAATTCTTACTGCCTCCTCCAATTGCTTTTCTCGGTTTAGACAACCTGTTGCGATTACATGTTGCATGTTTTATTTACTATTTACGTATTTTTTGTCCTCCACAGTTCTTCCATTCCCAAGTCATATCTCTCCCGTCTTTCCATTTTGTTGCCTGATTTTTCTTGCATTCTATTCTCTACGGAGCTTTTATTTATTTTGATATCAGTATGTGATACATAACTTAGTCTTATCGTGATGATACTACGTACATACTGTAAACGTTATTGATCATGTGTTTGTGCATGCATGTTACTATGTTGTCCTATATTAAGAGGTTTCTGTTTTTTTTATAAAGTGATCCTCACTATGTTGTGCCTCTGCTCTGTTCCCCATACCTTCTTCTCACTGTTTGTTAGCATATATCTCTTGTGTCAAATGACTCATCAAAATTTTATTCGCAAAATATGACAAAGTTCTTCTGGGCTTGAGTTCCTGTTACAGTTTCGGCAAAAGTGCCCTCTGTCTTCTGTGACTGCTTATTCTGCATCAGGACTTCAAATGCACAGTGGAACTGTACGTAATCGCAAATAGATTGCTGACCATCCTAATTAATAAAATCACCAAGTTCTTGAAACGCTATATAGGAGGAATATAGTCTTGTAAGTCAATTCATACTTTTCTCACTCTGTTGTCGAAATACTCGTTTTCCTGCCACGTTTCCGATTGAATAGTGGAGAGATTTCCATATTATAGAATAACTTGGGGCGTTCTGCTTTGATTAATCAGTGACTTTAAAATAAACTGCAGCGCTAATGATGCTGTAAACCCATCAATTCGCTGTCACGTAGAGATTTTTATTATTAATGCAGTTTTCAACATTCACTAACATCCATCACTTATTAATCCAGTTTTCAACATTCACTAACATCCATCACTGTCTATCTTCCTGGGGGCCTTTGTCCCGTGTCACGCGGGGTCGGCCGTTTTCCTATTGATACGGCAGTGTTAGTTACAGAGGGTGGCCAGTTGCCATTCCTGCCGCCACCCCTAACCACCACAGGATGGAATTAGTGTACCCCAGCTGTCTGCGTCTCGTGTAAGCAATGGAATTGTGCGAAAGTTTTTCAAATGTCTGCGAGTCGTGCAACCGATGAGGAACGTGGGGACCAGCCTGGTTTTCACCTAGCGGGATTGGGAAACCACCTAAAAACCACATCCAGGCTGGCTGGCATACCAACCCTCGTCGTTAATCTGCCAGACGGATTCGATCCGGAGCCTGCGCGCCTACCCGAATCCAGGAAGCAGTGTGTTTTCAGTCTCAGCTATCCTGGCGAGTTAACTAACATCCATCCCTGATTTCCAAAATCCAAAGTGAGTTTCAGGCTGGAGTTATGCAAAAAGTGCACAGTGATGAACGAGAAACAGCACGCACAGGAGCTGAAATTCTGTCACATGCATGAGGTTCTTTGCATATAACAAGGCGCAGTGGTCCACATGTTTCCACTCAACTGTGCTCATAACAGAACAGACTGGATTTCTTGCCTATCACATGCAAGTGGCTTAACCATTAGGCCACCCTAGCATACCAGCAGATCTCACATAAACTTTCACTGTGGCTAATGACACCCATGATTTCCAAACATTATCACTAGAGGTTCTCATACACATTCTTCGTAGTAACATAAGCCACGATCCTCCACAGACTCAATTCTCCCAGCGTTGCTATTCCCTGATAAACCTGTGGGATAAACTCCGCTACTAGCGTTTGGAAATCAAAGGTGGAAACATCAGTGAAGTGGAAGACTGGGCCATAACTGGAGGCATGCTTGGGCAGACTAATGGTTCAGACGACTGATGCGATAAGCAAATATCCAGTTTCAAATCCCGATGTGGCCAAATTTCCAATAGACAACACATATTCAGGTGACCAAAGAAATAATTTAAAGTAAATTACAATTATAGTTAATCACACACTCGAAACAAGTGATATCATACTCTTGTGAAGAATATCCATTTTTTTGGCCATTCTACCTCTATTTCTGCTTACTCTTCCTTTATTTCTTTCATAGAACCTCCGTACAGTGATATTCACACTTATTCATTCCAATAACACCTACGATTATCTGAATGATAATACACAACAACAATGCTTTCACACCTATTTCCTCCAGAACTAATTTGTATGATACATAATCATCACTGAAAGAAGAGACTGCATAAAAATCACTATATAAAGAATATTTGGGAAAGGGTGTATTTCCCGTATAGTGTAAGTTCGTTTCGATGATCCTGTACTAAATATATTTCACACCCACTCAAGCCTCGAATTTCTTCATATAATAATTAAGTATTATAAAAAAGAAATAATGTGTCCAGACAAATTAGCCATTGAATTATCAAAAAAATTGAGAAATGAAAATCAATTTTTTATGATTCGTGTCGAAACAGGTGGTATTCAGAAATGAAACTCGATTTTTTTATGATAATGTCCCAACAGGTGGTATTAGGCACGTGGAAATTCCGCTCGTCAAGTGCCGAAACTCACCGCAAATGAGAGACGTCGGCGTCATCAGGTGGTGGAGTGTGTCGGGCAGCCGTGGGCGGCGCAGCTGCGGCAGGAGTCCGGCCTTGACCGCTGTGGGGTTGACAGTGAGTGCTAGGGGTGGTGGACCTGCCCTCTGTGGTAGATGGTGTACTGCAAAGAGGGGCATCATGATGGTGGGCATTAACACATGGGACCCAGGGGGCTGCTTACTAAATGCAGTACCGCTGAGGGTTTGTCTACAGTGATAATAGAACACACCCTGACCACAACAGTTAGCCTGCCAGTTAACATGAATGACTCACCAGTAAATTAACCAGGTTCTACACTGTTTCCTCTAAATTCCACACAGCAGTATATTAGCATGCCAACAACAGTTTATTCAAATTCAAGCACAACAGATGGTAGGGTAAGGTGACCTACCGATGATACAAAATCGCAGATTTTGTCTGTATTATTGAAAGAAAAACATTAAAGGTTACAAAACATTTGTAAATCTTAGAGAGTATAATCTGTCTGAAAATGACGCTATTTCATTTTTTAAAGTTGCAAATGTAGACTAGAAGAAAATTTTAAACGTTGGATCATTTCTTTTGACTGAAGTTCTTAAGCAAGGTATGTGTTGCTCACAATATGATACGCATGTGATAATGTTACATGCACTGGAGACAGAAGATTGAGGTCTTAAAAATGAGGCAGACAACACACAAAACGATACATATGTGTAAGTGGGATTTTTCTGTGGAGCATATATATGTGATAAATACGTCAGAGACAACTGCAGAAATTTCTCTGCTTTTTTTTCTTTTTTTAATATTATAAAGTCAACCACCAATGGGTAGGACCCCAATTCAAAATTAAGAGATACACGAAATAGCATATCTTATAATTTTTTAATTAACAGAAACAGGACCATTAAACACTAAGAAGGTTCCTCATTTGATATTTTCCACCCCAGTAGCATTATGAGGAATTGAAAATTTCCCTATCACATGACTCTTATTGATTACAGATGTCATTTTTGTTATTTGAAAAATTATTTTCTTCTTGAACACAAGCTTCAGAGACATAGCTTCTAGATCTTTTCCAGCATTTTTTTTCTTTTTTGTTTGGTTCAGATATATGTGTAGCTGAATGAACTCCTCTTTCCTCCTCGAAATTCACCCAAAATAAAATTTACTCCACCTACATGTTCTGGCTATGTCACTGCAATATAAATAGTGTGGATTCTCAAATGGGATAGACGTCATCAATGCTGTCACCATTCTTCAAAGAGATCGGGATCAGAATCAGTTTTCTCAATTTCCATTTTTTTTGTATTTACCAGAGCTTTGGTCACAGGTGTAGCTTCGTCGCTCTCGTTCTCTTGACCTACTATTTTTTATTTGGAGGCTTTTCTTTCCCAGCAGTGAGTTTATTGCTGGAGTTGTGGTCTCTGGCTGTTGTGCTGATGGCGTCTGAGAAGGGCGACAACGTGCAGTGCTCAGCTGAGCGGCTGGTGGCTGGGATGCAGGCGGAGGTGTATCGCTTTTTGGATTCAAATGTCTCATGTTTTGGAGTGGAACGTATTACGTTTAAGGATTATATTGAATGCTTAATAAATATCTCCATATAACAAATGTGACAATAATTCAGTAGGTACAGAAAAGTTTTCTGTGCCTGGGCCACAAATTTGGTGGGTACATAATCAGTAGTTACATAAGTGTGGCAAATGTTCTAGAGCTGTACATACATTTGTTTCTAGTATGAAAGTGCTGTTTGTCAACTTTTTTTACTGCCGAAGTGAAGCTTCAAATGGAAGCACAAATTATCAGTTACTACTCCTAGAGAATGAGGGAATATCTAATAGTAGGAACTTTTGTGACAGGTATTGATCTTTATTGAATACTCTAGGCATATCGTGTTTTGGAAAGTTTTGCATGTACCAGTTTTAGGAAACTTTAACCTACACACTTTGCTCAACAGCTGAGCTGGAGGGATACAATAACTATTGGACAGGACAGTTCAAATGCATACCAACAACAATCATACAGAATTTAAAGGAGGGTCAGCGTTGGCCGTAATATTGATGTTTTATTGACAGCAGAATCGATTTTCGATCACATAGTGATCATCTTCAGTGCTGTGGTGTACAAATTAAACTCAGACACTGGTATCAAGTTATCAATAACCAAAACTGCAAAGCGATCACATTGGTTATTGATAACTTGATACCAGTGTGTGAGTTTAATTTGTACACCACAGCACTGAAGATGATCACTATGTGATCGAAAATCGATTCTGCTGTCAATAAAACATCAATATTACGGCCAATGCTGTCCTTCCTTTTAATTTGACATATATAGTTGTTGTTCACACAGCGCTCCAAGGAGTCGCCAATCAGTCATACAGAAATTAGAACAACAACCATTGAATGTACTTAATGTGATACTCTGATCATCAGATGATGTTTGAAGGATCTGAAGGTCGTGCAACAGGGATCAACCTGTAGGAGGCACAGACAAGAAAAGGACAGCAGGTTTTGAAATCTGCAGAAAAGGAAATTCAGCGAACGAACTCATGCAGAAAAGTGATAATCAGTGTTGTGATTATTAGAGGTGGATCAGTAACTGCAGTGCATGAGACACAGAAGGTCATCAACAGGGTCCTTGAGGAAGGAAACCGTGCACCATGCATTGGAGGCCAAAAGCAACGCCATAGAGAACAGGCTTGGTTAGTGGGTAGAGTCTCGATTCCCGCTCCTTCATGTATAGTGTTTTGGCTGGTAAAATTTCCCCTCTCTGTGTGTTGTAGAAGCTAGCGCACAGCACATTTTCTGAGGCACAACTGAACAGAAACGAAAAGGGAACTTGAAGGATAAACACAACATCATGGGGGACTACCTGGAGTTGTATTCTTTTCAGGTGCTCACAAAGTGTCTGAGGAGCAAACAGCTACATCCTGCCACACATGTGCATACGTCAGATTGTTTATTGGATACCACACCATCCATACACGCTTCGAGTGAGAAAACCAATATTGAAACTTCCTGGCAGATTAAAACTGTGTGCCGGACCGAGACTCGAACTCGGGACCTTTGCGTTTCGCGGGCAAGTGCTCTACCAACTGAGCTACCCAAGCACGACTCATACCCCGTCCTCACAGCTTTACTTCTGCCAGTACCTCGTCTCCTACGTTCCAAACTTTACAGAAGCTCTCCTGCGAACCTTGCAGAACTAGCACTCCTGAAAGGATATTGCGGAGACATGGCTTAGCCACAGTCAGGGGATGTTTCCAGAATGAAAAGCAATATTGTTTGTTGTTAAAATTACAGGGGTGTAGCATATACGAACCAAGAAAATGAAAGAGATATACACTTACGAGCCAGAACATTATACTCCTGACCTACTATGGATGGAAACCCTTACCGGCAATATTAGCGTCATTTGGCGAGGAATAATTGCTAGCCAGGCACACACATGGTGCATGCAGTGTCAGACCATGTTGTATGCGTGTAGAATGGGTAAGGTGTGCAGTCTATCTGATTTTGACCGAGGGCAAATTGAGATGGCCTGAAGATTCTGCACAAGCATTTTGGGAACTGGACTACTTGTTACGCGTTTGAGAAGCGCTGGGGTGAGTGTCTTCAACACGTGATCAAACCAAGGTGAATCCACGTCCAGATGTAGTGGAATTGGGCAACCACCACTCATTACACTTGTCAGACGTCGTAGACTGGGCAGTCTGCTAAAACAGGACAAGCGGCGAACTGTGGCGGAAATAACATCAGACTATAATGCAGGGCAAAGTAGATGTGTGTTTGAACACACACTGCGCCGAACACTCCTAATTATGGGCCTCCACAGCTGATGACTGGTGCATGTGCCAATGTTAACACCACGACACGGGCAATTACGACAGAAATGGGCATGTGACCATTGCCACTGGACGTTAGCCGAGCATTGCATACCTTCTTCACCATGCCTGCGGTAGGACTCAAATCCGTCGTCTCCCACGGAAACAGCTCCTTGACACGGGTACTTCAGCATAGGGACAAGCTGACAGCGGCTCCATTATGCTCTGGGGAACATACGCGTTGGCATCCATGGGTCCACTGGAGCTCGTGCAAGGCAACGTGACGGCCCAGGAGTATCGTACACTCGTTGCAGACCACAGACACCCCTCTGTAACGATCAAATTTCCTGGAGTCAGTGGAATTTTTCGACAAGTTAATGCACCACATCAAAAGGCCAGGAGTCTTTTGAAGTGGTTCGAAGAACACAGCGGCGAGTTCCAATTGATGTGCTGTCCCCCCCCCCCCCCCCAATGTGCCACATATGAACCATCTCATTCACACCTGGATTGCGATTGAACGTGGCGTCAGAGCTAATCGCCCTCCCTCCCCAGAATGTACGGGAATCAGGTGACTTGTGTGTGCAGATGTGGTTCCAAGTCCCTACAGCGACCTACTAAGGCCTCATTGCTTGCATGCCATGGTGCGTCACCGCTCTTATCTGTGCCAAAGGTGGACATGCTGGCAATTAGGTAGGTGGTCATAATGTTCTGGCTGATCAGTGTATGTAAACATACAGGTTTAGCACTGGGCGTGAAAACAGAAATTGGTCTGACCGTCTGAATTACTAAACCTAAGGTTTCTACAACATCATTACATCAACAATAGTAAGTCTTAAAAATGCCGCTGCCCTGCACGACCATTGCTGCCTTGCTGCAGCATACGAGTACAGTGTTCCAAGTGCTGGTATTGTGTGACACTCTGGCTTCTCATCTCCATTTTTGTTGTATGCATTTATAGTTACCTCATTGACATCACTAACAGAGACGCCCAACAACTTCAATTACTGCTTTGTGTAAACAGGTTTACAGCAACACAATGCACCGAATCAGCAGTCCTGGTTGCAACCTACACACATCAGTGTCAGATTCTGCACTGAGCAGCACATATTCGTGTACAAAGCAAAAATGCCTCATGCCGTGAACACAGTCAGTACGTCCGTTCTCGTGACAGTTGGTCCCAAAATCCAAGTAACAATTTGTTGAACACATGGAGTTAAGCACAACTAATCACTGCAAACAACGATACTTTGCTCAAGTGTCAAAACAATTTATGCAAGTCTTATAAACGTTCTTCAATCGTGATATACAGGGTGATCCACTGATCGTCACCAGGCCAAATATCTCACGAAATAAGCGTCAAACGAAAAAACTCCAAAGAACTAAACTTGTCTAGCTTGTAGGGGGAAATCAGATGGCGCTATGGTTGGCCCGCTAGATGGCGCTGCCATAGGTCAAACGGGTATCAACTACTTTTTTTTAAACAGGGACCCCCCATTTTTATTACATATTCGTGTACCACGTAAAGAAATATTAATGTTTTATTTGGACCACTTTTTTCGCTTTGTGATAGATGGTGCTGTAATAGTCACAAACATATGGCTCATAATTTTAGACGAACAGTTGGTAACAGGTAGGCTTTTTAAATTAAAATACAGAACGTAGGTACGTTTGAACATTTTATTTCGGTTGTTCCAATGTGATACTTGTACCTTTGTGAACTTATCATTTCTGAGAACGCATGCTGTTACAGCGTGATTACCAGTAAATACCACATTTATGTAATAAATGTTCAAAATGATGTCCGTCAACCTCAATGCATTTGGCTATACGTGTAACGACATTCCTCTCAACAGCGAGTAGTTCGCCTACCGTAATGTTCGCACATGCATAGACAATGCACTGACGCATGTTGTCAGGCGTTGTTGGTGGATCACGATAGCAAATATCCTTCAACTGTCCCCACAGAAAGAAATCCGGGGACGTCAGATCCGGTGAACGTGCGGGCCGTGGTATGGTGCTTCGACGACCAATGTACCTGTCATGAAATATGCTATTCAATACCGCTTCAACCGCACGCGAGCTATGTGCCGGACATCATGTTGGAAGTACATCGCCATTCTGTCATGCAGTGAAACATCTTGTAGTAACATCGTTAGAACATTACGTAGGAGATCAGTATACATTGCACCATTTAGACTTCCATCGATAAAATGGGGGCCAATTATCCCTCCTCCCATAATGCAGCACCATACATTAACCCGCCAAGGTCGCTGATGTTCGACTTGTCGCAGCCATCGTGGATTTTCAGTTGCCCAGTAGTACATATATAGTCGGTTTACGTTACCGCTGTTGATGAATGACGCTTCAGCGCTAAAGAGAACGCGTGCAAAAAATCTGTCATCATCCCGTGATTTCTCTTGAGTCCAGTGGCAGAACTGTACACGACGTTAAAATTCGTCGCCATGCAATTCCTGGTGCATAGAAATATGGTACGGGAGCAATCGATGTCGATGTAGCATTCTCAACACCGACGTTTTTGAGATTCCCGATTCTCGCGCAATTTTTCTGCTACTGATGTGCGGATTAGCCGCAACAGCAGCTAAAACACCTACTTGGCCATCATCATTTGTTGCAGGTCGTGGTTGACGTTTCACATGTGGCTGAACACATCCTGTTTCCTTAAATAACGTAACTATCCGGCGAACGGTGCGGACACTTGGATGATGTCGTCCAGGATACGGATCAGCATACATAGCACACGCCCGTTGGGCATTTTGATCACAATAGCCATACATCAACACAATATCGACCTTTTCCGCAATTGGTAAACGGTCCATTTTAAGACGGGTAATGTATCACGAAGCAAATACCGTCCGCACTGGCGGAATGTTACGTGATACCACGTACTTACACGTTTGTGACTGTTAAAGCGGAATCTATCACAAAGCGAAAAAAGTGGTCCAACTAAACCATTCATTTTACGTACTACACGAATATGTAATAAAAATTTGGTTTCCTATTTTAAAAAACATAGTTGGTATCCGTTTGACCTATGGCAGCGCCATCTAGCGGGCCAACTATTGCGGCATCTTGTTTCCCCCATCGAGCTAGACGAGTTCGTTCTTTGTAGTTTTTTTAGTTTGATGCGTATTTCGTGAGATATTTGGCCCAGTCACTATCAATGGACCACCCTGTATATGTTCATTGATGTATCTGTTTTGAAACATGGATCAATCTAGAGACCTGATGAACCTGTTATGGGAAGGTAAAGAAAGTGTTATGAAGTACCTCAACACAGCTTGTGTAGCTGTCAGGGAAGGTACAGAACAGGCACTGCTAAGCAAACTCAATGTCAAGGGCGCCACAATGTACCGCGAAGTGTTGGCTTGTGGGCGGACACCTATGTGTATCTGGGACGGTATGGGCCATCCCGCGAGTGCGTACCCTATTCCTGGAGGTGGACGCGCCGCTGGCCGTGCCTCCGCAGCCGACAGCGCCGCCACGGCGCCATCCCCCGGCTGCAGTGGGCCACGGATCTCCACGGCCGCGGTATCCTCAGCTTCATTCGCCGTCGCCATTGTAGCTGATTCTGAAACATGGCGTCACTGAGCTCACCTTCCGCTTAACACATTACTCTAGATATGTGTTACAAGGCATCAGCAGTCCCGTGTCAAACAACAGACCATCACAAATGAATTGCAACTGATAATATCTGTGCTACATCAAACTGGTGACACGGTGGAACAGCTCTAAAATGTTGCACAACAATCTTTTAATGACTTTTCTTTCTGCTTCAGCACATTTAGTTACCATAAAACGACCCAAATGGGGTGGAGACCTCATTCTTCTAATTTTTTTTCCTACAGTGGAATATGAACTGATCATAAAGTTATTTGAAACCGAGATTTAGTACAATACCTGCAAGGTCAGAAGGAGTTATAGTTATACTTTATTCAACGAGTTATCTTTCTACTGTGTTTAGTTATTGAGGAAATACACGAAATCTTACGACTGATATCTGTATTACTCTACTCGTTGCAGTTAGTGCAGTATGTTTCCTTCGGGTGTTGGTTCATACAGTGGACTGACAATCTGCTAGTGAAGTGTGGGTCGGCTGTTGGTTCATGTAGTGGACCGATAATCTGCTAGTGAAGTGTGGACAGCCTTACTAGAAAACATTTCCTCAAGGTGGCAGCTGGAGACAGATGGCAACTCCTTCTCAACACTTTTGACATATCATATTCCAGCAGGACAACACTTAGTGATATAAATGAGAGTGATAGAATACGTTTCCCTTCAACCAATATTTCTACTATAGTCTTGTAACTAGTGTCATGCTACCACAGCTTTGTACATGATACTGATGGTAGCAGATAATCACCACTGTTATTAATTTTCAGTTGGACGATCTGTATCTAACAGAAGAAATTGTCAATACTAGTTCATACTGCGGGACTAGAAGGTTAATGTTTGATGGCCACAATGCCGTTGAAGTGAAAGGGTAAGTTCATTTACTGCAATTATTTTGTTTCAGCCTACCCTCCCCTTTGATGAATTCATCTTAAATCATGAATTTAAGGTAACTGTGGTCCCGCTAAATAATAAGAATGGACTATGCATAAACAGTATTCCTCCCATACTTGTGAGATTTCCTTCTCAGCTGTCTCCATGTTTAAATCCATTTCTCATTCCAACATAGTTATGAAGTACTGTAGTCACTTGTACGAAGCATACAGCACAATCCACACACACACACACACACACACACACACATATATATATATATATATATATATATATATATATATATATATATTGGGTGATGTAGTATTCTCCCCTTATAACACGCTATATCACAATAAGTCATCTGCTTTACGCCATAGACTCTCATTAAATTTTGCATTAGTTCAAACATGTCACCACCTACGATCACGTAAGGAAAGCCATATCGTGGTTTTATGTTATATGATTTTGTCTCGTTATGTCCTAAGGTTTTTCATTGAGTTTTTAGTATAGAACAGACTCTCTGAAATATTCTGAGACACTGTCTTTCATAAGCACGAACTTCTATCCAACTAAAGCGATATTCAGGGCCATATCACTGCAACAGCACTAGGCAAAAATGTTTGTAATTTAAGTATAAGAAGGATGTTGTATCCTGACGTGTTAACCATCGAGAGGTCCGACAAAATCATGAGGAAACACTGCATAGTGTTGAACTCCGTGAGATATTTCAATCCATTTTCCTTCATCTGGTACTATCATCACAATCCACTTCAATTCCATCCAGATTACTTTGCATTGTTGAATACGATGAAGAACTACTTGTAAAATGTCTGAAACCGAAACAAATTGCGAGAAACTGCAGCGACTAACGCTGTCTACTGGACGTCACCTGACCTCTATTGAAATTTGATCACTCGTTAGCGTGCTTCAACACCAGTTACATCTTAACTTGGCGTTGACGTTCACCACAGTCTCCATTGCTGTGACCTGTAAGAAAACTATGAACAGCACTTTGCAGGGACCAGTAACCTCGAATAATCTCTTGGATTTGTTGAGAGAAATGTGAAGCGCAAGTCTTGAATAAAGCCGTTTTGCACCAGTTCCTACAACATTACTGCCGCATGATCTGCCAGCTGCACAGTGCTCTGTGCTCTATGGAGAATATCATTCTTCACAACCCTCAGCTGTCTACCTCAGGTCCCTTGCTGGGGCATACAGGAAAAACTTTGTACCTCTCGGTGTATGGAACATTAACCTAAAATGACAGCATGCGTTTCCTTGGCAAATATCAAATGTGCAGCACAAACAAAGCTCATTCAGTTTTTCCCCATACAGCATGAGCGACACATGATCTTCCGTCTTTACAATATCTCCATCTTCACTCACGACGTTACACCTTTCGGGCCTCACTATGTTTCACAGATTTCTTAGTGTAGTGTTCATAACTAGTTTCATGGCAGTTATGTATGAAAAAGTAATATAATGTAACCTCATCAATTTGTTGAGTGAACACTGAAGTGAGCAATGTAAATAAAGCCCATTTTTTTGAGTGAAAATCGGTGAGCAATATATATAAAGTGCTTTTTGATTTCGCTTACTTGACAGTGATAAATCGTATTCAAGGTTCACCCTCATTATTTAATTATTACTCTTCGGAGCCAACGGTCTTGCCGCAGTGGTAACACCAGTTCCCGCCAGATCACCGAAGTTGTTTGAAAAATTATACATGACTGTGCTTAAACTGACACACAATATTTTTTAGTGCAACGCAATCTGACTTTCAATAATCCCTACAAAAGAATTGCCCTGACTAACATTAACCTATACCTTTCACAAATCACTTACCTCACCAAAATCTTCGTTACTCGAACTACTGCAATACAGCGAGCGCCACTACTGCCAGCTAAATAAAAGATTCAAACTACGGAAGGCACAAACTACTGATAGGCATAGTTAGCAAATGAAAGATTTTAATAGAGAACAAACAATGTATTTACCTTAATAGTCATAATATATATATCAGTTCATGACATCCAGTCTTACAAATTTCAAAACTCCGCCATTTCTCTCCCCACATCCACCACTGCTGGCGGCTCACCTCCAACTGCGCAACGCTACACGCAGTGTTGCCAACTACAAAAAAACCCGAGTCGCTAGATTCAATATCAAAAGTCGCTAGAAAGTAGCTAAAACTGATTTTACTAGGGATGTTCTGAAAATTTCGTGCTGTGAATGGTGCAATAAGCCACTGGGTGGGGGGTAACAAAATATTAATAAAAATCGTCTCATATGTAATTGTTATGTTGTCTTAATTAATTGACCCATCGCTTGGAACAACATACATATAAAATACGCTAAAGTTTAATTAAATATGTTATCATAATTGACGCAATGCATAAATTGTTGTTTCAATCACAGTACTCAAATATACTAGAAATGTACAACTATATTTGTAACAAAAGAAAAGAAGAACTCAAATTAGGTTACAAAATATGTACATACCGGCATGTGAGCTATTCATCGTCGTCACTCAGAAGATCGAATAACTCTTCTGTTTCATGCTCTGACAGAACTGTAGTTGATGTAGAGTGTTGAACGTCGCTCAAAAGATGATGTTGCAGTTCGACTGGTTTTGTCACAAATGAGTAAATTTTGTTCGTTCCAATAAGCTCTAATACGTCTGACAGTATGTCAAAAGATGCACAACCTTTATTTTGTTTCTTCAGTTGGTCTCTCAATATGATCAAAGCATTAATTGTCTTTAGCGATAATCTGTTACGTTGTTTAGTTTTTATAATGTTCATAGAACTGAATATTCTTTCCACTTCTGCATTTGAATGCGGTAGACACAGAACAGTCATTGCAAGCTGTGAAATCAAAGAAAAAGGATTCTCCCCTGCGGCATTTTTATACTGCAAAACCTCACTCCAAAATAAAACAGTGTTAGCAGTGTTATTCCACCTAATGAAGCATACTGTCTATGAAATCGCCACTAAAACCCAATTCTTTGGCTACATCCGCTACAGCGTTATTTTTATTCACCTTTAGTGTTTCTTCAACATTCAGCATTGACATTTTTGTTCAGGATCGTAACGTTACTTGGCAGTCTTTGCTGAATTTCTTTTATGAGTTTCAGACTAAACTGAATGCATCTCTTCTTCAAATAAACTTCATTTTCTTCAGACAAACTTGACTCAGACAATTTCTGGTCAAACATAAAGCCAAGTTCGGATTTGCGTACATACATTTGCTTCGAACTGGTGTTGTGAACAAATCAACAGTTGGAAAAACTATGTTTTGTCCGAGTGACTGCATGAGAAATACTAGTGTATCTAGTAATTTAGTGGGGTCATTGTCTTCTCCTTCAAAAGATTTTATTGCTATTTATACCTCTTTTAAAGCATGTTTAAGATAAAACATATAAAGATGATTTGAGTCGTCACAATACATCTTGTACAAAAGATCGGCAGTGTAACAATTGTCTTGAATCATGGCAAGTGAAAAATGTAGCTTTAGTTCTTCCCACTGCTCCAGAATTCTTCGTATTGCTGGTTCAATTGAAAGCCAACGTGTTGCACAGACCTTCAAAATTTGTAGTGGCTGTTTTCCACAATTTATTGTCTCATAAACCTTTTTATATTCCTCTTGTCTTTTGGGTGAAATGGAGAACCAATTGTAGGTTTCCCATACAAGAAACTCTGTTTCTAGGTATAGTATCCACTGAGGTGTGCGAAACTGCAAGCTGAAGAGAGTGACAAATGCAATGGATCAATACCAAATGCTCAAACCATATTCTCTCGAGTTGTTCGAAAGCCCATTGTTTATTCCAACCATTCCAGAAGCATTATCTGTGCCAATTCCTACTATATTAGCGATTGGAAGTTTGAGATCTTTCAAAGAATTCACAAGAACAGCAGCCAGATTTCTTGCATCTGCAGTTTCTACTACAGCGAGTTTAAGAAATGCTGATCTAATGGTTTGGTTGTTTTCTTACTGTGTAGGCACTTCCCACATTCAGGTTTACTAAATGCTGAACAATGCTACATGATATGCTAAGAAATTAATTATCTTAGTAAATCTAGAACAAAGTCAGTGTAGTAACCATTCTATAGTATAACGATACCTAGCATTTTAGATATTGATACATCTGTGGATTCATCTATTAGTACACTGCATTTTTGGTTACCTATATCTTCAACCAATGATTCTGTAAAATATGGAGCCAAAACTTCAGTTATAATGTTAGTGCACTTTGTACGATTTAATTGCATGTTTTTGGGGCCTCATCACCGGAAAACACCTTCTTCCACAGTATTCCTAAATGATCTACAGCTAAAATAGAACAATGTTCAGCAATAAATAAAGAAAGGGCGCCTTCCACTCTGCTTGCTATTCTAACTGTAGTTTTCGGAACAATTTTCACAGGTAAGGTGGCTTCTGCTTTTTAATCAATTTTTTGTTTATGCTTAATAGTTTTCGAACGCTTTCTAATATCACACAATTTAGCATAAAACTCTGTTACACATACTTGACATCTTGCCTTGGATAAGTCTCCAACGACTGGTTTCTGCCACCCATTGAATTCAGGTTCTGCTTCCCACGCATCCCGATATTTTTGAGCGTACTGCTTGTTCTTCTGCGGTAAATCCATTATGTAAGCCACCACAACATAAGTTTCACCAGTTTATAATTACTGAAAGTACATTAAAACTCAGGCGAACTAGAGGTCATGAAACAATCTACTCACTCGGTAACTCGATATCAGTCCTATTGTTCATTGTTTAAAACGTAATAATGTCTGAGATACCCCCACCGAATTGTTCTTGCGTGACCACTGTGCTTGTGGTAATAATTTGACTGCGAGTTAACATTTCGAAAAATTAGAGATTGCTACACAGAAATGTATTTTATTATACTTAATATTACGTATGTTTTTTGTCAATTCGAAAAATAAAGGGAGTTAAAATGTTGAAGAATTAAAGATCGATACGCTATCGACGATAACAGGCTAGTGGATAATGAATAATGAATTGTTCTATAGTCAAGGTTTTCTTACTCTGTAGGCAATTCCCACATTCAGGTTTACTAAATGCTGAACAATGCTACATGATATGCTAAGAAATTAATTATCTTAGTAAATCTAGAACAAAGTTAGTGTAGTAACCATTCTATAGTTAAAATCTTAGTTTTGTTAATGAAAATACTGGCCCAAAATAGTTTTGATTCGTGCTTCAAAAGTCGTCAGTACTCCAAAAGTCGCCAGATAAGTCGCTAAATAATTTTTGTCGCTAAAAAGTTTTTTTTGTCGCTAAGGCGAAGACAAAAGTCGCCATTTCTAGCGACAAAGTCACTAAATTTGCAACACTGGCTACACGCTGTTCACATCCAGCTGCCGCTGCCCAACACTACAATGGCAGACAACAATGCAAACTAGCCACAGACTGCACACAGCACAGCCAGTGATTTTCATACAGAGCGTTACGTGGCGTTACCAATAAGAAAACAGAAACAGCCTACTTACAAAGTCAAGCGATCTCGGAGTGGGCTAGCACCTGGATGGGTGACCATCCGGTCTGCCGAGCGCTGTTGGCAAGCGGGGTGCACTCAGCCCTTTTGAGGCAAACTGAGGAGCTCCGGTCTCGTGAACTGACACACAGCCGGGAGAGCAGTGTGCTGACCACGTGACCGTCCGTATCCGCATCCAGCGACGCCTGTGGGCGGAGCATGACAGGGCGGCCGGTCGGTGCCGTTGGGCCTTCCAAGGCCTGTTAGGACGGAGCTTAGTTTTTATTACTCTTGGGAACCACCGTCACATAAGCTTTCTTCGCTTTCTTTTCCATTAACGTCATTAGGTACCTCTATGTGTGGAACATTAACCAAACCAGTGTTCGTCTTGTTGAGTAATGACTGAACTGTACAATAAAGTGTCGTATCGGCCGCCGCACAGCAGCCGTCAACTCGGCGCGGCGCGCTGAGCTGAAACGCGCGGCACACAGCTAGTACCGCTGGCGCCGCACACGATGTCGACAACTGGCGCCAGTGAAGGCGTCGTCGCGGGGTTAGCGGCAGCGTACACACCACTATCGACACGGATTACCCCGGTGGCGCTGCCCTCGCCAGCGGAGTGAGCAACCGTATAAGGGCGCCATCTGCCGACACTCTGATTGGCTGGACCTGCGGATTTAACAGAGCTCCCTGAGCCCCTTTAACCAGTTCCATCTTCGCCGATGACTGTGTCACTATCCGGCTGCTGGATTCACGACGACCGAACCGTAGTGTGGCCTCCCTGGCTGGAAACTTGCGACGCGTCGGTATCGACTGGTTGGCTGTGGCTTGAACTTGTATTCTCTACTAGTAACTCTGAGTTCTCCTTGGCGCTACAGCCAGCGAAGTGTTGTGAAATCTAACTTTTGTTTTGAGTGACAGAAGGTCAAATAAATTAGGTTATCACGGAAAATTTGTGGTGTTATAGTGCGGACATAAGATACAGCCTACTTTGCTGTAGTTCCTACATTATAAGCAACACATGTTCTTTCTGTCGGACAATACACCACTCATTAATTAGAATGGTTCTCAAAAAAATGGTTCAAATGGCTCGCGGTTCCAGACTGTAGCGCCAGAACCGCTCGGCCACCAGCGGCCGGCTATGGTCCTCAATTCCCTGGCTATGACAATAGTACCTCCTTTGGCTACCATATGATGTTTGTTTGTTAACAGACCACCGAATATTGCACTATTAATAAAGCACAATTAGATTTAGTTACCACCTCAGGTAAACATGATCTTGCAGGTGGACAATAAGTCATTCTTCAGTTATTACTCTTCTCAATTTCTTCCCTGCCTTGGTAAAACTTTTCACTCGCTCCTTCAGTCTATATACATAAAATCTTATCTGTATGAGAGCAGTAAAATTGGTGTCATTGCATTTGCATAGATATCTGAACCTGGGTTTCAGGCTGGGTCCCCCATTTACGTTCAATACTGAGGTGCTGTTCCAGAACATGGAGAGCCTCAGTCTTTCCGTTCTTGTGTAAGGGGGAATTTAAAGTAGACTGTGGTGGCAGTGAGAATTCGGACGCAGGACGGAGGCGTACCAGGGTAATCCACGCAGTTGTGTGAACCGCTGTGCCAAAGTGGCTGAGTGGCTATAACACCTGCCTAGTAAGCATGACATCCGGGTTTGATTCCCGCCCTTGGTACTAAATTTTCACTCTCCATTTCAGTCTACACACATAAAACCACTCGTTAAAACCTTTACTGTGCGTTCCCTTGAATTATAACCATGACATTTGTGCAATAAGAAAGATTTCACGGTACAAGCAAAGGAAAAATGTTGAAAATTGTTAATTTCTAACGATATCAGACTAAAAATATTGTCATTTGTTATCTGACATCAAACCTGATATTTAAACATTCTAGAAAGTCTTGGAATTCCTGGAATTGATATCCTGCCATTATTAATGTCGATGACAGGCATGAATCGTCTTCTCGATCGCCAGAATGGATGGGCTGTTCACATACGTAATTAAGGCTGAAGGGAACCCTGTGGGTGCTAGTGGTACTCGCACCTGGCCAAGTTTTGTCTGTGTCTGTACGCCTGTTTTCCTGAAAATTTCCAATGTCTTACATCATTTTACATTTACGGACGCTTTTTCAATGGCTCTAAATCCTATGTACGTGTCTTGATTTTTCTAAACTCTTGCTTCCTTTATCAAGCGCAACGTCAGCAATCCCCGTCTTGTGCCTTTGGCTGTCCTAAAGCTAAACTGACTGTCATCTAACAGACGCACAATTTTCTTTTCCATTCTCCTGTATATTATTATTGTCAGCAACTTGGATGCATGTGCTGATAAGTTGGTAGTGCTGCAGTTCTCGTCCTTATCTGACTTTACTGTCTTTGGGCTTGTGCGGATTATTTATTTATTTTTTTTAAGTTTGAAAGTTTTTCTCAAGGCGTATTTGTTCTACATACCAGTTTTAGTAGTCGTCCGGTTACCACATTACCCAGTAATTTTAGAAATCCCGAAGGAATATTATCTATGTCTTCCTCCTTGTTTGACCGCAAGTCTATTAAGTTTCCACGTTGATACTAGATCCGACATGTTCTGCACATCGACTCCCATATAGTCTTTCACCACGTCATCAGACGTTTCCTGCCCCTCGTAGAGGCCTTCGGCGTACACTGCCCATCATCCTATTCTGTGCATTTGGCAGTGGGATTGGTCTTGCACTTTTAGTGGTGACACCTTCACATTCCATTTCACCGAAGGTTTCTTTGAATCTTCTATACTGTTATCACTCATTCGTACGACTAATTCGTTTTCGATTTCTTCACATTTTTCTTGTAGCACTTTGGCATTGGCTTCCTTTCACTTCCTATTTATTTCATTCCTAAGTGACTTGTACTGACGTTTTCCTGTCTTTTCTTCAAAGTTTTAGTGCTTCATCCTTTCGACGCTCAATTAAAGTATGTATTCTGTTACCGAAAGTTTCTGCTCTGTCGAACTGCTTGCCTAGCAGAAGTGTTCTTTGGACCTAGATCAGTCAAGTCGACACAAATAGTGTAAATAATAAAATTTGGAGAGAAAGTATTCAGTAAAAAAGAGCTACAACCACTTCTTCCGTAGGACACGTCGAATCTTTACACATTGCTGGATGCGTAGAATTCAGAAAGGTCGAACATAAAAGAAGTGTCACTTCACCACTCTCCACATCAACGGCTGTACGAGATACTTAAAAACAGGCAACACCGAAAGATTTTTTTTTTGAGAAATCAAAAAGATGTACGTCGAACATTAAATTGAAAGAAACTGACAAGTTGATTTGAGGATTATTTAGTTTAATTAAATTCCGAGAAATATCTCGTTCTTCGACACTTACAGCAATTTGTGATGACATTCTATCAGTTCACAGGAAGCCATTCCGTTTTTTATCCATTATATCACGTAATCGTTAATTAATTAAGCAATTTAAGGTAAAATTCGTTTTTTCCATATAACTAAATAACTTGACTATTTTACATAGCGCTATTGTATTCAGAAATAACAATTGTGTAAATACGACTCTGAAAAAATATTTACGCATCCTCCGACTGACGAAAACCGCCTCCGTTGCATCTCTATAATGACTTACTGGCTGTCAGCAATGATCGTATGGCATTGTTGGCCGGGAGGCCCCATGCTGGGAAGTTCGGCCGCCGTATTGCAAGTCCTTTTTAGTTGACGCCACTTCGGCGACTTGCGAGTCAATGATGACGAAATGATGATGAACACACAACACCCAGTCATCACGAGGCAGAGAAAAATTCCTGACCCCGCCGGGAATCGAACCCGGGACTCCGTGCGCGAGAAGCGAGAACGCTACCGCAAGACCACGAGCTGCGGACTTGTCAGCAATGAAAGCGGTAAAACGAGGTACCGTCTGTGAAATACGATCAACTTTTCATGTAGGTATCATCAACTCGAATGCCACTGTGACCATAATCAGACGATTATCCCATGACAGTGATGTGCAGAACCAAATTTGGCGTTTTTCTTGTGCAGCTGTAACCTAAAGTGACCTGCAGTGCTTTTAAAAGAAACACGGAAATGTGGAGAAGAGTGCCGTCCCTATGTGAACCAATTCTTATAAATCCAGCGGGACATGATCTCCCAGTAGGGCAACACCATTTTACTCGTTACTGGAGCAGACAGACAGCCCCACTATCCGACACGTTGTTCAGCTCATCCGTCCGCGATGTGCAGTACCAATTTAGGGTATCATGCTGTGGAGAACTGTACCCTGAAGTAACGCTTATTGACCAGTCAATTGGTGTTCGACACAGCTGTTTTCGTAACAAAATTACAAAAGTTTTGTTCTCAGCGCTTCTTTCTTGAGTTGCTGATTCTTGTTTCATGTTTGCTCCCTTGCAGGCGGTCAACTTCACAACGAAGCGCACAAAAAAGTCAATGTTCGCATTGTTTTCAGTTTTTCGATTATGTCTCGGAAACTATGCTTTTCCCGAAGAAGACCACACGGTAAAGAATTAAAGTAGACAAAATCTCCTACAAAATGTGCTACTCAAGTTTGTTTTTCTGACGCGCGGTATTGGCACTAGAGCGCGCTAAAAGGCAGCGACTTTTTGGTCCTTCCGCGAAAACGTCGAAAACACTCTCTCTCACAACATACGACTCGAAAAATATACATGTCTTCAAGAAACCCTCACACCACGCGAGAGTGTTTTAAATTTCCTACAAGAGACGTCTGCAACATTCAAAGTGGCGAAGGAGGGAAGCGAAAGTTACGAACATTCTTTCGGCGCCCTACAGCCAAACAGCTCCACCACCAGTTTCTTTCACCTCGGCGCCATACTTTCGGTGTATTATGTTTAAAACGGGTTGTTTTGAATGAACTTTGAGAAAACATGTTCGATGAAGAAATCAAGAAATTTATTTTTACAGTGGATAAGGTACATGAAACCGAATAGAAAGATGGCTCTGAAATCTATGTGTAATAACGTATATGTGTCATGAACAGAATGAATGTCGAGCCCAGCATTGGGTCGTGATTGCGAGCAGGTTCTCCATGTAGAATAGAATGTCGAGGCCAAAGATCGATACGTTGTATAGTGAACTATCGATGTATGACCTGTACTGATGACATGTGCAGGGGCTGTGGAAGTTCGGGGCTGAAAAGTGAGTTGTTGCTGTTCCTCAACTGACAAAATACTAATTCAATGATTAGTGTTATGATAGAGAAAAATTGATTAGTGAAGACAGCGTAATACTGCAAAATATTAAGTGAATTAATAGCTTCTGTAGCCTCAGCTGCCTCACAAGGAACCCCTAGAGTGCGAGGTCGTTAGTTTAGTCTTTAGTACGGCTTATTCGTAACTGTTGTGTTAACAAGTATGACAGGAAAAATATTTGTCGCTAATGACAGCCTGTGCATCAGGAGGGTGACAGAGAATGAGTGTCCGGGAGGTACAGAGATCTACCTTCCAGAGAAACTATGTATAACGCTTCACAAAACTGACGTTATCGATATTCCAGAAATATTCAAAACAACCCATCAACTTGCACCGAGAACACCGAATGAAGAATGACGCGCTAAAGTATGATGCTGTGGAGGTTGTATCAATGGAAAATTGTACTGAAATGCAGGAGGATTGACGCATGTGCAGGGAATGGCAATTGAATCTCAATGTAGACAAGTGTAATGTGCTGAGAATACATAGAAAGAAAGATCCCTTATCATTTAGCTACAATATAGCAGGTCAGCAACTGGAAGCAGTTAATTCCATAAATTATCTGGGAGTAGGCATTAGGAGTAATTTAAAATGGATTGACCATAAAAATTAATCGTCTGTAAAGCAGATGCCACACTGAAATTCATTGGAAGAATCCTAAGGAAATGCAGCCCGAAAACAAAGGAAGTAGGTTACAGTACACTTTCCCGCCCACTGCTTGAATATTCCTAACCGGTGTGGGATCCGTACCAGATAGGGTTGATAGAAGAGATAGAGAAGATCCAACGGAGAGCAGCGCGCTTCGTTACAGGAACATTTAGTAATCGCGAAATCGTGACAGAGATGATTGATAAACTCCAGTGGAAGGCTCTGCAAGAGAGACGCTCAGTAGCTGGGTACGGGCTTTTGTTGAAGTTTCAAGAACATACCTTCACCGAGGAGTCAAGCAGTATATTGCTCCCTCTTACGTATATGTACGTGTATCTCGCGAAGAGACCATGAGGAGAAAATTATAGAGATTAGAGCCCACACAGAGGCATACCGACAATTTGTTTCCACGAACAATTCGAGACTGGAATAGAAGGGAGAACCGATAGAGGTACTCAAGGTACCCTCCACCACACACCGTCAGGTGGCTTGCGGAGTATGGATGTAGATGTAGAAAGTGATCACAGAGGTTCGCACCATTCAGATCGAAGGCGAACTCCTTGTGAGTTACAAACAGTGCAGGACGTTCAGCTAGGTATCCACTCTTAAAGCATGCATATAGAAATCACGTTGGTGTAACAGGGTGACGAGAACTGTTGGAGTGTGCCGTTATGCATCTGAATGCGAAACAGCCTGTCGTGGAGGTTGTTGTGGAACCGACTATCGTTTAAGGCGTAGCAGCAGATAGTGTGATAATGTGTTTTATAGGCACGGGAAAAACAAACATCCAAAGGCTGAATTTGTGGTAGATGAACTGCAATGTCACACACATTTCTGGAGGGATACTTTGCTCTGAAGGAGTATGTATTTTATTTGCAGACTGGCAATCAAGCGAAACCAAGTTGTTTTGAGCACCTGCTGGCCGATGGCACTGTCCACATCATAGCTGTAGCTCTGTTATACTCACTTTCCCACTCTTGTTTGCAGTGTTTTCAGTGACGTAAATATTCCCTACTGCCCTTGCGAAGACCACGCACACGAGGAAGAATCTTAAGGGGTAGAGCACTTCCAGCTTCTCCAAGCACACTTTTATTTGCCATTCAGATTATTGTACACGAATGCGCTAAGGCTTTGATGTTGATATAGACATTACTGGTATCAATAATTTCCAGGGTTCCTTTCGTATGCGTTTCCTCTTCAAATGCCGATTGGTCGAAGCAGCAGACAAATTCCTCTACTGAACAACAGGGAAAGTTTGTTTATCTAATACAAATGTTCGGGTCGGTTCCGCAGTTTGCTCTGCATCGTCAAGATGACGATTTGTTTGGAATTCCGCTATCTTACGCCTTCCAACTCTGTCGAACTATTTACAGTCACGCAAGCAACCACTCCTTCCCTTGAAATGACTGTAGACTATGTCGCTCGCAATTTGATGTGCATAACGTAGTGGAGAAGAGTAGAGAGTAGAGGAGTACAGGAAACCAGATGTCTGTGGAGGCACATCCAAACAAGGAGAGACAAACTTTTAGGGCACATCCTACGAACACAACAACATCATCGGAACAATAGCAGAAGAAGCTATTGAGGGAAGGAATCGGCGGGGGGCGACCAAGGATAACATACATGCAACAGATCATTAATGACATTGGGTGTAACACATACGTGGAAATGAAGAGGAAGCCAGACAGAAGAGAGGAATGGTGCTCTGCTGCAAACCAACCTCAGGGTCGAACACTAAAAAAAGAAATAAGAATGCAGTAGAACATGTAACACGTCAGCCTCATTTGCAAATAGAAACCAAACTTTACCCAAGTTTCAGCCAAAATAATTTGGCCTTCTTCAGAAGCGAGTGACACTAAACTACTGCATGCCAAAGTTTGGCCATGTCAAGTGTAAAAACTGTGGCACCGTAGTTCCGGCGCAGCTCTCGGGGCCCACCGACCTCGTCCGCCCAGTGGGGCCCCCTGTTTCTCTTCAGCCCAAGTAGTGTAGATTATGACTTGCTACTACGGTGCTGTAGTTTTTATATTTGACATGGCCAGACTTTGGGATGCAGTAGTTTAGTGTCACTCCCTTCTGAAGAAGGCCAAATTATTTTGGCCGAAACTTGGGTAAAGTTTGGTTTCTACACTCCTGGAAATGGAAAAAAGAACACATTGACACCGGTGTGTCAGACCCACCATACTTGCTCCGGACACTGCGAGAGGGCTGTACAAGCAATGATCACACGCACGGCACAGCGGACACACCAGAAACCGCGGTGTTGGCCGTCGAATGGCGCTAGCTGCGCAGCATTTGTGCACCGCCGCCGTCACTGTCAGCCAGTTTGCCGTGGCATACGGAGCTCCATCGCAGTCTTTAACACTGGTAGCACGCCGCGACTGCGCAGACGTGAACCGTATGTGCAGTTGACGGACTTTGAGCGAGGGCGTATAGTGGGCATGCGGGAGGCCGGGTGGACGTACCGCCGAATTGCTCAACACGTGGGGCGTGAGGTCTCCACAGTACATCGATGTTGTCGCCAGTGGTCGGCGGAAGGTGCACGTGCCCGTCGACCTGGGACCGGACCGCAGCGACGCACGGATGCACGCCAAGACCGTAGGATCCTACGCAGTGCCGTAGGGGACCGCACCGCCACTTCCCAGCAAATTAGGGACACTGTTGCTCCTGGGGTATCGGCGAGGACCATTCGCAACCGTCTCCATGAAGCTGGGCTACGGTCCCGCACACCGTTATGCCGTCTTCCGCTCACGCCCCAACATCGTGCAGCCCGCCTCCAGTGGTGTCGCGACAGGCGTGAATGGAGGGACGAATGGAGACGTGTCGTCTTCAGCGATGAGAGTCGCTTCTGCCTTGGTGCCAATGATGGTCGTATGCGTGTTTGGCGCCGTGCAGGTGAGCGCCACAATCAGGACTGCATACGACCGAGGCACACAGGGCCAACACCCGGCATCATGGTATGCGGAGCGATCTCCTACACTCGCCGTACACCACTGGTGATCATCGAGGGGACACTGAATAGTGCACGGTACATCCAAACCGTCATCGAACCCATCGTTGTACCATTCCTAGACCGGCAAGGGAACTTGCTGTTCCAACAGGACAATGCACGTCCGCATGTATCCCGTGCCACCCAACGTGCTCTAGAAGGTGTAAGTCAACTACCCTGGCCAGCAAGATCTCCGGATCTGTCCCCCATTGAGCATGTCTGGGACTGGATGAAGCGTCGTCTCACGCGTTCTGCACGTCCAGCACGAACGCTGGTCCAACTGAGGCGCCAGGTGGAAATGGCATGGCAAGCCGTTCCACAGGACTACATCCAGCATCTCTACGATCGTGTCCATGGGAGAATAGCAGCCTGCATTGCTGCGAAAGGTGGATATACACTGTACTAGTGCCGACATTGTGCATGCTCTGTTGCCTGTGTCTATGTGCCTGTGGATCTGTCAGTGTGATCATGTGATGTATCTGACCCCAGGAATGTGTCAATAAAGTTTCCCCTTCCTGGGACAATGAATTCACGGTGTTCTTATTTCAATTTCCAGGAGTGTATTTGCAACTGAGGCTGACGTGTTACATGTTCAATTATCACAGTTGCTGACAGAGATGCACAATGTTGAAAATTCATATCGCAGTAGGTCAGTATCATAAAAATCCTGTTAACTGTACCGAGCGTCCCTGAAACGAGCAACCACCAGCGTAATGTCGCCACAAATTCTACTGACTCATCTTGCAGAAACGCTAATATTTCATCTGCCACTTCTTTCTTACTCTCCGACATTTGTTGGGTTCCTTTCTGGCGGAATGTCAATTTTGGCAACTGTTGTTGAGGATATAATCCAGTGTCTGCTTTGTTTATCGCTGCCATTGTTCTGCTTTGTCTCAACACCACTAGTACTATAGCGCTGTTGTGAGCTGCTCGTCGACTAAGCAGTTTAACTACATTCCATAGCCTCATCCTGTGCTCACTACTGGATACCTCTAGTCCCGCCCCCTATTGCCATTAACAGTCAATATTGTGGTTGCATCCTAGACAATATGTTGGGCGTCGAATGCACTTAGGGGTCTCATTGTCAGACTGGTAGTGCAAGAGGCTAATTCAGGTCGTCGAGGTCATCTTCTACACCAAAACTGTCGTCGATGTGCCGCACAACCCTTCACAATGATGGCACAGTTTCGTGCAGAGTATTGGTGCAGCCTTACACTCACCTCCACCTTGGCTATCTGTCTTGGATTGGGGACTCATAACCTCAGCAGTTGAGTCCCATAGTGCTCAGAGCCATTTTGTCTTGGATTGGCAACATATCAACTGAAGAAGTCTCCCGGCAGCTGAGCTCTAAGTAGGGCAGTGAGAGCGACATTTCCACCCCCACGGTTCTGGATCCATGTACATTCCGATCCATTTTTGATCCTGATGGAAAACTCTCAAGATGTTTTGTTGATATGCAGCTTCAGTAGGACGCCATGTTTGCTGGTGACTTGCACGCTGATCTCACGTACTAATTACTCGTTGAATTGAGTTTGGGTGATTACCACTATAAAGGACAATGAGAATTTTTTCACCAGCGACTGTTGTTTCCTTTGGCTGGGCTGAAGGATCAGCGAATTTAGTAATATATGTTTCGAGATCTAGATGTTTGGCGACTGTCTTGAGAAATTTCACTTTGTCTTTGTAGAATAACGTGAAATACACTATGTGATCAAAAGTATCCGGACACCTGGCTAAAAACGACTTTCAAGGTAGTGACGCTCTATATTCGTAATGCTGGAATTGAGTATTGTGTTGGCCCACCCTTAGCCTTGATGACAGCTTCTTCTCTCGCATTCATACATTCAATCAGGTGCTGGAGGGTTTCTTGGGGAATGACAGCCCATTCTTCACGGAGTGCTGCACTGAGGAGAGGTAGCGATGTCGGTCGGTGACGCCTGACACGAAGTGGGCGTTCCAAAACATCCCAAAGGTCTTCTATAGGATTCATGTCAGGACTCTCTGCAGGCCAGTCCATTACAGGGATGTTATTGTCGTGTAAGCACTCCGCCACAGGCCGTGCGTTATGAACAGATACTCGATCGTGTTGAAAGGTGCAATCGCAATCCCCGAATTGCTCTTCAACAGGGCTGAGCAAGAAGGTGCTTAAAATATCAATGTAGGCCTGTGCTGTAATAGTGCCACGCGAAACAACAAGGAGTGCAAAGTCCCTCCATGAAGTACACGACGACACTGTAGCACCACCATCTCTGCATTTTACTGTTGGGACTACACACGCTGGCAGATGACGTCCACCGGGCATTCGCCATACACACACCCTACCATCGGATCGCCACATTGTGTAATGTGATTTGTCACTCCACACAACACTTTTCCACTGTTCCTTACACTAAGCGAGGCGTCGTTTTGTACGCACTGTGCCTAAATTCTAACTCTCCGCCACTTTCTGCTGGAATGCACTTTCTTTAACAATTTACGTTCCAGCTTGGGTCTGCCGTCTGATTTATCAGCCGTTTTAGCGAATGACGCACGGGCTTTCGACCGCGTTTTACTTTTTATCCGTCGAAGCAATATGAAGAAGGCCATTTATCTTTTAGTTTCGGAACTACATTTTTGTATGGTGGCTTTTAGCCCTTTTTCCACGTGCCTGTTTTTAGCTGTCTCCTATTCTGTCCACTGGGACTGACGTACAGTCGTTTCCCTCCTCTCTGTGTTCGTCTTCTACAGTTTTGTCTTGGGCTCGTATGAGCCCAGTTGTTTTTTGCGCCCTAAAACAACAAACTAAGCGACGCGTCGTTTGGCATTTACCAGCGTGATGTGTGGCATATGAGCAGCCACTCGACCATGAAATCCAAGTTTTCTCACCTCCCGCCGAACTGTCATAGTACCTGCAGTGGATGCTCATGCAATTTGGAATTCCTGTGTGGTGGTCTGAATTGATGTCTGCCTATTACACATTACGACCCTCTTCAACTGTCGGCGGTCTCTGTCAGTCAACAGACGAGGTGGGCCTGTACGCTTTTGTGCTGTACGTGTCCCTTCACGTTCCCACTATCACATCGGAAGCAGTGGACCTAGGTATGTTTAGGAGTGTGGAAATCTCGCGTACAGACGTATGACACAAGTGACACCCAGTCACCTGACCACGTTCGAAGTCCGTGAGTTCCGTGGAGGGCCCCACTCTGCTCTATCTCACGATCTCTAATGACTACTAATATGGAATACCTGGCAGTAGGTGGCAGCTCAATGCACCTAATATTAAAATGTATGATTTTGGTGGTGTACGGATACTTTTGATCACATAGTCTAGTATAGCAACCACTGCCTCGATACAGGGAGAGCACGAGGTTTGCAGTACTCTTCCTCACTGCACTTTCTTGTCTGAGGAGCAGCTGACGGGCTGTGCCTCTCCCTGGCATAAAGAAAAATGCAATGATGGGACGGGGGGGGGGGGGGGAATGGGGGGAGAACAGGGGGTGAGTTTCGAGACCTATCATTTTGAACAGAAGGTCAACATCTTCCTCCGGAATTGCGACACTCTTCTGAACCAAAGCTAGGGATATTGACATCTACTCTATCAGTGTGTCAGCATCAGCAGCTGCCCATTTGGAGACGTATCTAGTTATGCTGTATTTGTCACCACCATAGTGATTAGTCTACCCTTCTTTCTCGCATTTGAAAGAAAAACGTACTTGTGAAACTGTTACTGTCTGGGTGCTGCTAAATTGTATCTCCTAGCACTGCTTTCTCGTCGATCTTCTCAAGTGCTATATGGATTTGGTAGTCTTCTGTCCATCTGAGTACTATCAGACACAACTGCCGCACTTTGCTTATAATGTTCGCGCAAACTAAGTTGAAACTCAGCGTAGTGGGTGAGGGGAGCGACTGTAAATGGGAAATGACTTTATGGTCGTTCCCATCAAACACTGCCCGAGAGTCAACTTCCTTTGTGCATATAATACTTCCTTTGTAAATAACGAGTATATGAATCACAAATTTGTTCGAAGGTATGCCAACTCCACCGTACGGATCTGTTGGAGAAAAATCCCACATCAGTCACTTACACTGTACCTCGTGGATGCCAAGCAGTGGGGGTGGGGGTTGACAAAAACTGGTTGAATAAAATATGGCGTTTCAGTCTTCGATCACTATACTTTATTTTCAATTACCGGTTTCGGACTAGCTGCCCATCTTCAGATCATCTATTGCAGTTACAGAGTAACTTGTCCGTACAGAACAATCGGTTCGCTGTCATAAAAAACAAAAACTGGTTGATTCCCATTAGCACCCTGAAACTCACGACTCCTGAGAGATCTCCTCAGCTGATATCTTGGAAACGCAAGACAGGTTGCGAAGGGCGGTGTGAAGGTAGGCGGGCAGGAGTGTTCTGCAGGAAACTGTGCCAGCAATGTGAAGGGTTGTTCTCCAAAATGACGAATTTGATATAGAAGATATAGAAGATCATATCTGTATGAGATCCTTGTAGTACCATTGTCTGAGGCATTTGTGAAATATTTTGCAGCACTATGCTATCTTTACTTATTAGTTTCTCTCAATCATTAAATTAATGATTCATTTGCAACTTTTTTAGTTGAAGAACACCAACAACTCACTTTTCAGCCGCTACTTTCCACCGCCACTAACACTACGCCTGGACCTTCAATTCCCAAAGACGCTACACGATCCTACTCCATTGTTTTTGCAGGAAACATTGCAGGAAACACCTGGACCTCCTGGTGCCCAAGAAACGTTACCTGGGCCACCAGCAGCCAAATGGAGACGAGTGTAATCTGTGGGATATTTTGTCTACTCTAATTTTGTAGAGAGTGGTCATTTTCTGAAAAAGGGGTAGTTTTCTAGATGTAAACGACAAACTGAAAAAATTGGGAAAATATTGAGTTTTTAGTTCTGAAGCCAACCAACCATACATGTAATTATGATTCCGTGCCCGGAAAACACACAGAATAGCTGTGAAAAGAATTTCCGCAGTTCTGTTATAGGTAAACTATCATTTCACTGGACTACTAGCGTTTGTTGAGGAAACATGGAAGTGTGCTCAAGAGACTTGCCTCTGCAATGTTTCGTGCAAAAACAATGGAGCAGGATCATGTAGTAAGGATATTCATAAGTGAACCAGACAGTTGCACAATCCCAGACGTAACTGGTAGTTACGTACTGTACCTCCTTTTACTATTATGTTGCAGGGGACTGACACCTAAAGTAATCCCTACCGGTTTTTTGGAGAACCGTGAAGTATCGAGATACCAGCCCGCCCTTTTTGCAGCACCGATTACGGTATGAATGAGGCATAGTTTTCCAAATAGTACAACGCCCCTTGATCTAGTACTGCATAGTGCAGCTCAGACGACGCAAATGCTATGAAGCTAATCTCGCAGTGATATACAGCACAGTATGTGGGTATCGTGTTATGGGAAACTATAATGTAAAGTAAACTCTGTTCTTATCTGAGGAAACACGAATGCTTGGGGTACGTAATCTACATCACGCATGAGAACAGCTCAGTCGCACAGCGACGCAACCCCAGCTGCACAGTACTAACGTATTGTGGTGTCATGTTGTGCTAAACTTTAAGCTAAACTAACCCTTAGTGTTTCTTGAGGGAACATAGAAGCGTTGAGGATACGGTTGGCAAATTCAGTGAGACAACATTTTCCAGCAGGACAATGCACCTTTACTCATTAGTGACACGAATAACCCCACAGTTTTCAGCTAGTATGGCAGTGATATACAGTATCTTTCTTTGAACTTTATCGATGTCTTCCGTCAGTCTGGTCTGTCTGGTAAGAATCCCACTTCACCCAACAATATTCTGTCACAGGACGGACAAGTTTAGCGTAGGCAGTCTCTTAAGTAGACCTGTCACAACTTCTAAGTGATGTGCCAATAAAACGCTGTCCCCCAAAGTATTATTATGTGGTCTTTCTAATTAAGTGGTTCGTAATGGTTCAACGTATGTATTTAACTGATTTGACAGCCTTTGGATTTGTACAGTTCGTCGTGTAACCGGAATTTAACGGATTTCTTTTAGTAATCATGTTGATGACCTCACACTTTTCGTTATTTTTGGGTAGTTACCAATTATTCTACGATACTGATATGTTGCATAAATGATTTTGCAACTGGTTTTGATTTTTCGATGACTTTGCTAGACAATAAATCAGAGCATCATCTGCAAACAGTCTAAGATCAGTGGTCACATTGTCTCCTAAATCATTTATATATATATATATATATATATATATATATATATATATATATATATATATATATATATACCAGGTGATAAAAAAGTCAGTATAAATTTGAAAAATGAATAAATCACGGAATAATGTCGATAGAGAGGTACAAATTGACACACATGCTTGGAATGACATGGGGTTTTATTAGAACAAAAAAAAATACAAAAGTTCAAAAAATGTCAAACAGATGGCGCTTCATCTGATTAGAATGGCAATATTTAGCATAACAAAGTAAGAGAAAGCAAAGATGATGTTCTTTACAGGAAATGTTCATTATGTCCACCATAATTCCTCAACAATAGCTGTAGTCGAGGAATAATGTTGTGAACAGCGCTGTACAGCATGTCCGGAGCTATGGTGAAGCATTGGCGTCGGATGTTGTCTTTCAGCATCCCTAGAGATGTCGGTCGATCACGATACACTTGCGACTTCAGGTAACCCCAAAACGAATAATCGCACGGATTGAGGTCTGGGGACCAGGGAGGCCAAGCAGGACGAAAGTGGCGGCTGAGCACACGATCGTCACCAAACGACTCGCGCAAGAGATGTTTCACGTGTCTAGCAATATGGGGTGGTTTTTTGTTTGTTTTTTTTTTAATAAAACCCCATGTCATTCCAAGCATGTGTGTCAATTTTTACCTATCTATCTATATAATTCCGTGGTTTATTAAGTTTTCAAATTTATACTGACTTTTTGATCACCCAGTATATTATAAATGGCGAAGGACCTCTAACGCTTTCTTGGGGAATACCAGGAATCACTCGATGACGTTCCGTCAGTTACTACGAACTGTGACATTTACGACTGGAGATTATGAATCTAGTCCCACAACTGAAACAGTGCTCCATAGGCACGCAATTTGATTAGAAGCCGTTTGTGAGGTACGGTCTCTTAAGCTCTTGGAAATCCCAGCTGTCACTGCTCCGATGAAAACATTTATACATTTTTATACCCTACTGGTTCAAGAGAAAAAAATGATAAATTATTTATGTAAGAAGGTGAACCATTTTTTCCGATTGGTATCAGAGTATACTCTCACGCTAAGAAGGATTTATCTGGAAACGCCAGTGAGCTGACAAGCGATAAGCTGATGGGCGAGTCCGCCTTATCGGAATTCCCCACACTTATCAACAGCAGTGCATATTTTGAGACGTGTGAAGGTCGCTTCGCACAGCTTGACAAACTGCGTAATTGAGGAGCCAGGGTGGGGATGGGAGAAACGAGCCGGTTAAAACCGTTAAAACAGGTACCGGTATTTTAGTCACAAGTCACCGGTATTTTTGTGTATTTATTTGGCCTCGGTTCTAACAGCTGTTTTCAATTTATACTAAGAATGGGTTGGAAAAAAGCGGCATATCATTTTGCTATGACAGCAGTGCTAATATTTTTTTTTGTTTTTAAAGGAAACTTTTAAAAAATACTAGTAATGTTTATCTGTAAAATTTCCAGTGCCTTGCCTCGCCGGATTAGCCGAGCGGTCTAGGGCACTGCAGTCACGGACTGTGCGGCTGGTCCCAGCGGAGGTTCGAGCCCTCCCTCGGGCATGGGTGTGTGTGTTTGTCCTTAGGATAGTTTAGGTTAACAAGTAGTGTGTAAGCTTAGGGACTGATGACCTTAGCAGTTAAGTCCCATAGGATTTCACACACATTTTTTTTCCATTGTTTTGAAAGAGTGAATTATTGGAGAGAGAGGGAAAAGCGATCAGTGTTGTTTTAACAACGACGCCGACAGTTAGAAACGAGGAAGGATGAAACAAGAATAGGTGCAGTGCTGGCAGGCAAGACAATAGCGTAGCTGCAGCCGCCCACGCGTGTGGGTGCGGTGTGAGGGGAGAGTCGCCCGCACCCGGTCTGTACTGTGTGAAAAGGAACTAAAAAATGTTGTAATTTAATCTCAAAGATACAAGAAGAAAATTTGTTCGACTGTCATACCAGAGGAATACTCTGAAAAACTGTTTTATCCTTGATAGGCAAAGGACTAATTTAGAGATTCTTTTATTACTTCTAGTATTAACTAATTTTTGCTCTGATGTGCTGGCGTAAAGACGTACTGTATAATTTCTGTGTGTGTGTTAAATGAAGGTGTAAATTGATGGAAATTGTGTTTTATAATTTCCGTCAAGATCAAGCCTAAATCCCATACAAATGGAGTACAAATTATTCTGTTAATTCGAGAAGGCGAATTTCAGATGGGGGCGACCATCTTCACGACGGCGGTGCTCCACAATAGAGGTGCGTGACTGGGCTCACCACCTTCCTTTGGTGGCCGCTAAGATGTGTTTTTGCCGAGACATTCAGAACCTGCAATCTTCCTTTTCGTATAAAAATAGAAAAAGAAATATTCTTAAATTTAAATAATGGCAATTCTTGTAGCCAGGCCATGGGGAATGAAAGAACGCACGTGCCTCTACCCTGATTCTACGTTCGCAATCTCCGAGTGTGTTACGACGTAATCATTTTACGAAAAAAATTAAGATAGACCTCTCTCATCAGATCGCAATCACTCGCACGCGAATGTACGTACCCTCTGAATGTGTCTAGTCAGTCGTGTGCATTGTTCTAAAGCTTTTTCTGTTAATATTCAGTGGATTGCATCTCCGCAATTAATTTTTGTTTATGCCGCAAATCGCACTTCACGCGAAGTATTTATTACGCAAATTTGAGGCTCCATTTAATGTCAAACAATTCGGAAGTACGGCTGACTAAGCAAACCGCTACAATAATTTCATATCTCTACAACTACAATAACACAAAACAACAGTAACATAATAGAGAGGGTACGTTACAGGTGGTGTTGTTGAATGGCACCGGGCCTAGTTTGGAAGCATTTTACTACGTGTGGCAGCAGTGAAGCACAGCGCTCGCTTTGCATTCAAAGATTAAAAACAGGTGGGAGAATCACATACGATATATGTCGAATACTAAAACTTCAGGTTTGTGGCACATCTTGACTAGAAGAAGGGATCGGTTGGTAAGGCATATTCTGAGACATCAAGGGATCACCAGTTTAGTATTGGAGGGCAGCGTGGAGGGTAAAAATCGTAGAGGGCGACCAAGAGGTGAATACGCTAAGCAGATTCAGAAGGATGTAGGTTGCAGTAGGTACTGGGAGATGAAGAAGCTTGCACAGGATAGAGTAGCATGGAGAGCTGCATCAAACCAGTCTCTGGACTGAAGACCATAACAACAACTAAAACTTCAGAAAACCGTTATTAGAAATATGCACAATATAGGGTGAAGGAAAGCATGTCGCCCATTCCTAAAAAATCTGGGTATACTAAGTGTTCCCTCACTATATATATATATGAACTGATTATCTTTGTACACAGTAACCCTTATTTATTTGTAGCAAATCATTTTCAACATGATTACAACATCAGAAATCAAAAGAATTTTATGCTGCCCACCCACCGTTTAAAACTTTATGCTCAAAGTCCACATTATATGGGTATGAAAATTGATATCAAAGTGAAAGGAAGAGAATTGCTCAGCATAAATTGAGAAACATTGAAAAAATCCTTATATGAGAAACTAGCGCAGAGATGTTACTTTTCAGTACAAGAATTCATAAATGACAAGCTGAAAATTTGAGCAGGAGATAGCAACTACTTAGGACCGCTAATCTTAAAAGTATGTTACTTTGAAAAATTATTAATTGCTTAATTAACCCTGCTGTTCTGTTCACTTTTACTTGACATATATACTGTTCGGGTCAATATGACCCGACATATCAAAATGCTTTAGAAACATAAATTTTGGTACAGTTTTAGCTATCGACATTGTTGTTCTATTCCAGTACCTTGTTAGTAATAATAATAATAATAATAATAATAATAATAATGGTAATAATAATAATAATAACAATGCATACAACTTTATTGAGGGATATTTTTCATTTAAATATGCACATAAATTTGAAACAACAGACAGTTTCCATTACAGGCATTCAACTTAGAAAGCACTACAGTTTTTCCATACTTCTATTCTTATTGTTGACAGTTTAGACGTAAGTATTGACATTTTCTAACAACAGACAGTTGTCATTACAGATATTCATCTTAGAGCACACTACAGTACAGAACACACTACAGTTTTTTTATTACATTCCAACATAGAAAGCACTACAACTTTAGAATCCTCTCTTCTTACTGATTGTAGTTTAGGCACAAGTATTCACATAAATTTGAAACAACAGAATTTTCAATACAATCATCTTATAAAATACTACAGTTCTTTTCTTACTGCTTGCACTGTGGACACAAGTAGGTTACATGTTTCTTGCAAATATGTTTACTACATTTTCCACACACCATGTTTGTTTTATTGTCATTACTTGATGGACAGAACTTACAGCGTGCACGTTTTGTAGATTTTCTTGTTGTTACCGATTCTGACACACCACCCACATCATTCGGGTTTTGGATGCTTGTGACCATTCTCAAAGAATCTTCTGTTCTTGGGAAATGCGTTCTTGATGCAATATGTTCTTTTATCAGTGACTTTCCAAGTTCCTCCAAGAATATTCTCCTTCTAGTCAATTTGCTTGCATTCCAATTAGGGTCAACCGAAATCCACAAAACGTATGCATTATAAGCAGAAACATCAAGAATATTGTAGAAAACTATCATTGGCCACCTATTACTTTTTCGTTTGCATGTATATGTACCTAATAACTGATCAAGCGTGTCTACAGCACCTTTGGTTGAATTATAGTCCAAAATCATTTTTGGCTTCTTATCAGCCCTGTCACTGATTTCCGCATCATGGTGGAGAGTGCTCATAAGTACAACATTCTTGTGTCTCTTAGGAATATAATTAACCACAGTAGTGTCATTTGTGAAGTAAAATGAAGAGCTGTGTACCTCCTTGTTGGTCATTTTGTGTGGAAGCTCCGGCTTATTTTTCCGTATAGTTCCCAACATAGTCAATTTCCTTTTCAGAAGCAGCTGCCCCAAATTGTACGACGTAAAAAAGTTGTCACACGTGATATTCTGACCACGTAACTCAGAAGTGAGATCAGATACCACCCTCATTCCCTGATTTCTTTCTGGTGCCGCTCCACTCACCTTTCCTGTATAAATTTGGGCTTTCAGTACGTATGAAGTTTTGCTGTCACACATGGTCCATATTTTGATCCCATATTTTGCCGGTTTACTTGGGATATACTGCTTGAATGGACAGCGACCTCTAAATGCTACTAACTGCTCGTCAACAGTAACATTTTCTCCTGGATTATACAGTTTAGGAAGGACCTCTACCCACTTCTCCCAAATACTACGAATTGCGGCAAGTTTGTCAGTACGTCGTCTTTCCTCTCTAGTAGATTTCTTGTCAAATCGCAGGACACGTGATATCTTACAGAATGTTTCATGAGACATGGTTGCTCGAAATATGTTTCGCCCAGTATCTTTATCCCACAAACTTTTTGTAGACTCCCCATGAGATCGATATACACCCGCTAGGAGTAAGAGTCCTAAGTATGCATGGAAAACAGAACCATCAATATCTGTCCACTGTTCACCATAAACTCGCTGCCCTTCAATATTTGTCATCTCTATTATTTCATTTTGAAGCGCTGTGTGAAATACTGCTTCAAATGAACATTTTACATCAGATATTCTGCTGACTGCATACCTGGTAACTCCTGGGGTACTCTTGATGATGTTCGAAGCTGGTAGGCGACCATGTTGTGCTGGTGGATGCAACTGCCATTCTATATTCCCATTTTTAGAAAGAAAAGTCTCTACACTATTTTGTATGGGCTGTGGACTGTCGTAACTGTCATCGGAACACTCGCTTTCAGATGCATTGCTGATGTGATCTTCAAACTCAGAAAGTGATCCTTCATCTGGTGAGGCATTTACTATTTCTTCCAACTCACGATCATTCAATGGTCTCATCGCCATGGTGTCACAAGTCAAACTGGGCAGAAACAAAGCATTCCAATTATTGAGAACTGCCAATTATTATTTCCTGGGGAAAGCAACAAACAAGCCCATTGTTGTGAACGCATGGAGCTTTAGGTGATTGTTGAGAGTAAGTTGGAATGATGCAGTCACTATTCCCACACAACACAACAAAAATAATTTTCGCCATTTCCAGATTTTAGAAATAAATACGAGTTACACTAAACATATTTGTGTCGGGTCATTATGACCCGAACATTACATATGCAACTATTACAGTTGAAGCCCAAACTTCTTAAACTTTTTTAAAACCTTTTAAAACACATGCTGCTCATCCATTTTCAGACAAAGTCACAAAGTTTCATAAATATATATTGGTATTTACATAATGTAAAATAACGTTCATATTCGTTTCGGGTCATATAGACCCGAACAGAACAGCAGGGTTAAGTAATTATTCAGTACTGTATATTATATTACTGGCATTATAAGGAAAATTGTAAACAAGTTTTTGTGCTTTGACGAGTCTCCTGTACTTTTACGTCAATGGCTTGAAATTGTACGAACTTCTCTCTCTCTCTCTCTCTCTCTCTCTCACATAAGAAGAAAACGTCCACAATGTTCCCTAGAACAGAAGGTAAAATTAACTGATATACCTATAATTTAACTGACGTACATTTAACTTGGGATAATAACTGAATCCTTAATTTTCTGGTTGCTTCAGGGTGAACAAAGGATGTCATCCAGCAGGGAGGATGCAGGAAAGTGATCAACTTGTGGCCTTTCGCTGTCGTATTCAAATGGTTCAAATGGCTCTGAGCACTATGGGACTTAACATCTGAGGTAATCAGTCCCCTATAACTTAGAACTGCTTAAACCTAACTAACCTAAGGACATCAAACACATCCATGCCCGAGGCAGGATTCGAACCTGCGACCGTAGCAGCAGCGCGGTTCCAGACTGTAGCGCCTAGAAGCGCTTGGCCACACGGGCCGGCATTCAAATGGTTCAAATGGCTCTGAGCACTATGGGACTTAACATCTGAGGTAATCAGTCCCCTAGAACTTAGAACTATTAAACCTAAGTAACGTAAGGACATCAAACACGTCCATGCCCGAGGCAGGATTCGAACCTGCGACCGTAGCGGTCGCGTGGTTCCAGACTGAAGCACCTAGAACCGCTCGGCCACAACAGCTGGCCTGTCGTATTCGCTGCGCCCTGTCTCCTTCACTTGCGCCATCTTTGCTGCAGACACTGAGACCGATTTCTGCCACAGCATCAACCGCATAATGATTGAAATATCGTGTTCCTTCAACTTCATTAGTTTTTTCAGAATTTGTTCGAATTCTACGTTTATTACTGAAAGTCAACTGTAGAAAACTGAAAATCGGTTAATTCAGACACTGGGTATTTTGAGCGGTCAAGAGTTAGTCTGAATACTGCTTCCTTCTATTTATGTTTCGTGAAAAGTCCATGAGGATGACATCAGAGAGAGTGGTTGAGCCCACACGGAGGCTTACCGGCTAGTCGCCTTACCGCGGACCACACGCGACTGGAGCAGGACAAGTGGGCAACTGGCACTGGTACACAAGTACCCTCCGCCAGTGCGTACGAGTAGGCGCAGACGTAGACACCATGATCTTAAAATTAAGTCGACCAATGGCCACAAGCACTGCTACAGACATTGTCTGAACTACAAATTATTGCCACTTGCATTATAAAATATTTTTGAAATTTAGTAAAGAGTCTGCAATGCTCATACAAAATTAATATACCTGCTGTTGAGGTAAATGTGGTATATTTCCGAGAATAACAACAAAACAAATTGTGTGGTGGGCCGATTGTGACGAAACTGAAGACACAGGAACTACAGCTCAATAATGCTTCTCTGAAAGTTAATGGTTCCGTTAATTTAGGGGAATACGTACAAGGCGATCGTAAGAATAAATTGGCAAATCGTGCTCTAGAGATCCAGCGTCTGCCCCTGTTCCCCTGGAGCACAATGTTCGGCCAGCCGTAGCGTATGCGAGTCGCAACGCAACTCCTGCTTACGCCGTGTCGCACAAGTTTGGAGCCGGCCGAAGTGGCCGTGCGGTTAAAGGCGCTGCAGTCTGGAACCGCAAGACCGCTACGGTCGTAGGTTCGAATCCTGCCTCGGGCATGGATGTTTGTGATGTCCGTAGGTTAGTTAGGTTTAACTAGTTCCAAGTTCTAGGGGACTAATGACCTCAGAAGTTGAGTCCCATAGTGCTCAGAGCCATTTTGAACAAGTTTGGAGTGCTTCTTGAGAGACAGCAGGCCGCAAAATAAGTTACTGTATTCATATCAGGTCGCAGCCATTAGAATAATAAGGTCTGGAAGCGCCTAGGGGTTAGCGGAAATAAGAAGTAAAGTTACTTGTTCTCTACCGGATCCAACTGAAACAAGGGTAATTCAGACTTTTTCAGGCAAAGTGTGTAAGAAATAATTTTCCATATAAATTGTTCTTTTAACGATGAGTAGTTTATCGTGAGGATAATTACCCAGAATTCAGTTGGGTTGAATGTTTAACCCCAAATTAATTCTCACTGACTTGGATCAAACATCTTTTTGACGAAAGAACGTCAGATTAGCTCTGCAGTTGTTCAGTAGCTCAGCTTCCAGCGGCACAGAATTCTTCATAGAAACAACAGCTGCAGGATTCGAAAGTTGTGAGTGAACAGAATCTCTCAAAAGGAAAGTGAACAACATGGTTGTCGCAGCTAACTGGTATTTTCTTCTTCTATTGGCGCTTTGTACAGCGGCTCAGGGACTCTCACAACATTAATGAAATCTAGAAAGACTTTCGTCGATAAAACTGACCCCATCGCTTCTGAAAGACATCCCCAGGATTAACTGTTCAAAGTAGCTTAAGATCACCTGAATTCTAGTGGAATAACAGGATCGAGCTGTGTCCAGGCAGAAATATTTAGTTGCCATCAATTTAAATTTCATTTCGTAACATCTCTGAGGTGCAAGGATCACCCATCAGTAACACACTCCCTCGGTATGCAAATCTGTCACCTTCTGGAGGAAAGTGTGAACATAAAGGTGAATGTTTCCTGACATCATGTATGATTCAAGTGTAGATCTTACGAGGTATTTCGAAAGAGAGAAGAGAAGAAGCTTTGGTGCTGGAAAATATGGTTGAGGATACATTGCGTGTACCAGGTGTCTCCACAGACAGACAAAAATACGTACATGAAGTCTAGTTACGCTGGATTCGTTAAGAAATTCCTGGAATCTTAAGCATTTCACAGAAGAAATCAGGAACAAAGTTGGGGGAACGGCGTCAGACGCAATGGAGCCTCCACTTAGGAACTGCTGAGAATACACAGACAGCCCGAGAAAGCGCAACAAAAAGCTCTAGCAAAATTTCCCGCGTCTGTGATGAAATGACAGTTTTATTAAGGTCCCCTGCGAAAGGGTTAATTTGAAAGGTGGTCTGGAACTGTGTGAGAGGCGATGACAAAAGAAAGTTCTCCGACTTATTAACATCGTCTTTCCACCAAGTTACCAATTACTAATAGATTAATAACAGTGCAGGTAAGATTGTCTCTCTCCCATTTCCTGAGACTGTTAGGTCTCTGGATCGTGTGCCCCCAAATTGCCGTGTCGAATCCCTGTAGAGGCATGGAAGTTCTCAGTGTGCCTTCAATCTAATTACCACCTCCCGACCATCTGAAGAGTCACAATAAAAGACGCGGTTCGCATTCTGCGCCAAACTGCAGGTCACCTTTCTCCGGTTGCATAAGTGGGGCAGGTCAGGGACACGCAACTCGCCAAAATGGCGTCCATCTGGAAGATCCGCATGCGTGCACTAAACCACACGAAGGTATCACTTTCTATTCACAGTGCTATTGCACACGCGCAGAAGCTGAAAAAACATTACAGGACCTCTTATGGATGTGTCGCGAACGTAGTATCGAGACGGACGTGCCAAGTCGACAGTCGATAAACCCCTGGAACGAGAATCCGTACCAGTTCTGAAAGGTAGAGACATCATTGTTCTACCTGAACAACGTGGTGTGCACGCTCACTTTTAATGTCGTAATGTTTTCCGTATTAATGTAGAACAACGCTTTTAAGCGATATTTAGCATATGAAAGATAATACTGCTACAACAGTAATTGTATACTGTCGATTCGACCTAAATGACCACAATAAAACAACGTCCTACATTGTTCTGTACTTTGATATCACTAGAAGAATCAGAAGGAAAACTCTCCCCGACAGGTAGAACGTAGAATATATGAAAATTATAAAATTCGTCTCTACTTGGTCTCTCATTAAACTGATGTCAGTGTATTACTGGTATTAATAGTTACCAGAGTTTACAGAATAAGGCTTACACACTGCATGCAACAAGATGGTATATGTGTCCTACTTATAAATACGCCACTGGATGTGGGGTAGTCTGTATCTGGAGTAGTCTAGTCCCGAAATACGACATGAACCTTTCAACGATAAAAATAATTTCGGTATGTCAGCGAATACAGCATGTACGATCTAAGGTGTACAAGATGTAAAGGAGCCAGCAGCTGCATTGCTAAACAGAAACTCTGCGCATTTTTATGGATTATATAAGTTTTGAAGAACTATAATAAATATGAGAAATAAAAAGAGTGTAAGTAGTTCATCAAATACTGATGCGGAAGTGTAGTTGATAGGATTTACATTTTTAGCAGAATCTGTTACTAGAAATCTCTAGAGGAATCATTAGGAAATTTATGCAGACCACAGACACAAGGACTGTGTGTAGAAAGACGGAAAGTAGCGAACCGCCTGAGGAAACTCCAGTCATGCAGTCCAGGCTAGTCTAGCACGTAATGTATGTACGCTCCCCCTCGTCTACAGTTTGAAGATGTGGTTTATAGGCTGAGTGCAAAGACAACCCGAGAAATGGAATTAGCGTATGGCGTCAGTGGCTGGGACTTCCCAGACTGGAACTTCTGCCGCCAAGTGCAAGACTTATTGAGTGCGACTCCACATTGTGCGACTTGTGCGTCGACAATGGGGATGAAATGATCATGAGGACAGCACGACACTCAGTCCACGAGGGGAGAAAATCTCCCACCCCAGCCGGGAATCGAACCTGGACCCCCGTGCGTGGCATTCCAGAGCGCTGACCATTCAGCTAATGGGGCTGACACATCCTACTACTACTACTGCTCGTCATCTGAAGCTGAGGCAGCAGAAGGCATGAAATACCTCCTAACCTTGTGCCTAACCTGCTTTTAGTAGCCGTATTGCAGTACCTCAGTGTGGAGTGAACATGTCACCTACTGAAATATTGAGCCATACTGCCTCTATAACCGCCCATAATTGTGAAAATGTGGTCAGTGCAGGATTTTGTGCATGAAATGACCTCCAGATTATGTCTCATAAATGTTCGTCGGGGTTCCTGTTGGACAATATGGGTCATCAAATTATTCGCTCTACAATCTTCTTCAAACCAGTCACGAAGAATTGTGGCCCGGTGACATGCTGCATTGTCATAAATAAAAATTCTATCATTGTTTGGGAACATGAAGTCCATAAATGGCTCCAGATGGTCAATAATCGGTACACTTGGAGAGAAAAAGGACCCAGTACATTCCTTGTAAGCACAGTTCACACCAGTATGGAGCCACCACCAGCTTGCACAGTGTCTTGCTGATAACTTGGGTCAGTCAGTTCGTGGTGTCTGCGTCACACTCGAACCGAGCCATCGGCTTTTATCAGCTGAAATCTGGACTTATCTAATAAACCCACGGTTTTCCAGTCGTCTAGGATCCAACGAATACCGTCACAAGCCAAGGAGAGGTGCTGGAGGTGATGACATGCCTTTAGCAAAGACACTCACGTTGTCTTTCTTCTGCTATAGCCTAACGGATACATTCGTCGTACAGACCACATTGATTTCTGCATCTTTTTCGTGCAGTGTTGTTTGTCTACTAGCACTGACAACGCTACACAAATGACTCTGCTCTCGGTCGTTAAGTGAAGGGCGTCGGCCACTGCGCTGTGTGTGGTAAGAGATAATGGCTGGAAGTTGGTATTCTCAGCCCACTCTTGATACTTTGGACCTTGGAAGATTGAATTCCCTAACGATTTACGAAAAGGAATGTCCTGTGTGTCTAGCTCCACTGCCGTTCCACTTTCAAAATCTGTTAATTCCCGTCATGCAATCACGAGGCAAGCCTTTCCACGCGAACCACCTGAGCCAGTACTCTGCCCCTTTTACACCTTGTGAACGCGATGCCAGCGCCAGTAGCCTGTGTGCATATTGTTATTCCATGGCTTGCCAAAAAAGTGCATGGCGACACGAACACTTTGCCCATCTCATTTACAGTAAAGGGTTCATCAAAGCAACTCACTGAAAATGCCTGCATTCACATAAGAAGTGGAAAATTGTCTGCCGCCCTTTAGATGTGCGAAATGGCCACTTCAGTCCCAGCAGGATGATCTGATTCACACATGTGCGCACATCTGCAGCGGCCCACACTATGAAACAATGCCAATGAGACATATTGTGACATCTTATTTCTAAGAGAGGGATTTACGTCACAATAACCAGCGGCGACGTCGAGAGGCGAGGACGGAGGTGAGAGACAGAAAGGGTCCACACAGCCACTTACACCAGGAGGCGCTGAAAGGGGGCAGACGTCACCTGTCTAGCGTCTGCCCCTGGTAGCTGAGTGGTCAAATGGACCAAATGGCTCTGAACACTATGGGACTTAACAGCTGAGGTCATCAGTCCCCTAGAACTTAGAACTAGTTAAACCTAACTAACCTAAGGACATCACACACATCCATGCCCGAGGCAGGATTCGAACCTGCGACCGTAGCGGTCGCGCTGTTGCAGACTGAAGCGCGTAGAACCGCTCCGCCACAGCTGAGTGGTCAGCGCGACGGAATGTCATGCCTAACGGCCCGGTTTCGATTCCCGGCTGGGTCGGAGATTTTCTCCGCTCAGGGACTAGGTATTGTGTTGGCCTTATCATCATCTTTTAATCCCCATCGGCAACGACCTTGTCGCAGTGGGTACTCCCATTCCCGTCAGATCACCGAAGTTAAGCGCAGTCGGTCGTGGCCGGCACTTGGAAGGATCACCATTCGGGCTGCCATGCGCTGTTGCCATTTTTCGGGGTGCACTCAACCTTGTGATGCCAATTGAGAAGCTACACGACCGAATAGTAGCGTCTCCGGTCACAGAAAACCATCATAACGACCGGGAGAGCGGTATGCTGCCGACACGCCCCTGCTATCCGCATCCTCAGCTGAGGTTGACACGGCGGTCGGATGGCCCGGTGGGCCACTTGTGGCCTGAAGACAGAGTGCTTTTTTTTTAATCCCCATCGAGACGCAAGTCACCGGCGTCAACTGGAAAGACTTGTACCAAGCGAACGGTCTACCTGACGGGAGGCCCTAGCCACATTTACCTATCTAGCTCGAGGCGAATTCTGGTTAGTTAGCCGGGCTATCTGAAACTCCGCGACTCGCCGCTGCCAGCTACGCAGCCTGTTCTGCAGCGGTGAGCACGCCGGTTGCCCACTTCGTACTCTCACACCTCATAATTAAGATGCGTTCAGAACAAGGAAGGCTCCTACCTGCTTTGTCGACAATCCCGGCTGCCCTGCTGTGCTGACGGGACTCGGCACCGCCTGCTCTGCCACGTCCGCGAGCCACTGGTCCCGAACGCAGCTCTGACGTCAGTGACTCTCCCTCCCTCCCTCCCTCCCGCCCCTATCTCACCTGACGCGCTCCGAACCCGAAGAGGCGAGACCTTCGCTTCGCGTAGTTTTTTCGCAGGGCAGAGCGCTGCGTTACGAGTGAGTCATTGCGACCTCCATTACCTTTGACGCACACGCAGCGTTGCTTTGTAATGACGCAGTTGTCTATCTGAACCTCACACTATGTTGCACTATAAGGCGAATTATGTCATGTGAAATAGGCCTCCTCATTTTATCATACACTGAAGCGCCGGAGAAAACGTGGTAGGCATGCGCGTTTAAATACAGAGATATGTAAACAGGCAGAATACGGCGCTTTGATCGGCAACGCCTATATAAGACAACAAGTGTCTGGTGCAGTTTGTAGATCCGTTACTGCTGCTACAATGGCAAGTTATCAAGATGTAAGTGAGTTCCAACGAGGTGTTATACTTTCTCATCTTGCGTCTCATAGATGCATACCTGAAGAGTGGAAATGTAAACTGTTCCAAACGCCAAACCTTGCACTTGTAAAGAGATTCAAAAAACAATGTCTCTCTCTTTGTGCTTATAAGTATCGAAAAAACTGAGAACCTATTCTGGTACGACAGAAATAAGCTATTCACCTACGCTGAATAAAATCAGACAGATTCGAAAGTAAATAATTTATTTCGAGCTTTCTAAACACCATACCATGGAACTTACTAGTTCGAGTACGGAAGTTTTCGTTTCGGATCCACCAATAAAGAGACCTACGTTGTATTTGCTATAATGTATTAATTCAGAAATATAGCAGTCATATTTTATGGTAGAACTGTACTCAATTAAAACCGTTTCATATTTCTTTCAAAGCTTCACAGGAAAATAACAACATTAAATTCGAGGAAAAATCTCTCACTACTGACTCCTCTTTGTTTCAAAACTCCATTCTTACGATGAGATGTTACAAATTTTACTGGATAATTCCCTTTATGATTTTGGTAGAGAGGCAAAAATCGTCAACTGCTCTTTCTGTCTCGCAGTTGATAAAAATGGCTGACCTTTCAGATGGGATACATCTGCAGAGATAACTCATCTTTTTAAAGGAGAAACCACAGGACTATCTTCCCCAGTGAAACAGGTTTCCAAAAGGATTTAGTATCTAGGGCTTCCGTCATCCGCTGTTTCTTCTCCATTATGTTTACAGCGTATGTTGGCCCATGGCCTCGATCCGTTTGGTGATATAACATGATAGTGAAACTTATTAGGGTCCGACTCTATATCTTAGTGGCCACCGAGCGAGGTGGCGCAGTGGTTAGCACACTAGACTCGCATTCGGGAGGCCGACGGTTCAATCCCATCTCCAGCCATCCTAATTTAGGTTTTCCGTGATTTCTCTAAATCGTTGCAGGCAAATACCGGGATGGTTCCTATGAAAGGGCACGGCCGATTTCCTTCCCAATCCTTCCCTAACCCGAGCTTGCGCTCCGTCTCTAATGATCTCGTTGTCGACGGGACGTTAAACACTAACCACCACCACCTCTTAGTGGCCAGTACGACGGGCTGTCATGCCGAGGGGCCCGGGTTCGATTCCCGGTTGGGTTTCTCCGCTCAGGGACTGGGTGTTTGCGTTGTCTTCAAAGAGATGGCGACAGGAGGGGCATCCGGCCACGTCTTAAATTAATCATGCCGAACCCGACCGTAACCATGGCGACCTTGTGCGAATGCAGGACAAAGGCACAAGTACAAGAAGAAGAGTAAAACTTATTGGGAGTCTGTGCCAAATAAGTAGATAAAATTTTACCTTCAAATTAGATGAACGCTTTACGCATTGCTCTCCTTAATTTATTTCTCTCTCCCTCGGTTTTCGTTTGACTGGGAATCTTCGGCCATCTTTACATTCGCTGTGAAGCTCTCAGGTCTTTTCCCATCCCTCACATCGTTGTCCAGCAGATACACTCAATCGCCAAACAAACTGGTATACCCATGCGTTTTCAAATACAGAGATGTGTAAACAGGCAGAATACGGCGCTTCGGGCGGCAACGCCTATATAAAACAACAAGCGTCTGGCGCAGTTGCTACATCGGTTACTGTTGCTGCAATGGCAGGCTATTAAGATTTACGCGAGTTTGAACGTGGTGCTATAGTCGGCGCACGAGCGATGGGACACAGCATCTCCAAGGTAGCGATGAAATGGGGATTTCCCCGTACGACCATTTTACGAGTGTACTGTGAAAATCAGGAATCCGGTAAAACATCATATCTCCGACATCGCTGCGGCGAGAATAAGATCCTGCAAGAACGGGACTAACGACGACTGAAAAGAACCGTTCAACGTGACACAAGGGCGAACCTTCCGCAAATTGCTACAGATTTCAAAGCTGGGCAATCTGTGTGCCAATCATTCAACGAAACATCATCGATATGGGCTTGATGATTGCATGACCCAAAACTTTACGCCTCGCCTGGGCCTGTCAACACCTACATTGGACTGTGGATGACTGGAAACACTTTGCCTGGTCGGACGAGTCGTTTTAAGGTCCGCCTGCTTAGCTGGGTGGTACCGCGGTTGCCTCCCATGCAGCGAGCCCGGGTTCGATTCCCGGCCAGGTCGGAGATTTTCTCCGCTCGTGGACTGGGTGTTGTGTTGTCCTCATCATCATTTCATCCTCATCACCAGCACACAAGTCGCTAAATGTGGCGTCGACCGAAATAAGACTTGCACTCGCCGGCCGAACTTCCACGGGTGGGACCTTCCAGCTAACAGTGCCATACGCTTATTTCATTTCGTTGTACAGGTATGGAGACAACTTCATCAATCGATGGACTCTGCATGTAGCACGGGATTGTTCAAGCTAGTCGAGGCTCTGTAATAGTGTCATGCGTATGCAGTTGGAGTGATATAGGACCCCTGATACGTCTAGATACGACTCTGACAGGTGACACGTGCGTAAGCATCCTGTCTGATCACCGGCATCCACCCATGCCCACTGTAAATTCCAACGGACTTTGAACATTCCAGCACGACAATGCGGCACCCCACACGTCCAGAACTGCTACGGAGTGGCTCCAGGGACACTCTTCTAAGTTTAAACGCCTCAGCAGGCCACCCAACACGCAAGACATGAACATTATTGAGCATATCTGGGATGCCTTGGTACGTGCTGTTCAGAATAGTTCTCCACCCCCTCGTACTCTTACGGATTTATGGACAGCCCTGCAGGATTCATGGCGTCAGTTCCCTCCAGCACCAGTTCAGACATTAGTCGAGTCCATGACAGGTCGCCTTGCGGCATTTCTGCTTGCTTGCGAGGGCCATACATGATATTATGCGGGTGTGCCAGTTTCTTTGGATCTTCAGTGTATTTAGGATTTACCTGTACAACATCACACATAGAGACGGACCAGAAGTGTTGCCTTACATGATATCTTGATTTTACGATGTGTTCTTAAGCATTTTGCTTTTAGGTCCTGCATTACCAGTACTTTTAACTGCATATGGTCAGCCTCTTGTATTTTTTGGAGCTATTTTGATTTAAATCTTACAGAGACGCAGATAGATTGCTATGAACAGGTGACTCAGAACACTGGAACGCTCCCGGCTGTTCTCAGCACTTTAAATTTTGTACATGAAATGTATTAGGTTTCACCAACTGCGACATAATCGCGTGTACAAACAGTGATCCAATACTGTAAAATGCTTTTTTATTCCAGTCCATGATCTCAAATGAATTCTTTAGACGATGACCGGTTTCAGTCTGTAATGACCATCCTCAGATCTTTTTTACACCCTGTCCTAAAGTTATATGGCCATTATGGCATCGTCAAAAGATATAAATATAATCAGCATAGCATCGTCACATAGATTTAAAATATGGTGTAGAACAGGCCACATCGTCCACATAGTGATTATTGCCGACTAGCTACTCATTATATAAATATAACATTTATTATATGAATAACTAACTACATGAGCTAAGCTACTAGCTAAATGAGTAGCTAGTTGGCAATAATCACTATGTGGACGATGTGGCCTATTCTACACAATATTTTAAATCTATGTCACGATGCTATGCTGATTATATTTATGTTTTGGCGATGCCATTATGGTCGTATCACTTTTGGACATGGTGTAAAAAAGATCTGAGGATGATCATTACAGACTGAAACCGGTAATCGTCTAAAGAATTCATTTGTGATCATAGACTGGAATAAAAAAGCAAATGCATTAGGACTTGCGAATATCGACAACCATCACCTGTATCATGTAATACAGCATGCTGGTTGCTAACAATGCTCTAATGGGCCGGACAGATGCTCTGTAGTGGCGTTTATTACTGGTACCATTTTTAACGCCGCTAAGTTTGTCCTTTTATAGTAATCGCCAGTTATCTCTGCTGTGATTGCTTAATAGAGAACAAATCGATCAGTCGAGATGTTTAGGTGCACCATTTTGAACATCATGTGCCGTATATAGAGGTTTCTGTGTTAAAACTCACGTGTAACGGAAAGTTTATCAGAACGTCACAATTCTGTGTACGATTTCCTTAAATATAATGGAGCAAAATGCGATGAGGTTGTATGAAAAACCTTACTTCTGACATTATCAATTACTGCAGTTAAAATTGCAAGCTACATAAAAATCTACACGCCTACATTTTACAGACAGCTTGGTTCTATCTTCCACGGTCTACCGTTGTTTTCTTTTTTTTTTTTAAAAAAAAAAGGAAAAAACTGCAAAGTATCTCATTAGTCAACATCGAATGAAAACTGGAAATGGAATACGTTCAAGTGCCATCCCTTTAACAAAACACGCTTTTAGTGCTGTTGTTCTCGATACTCTGTTGCGTATGCCCAGACCTGTTACAAGTGTGAAATCGTTATGAGAATGCTTCAAGATGGCGCTCGGTCTCTGTGGCAAGGACCGCATCCTTTCTTCAGAGTTACCCCCATTCAGGCTCTGAAGACTTGAAGAGGGAACACACTGGTATTTGGTGAGTGACTACAGCTTTTAGAGCAGCAATACGGATTTTGAAATTTTCAAAACGAAGATAAGTAACCAAGGCCTTGGTTCCACAAGATTTCCTAATTTCTGATGAGATAGCTAAAGGTATGAACACATTGTATGCACTGTTTATACATCCAGCTAATTGTTTTGAGTTTAAAGATGCTGCTGAGACATTGTTGTCAATGCAGATGTCTGAGACCTGGAAATGCCAAGTGTCGGATGCTTGCCCATTTGAAACAGCTGTACTAAAATTCTTACTGTGGGAGAGAAGAATGGAGCAATGCCGATGTGTCCAAAAGATTGGTTACCACTGCAGATGTCTCCCATCTGAAAGGCCAGTCATGCTTATCACCTGCGAAACAGAAAGAGCAGTTGTCGGTGTTGGCATTTGTTCCTGAAGCGTAAAAGGAATTTTACAGTAAACTTCCTACCGACTCATGGCAAGAATGGAACTGTCAAAGAAAGAGAAGTCAGTAGTGAGAAATTTCTTTTCTCGAATTTAATTTTCTTATTCTCTTGTGAAGCTTTGAAAAAAATTAGTTTTTTTTCTTTTTTTTGGTACAGTTCTACTACCTCAAATACGACTGCTGTATTTCTGTGTTTGTATTAAGACAAATAAAATGAAAACTTCCGTACTGGAGCCAGTCAGTTCACTAGTATCGTGTTTATAAAGCTCGTAATAAATTATTTACTTTCGAATCTGTCTCATTTTTTTCAGCGCTTAGGTGGATAGCTTATTTCTTTGGTAGCAGAAAACGTTCTCAGATCTTTCGATACGAATAAGTTAGCCACAAAGAGAGAGATTTAGTTTTGCGATCCTTCTAACAAATGCGAGATTTTGTGTTTGGAACCACTTACATTGCCACTCTTCGAGTATTCACCTATGAGGCCCAAGATGTGGAGCAGAAATGGATAAAAAAAAATCATTCTACAGTACGCCTTAATCGCGTACGTGCTGAGCATGGTTGTGAGGGACGGGAAAGAACCACCGTGGTCCCATAGGCAGGTTATGAAAATTTCCATGTAACCAAAGAGAGAATCACAGATTTAAACCAATTCAAAGTAATATTGACAAACAAACGATGAACGGAGCTAAAATAAATGTCAGGTGGGCAATATGGAAGGCATTCTGTGAATTCGTAAGTAAAATATTGCCAGCCGATCTATCTGAGTGAAAATTCTAAAAATTACTTGTTTTGTAAATTTAACCGCCTTTTCTTGCTGCCACTTAATTTATTTATCATAGATGCGTTTTGCCTTTTTCTTGTTCTAAGGTTTCACTAATAGAATCCACAACGACACAGTTTTGTTATTGTCAGATTATTAAACAGTTCACCTCACGTTTTTTATCTAAAAAAGTAATTACTTACAATTTGCTGATCTGAGCTTCCTCTCATCTGGTCTGGTGGGCGCACTACCACTTTATTACTGCCATCTAAGCACAACTTTGCGTTCTGACCGTCATCACACTTTTCACCATGTTCCTCCTACTTTTTTTGTGGTGTACTATTGTTCTTTTGCCACTCGATATAACTATTTCGTCGGACACTGCTTTTGACAACGTAAATATTGCAACTCCATTACGTGTCTCCTCCTCTTTGGCGTGTTTACTAACTTGTTGTCAACCTGACGAAGTACATGTTCAGGACTACCTTCTATACATGATGTGTGTGTGTGTGTGTGTGTGTATGAGAGAGAGAGAGCTGAAGAGTGTTGTTTTATTTTTATTTTTATTTATATTTTTTTTGAGAGGGGGGGGGGGATGTTAGTGGTTTGAATTGTATGGTGTTGAATACGAATGTACTAGCTTTAGCGAGTGGTTGGAAGCTTTGGTAACAGCTGATTTGACTTTTCGTTTCAATATTTTGTGGAGGGGCTCCTGGATAACTGAGTGTAAAGATGTTGGGTGGTATTATTATTATATTGGATGGTATTATTATATTAATCCTCATTGGGAATGTTATTCCATTATTTTATTTATTAGTGTAAATAATGAATTGCTTCGCATGTGTACCTAGTAATTCAACAGGTTTCCCTATCTACTTTGGTTTTCTGTATGTGGTGATTTTCTTGCAGAAAACCAGAAAAACATCTTCGAACTCAATTAGTTGAATGCATTGGCACTACATGCAATGTCTTCATATCTTTAGCTGTTTCGTTAGACTTTAGTAAATCTCGTGGAATCAAGGCCTTGTTTACTTTTCTTCGTTTTGAAAATTTCAAAAAACCGTATAGCAGCTCCAAAAGCTGTGGTCACTCACCAAATACTTGTGTGTTCTCTCTTCAAATCATCAAATCCTAAATGGGGGTAACTTTGAACAAAGAGGGAACAAAAGCAAACATCTTCAACTGCTCTTTCTGTCTCGCAGTTGGTAAACATGGCTGACCTTTCAGATGGGAGACATGCGCAGTGATAACCCGTCTTTTTAAAGGAGAAATCACAGAACCATCTTCCTCTGTGAAACAGTTTTTCAAAAGGATACCTGTGACTTCTGTCATCCTCTGTTTCGACTCCATTATGGTCATGTGGTATGTTGGCCGAATGGCTTCGATCCATTTTCTGGTTTAAGATAATACTAAAACTTATTAGGACTCTTTGCCAAGTCGGTAGATAAAATTTTACTTTCAAATTAGTTGAACGCTTTACGCATTGCTCTCCTTTACTTATTTCGGCCTGCTTCAGTTTTCGTTTGACTGGGAATCTTTGGCCATGTTTATATTCGCAGTGAAGCTATCTTTGCATTCATAGGAGCTTTCTAACACGGCTGTCCAGCCACAGCAGATCTTTTCACATCCATCACAACTTTTTCCAGCACACACTGAAGCACCAAAGAAACTGGTACAGGCATGCGTTTCCAAATACAGAGATATTTAAACGGGTAGAATAGGGCGCTGCGGTCGGCAACGACTATATAAGACAACAAGTGTCCGTCGCAGATGTTAGATCGGTTACAGTGATTGATTATCAAGATTCAAGTGAGCTTAAATGTAGTGTTATAGTCGGCGCACGATCGGTAGGACACAGCATCTCCGAGGTAGCGATGAAGTGGGGACTTTGCGTACGACCATTTCACTAGTGTACCGTGAATATCAGGACTCTGGTAAAACATCAAATCTCCGACATCGCTGCGGCCAGAAAAAGATCTTGCAAGGAAGGGACCAACGCCGACTGAAGAGTACCGTTAAACGTGACAGAAGGCCAACCCTTCCGCAAATTGATGCTGATTTCAATGCTGGGCGATCAACAAGTGCCAGCAAGAGAACCATTCAACGGAACATCATCGATATGGGCTTTAGGTGCCGAAGGCCCACTCTTGTATTCATGCACGACAGAAAGCTTTACGTCTCGCCTGGGCCCGTCAACATCGACGTTGGACTGTTGATGACGGGAAACATTTTGCCTAGTAGTACGAGTCTTGTTTCAAATTGTATCGGGCGGATAGACGTGTATGGGTATGGAAACACTCATGAATGCATGGATTCCGTCTGTCAGAAGGGGACTGTTGAAGCTGGTGGAGGCTCTGTAATTGTGTGAGGCGTGTGTAGGTGGAGTGATGTCGGACGCCTGATATGTCCAGATACGAATCTGACATGTGTCACGTACGTAAGCATAGTCTATGATCAGCTGCGTCCATTCATGTCCGTTGTACATTCCGACTTGGGCAATTCCAGCAGGACAATGCGACACCTCAGACATCCCCTGGACACCAAACACCCCAAGCATAAATATTATTGAGAATATCTGGGATGCCTTGAAACCGAAGAGATCTCCATCCCGTCGTACTCTTACGGATTTATGACAGCCCTATAGAATTCTTGGTGTTATTCCCCTCCAGCACTACTTCAGACACTGTTCGAGTCTATGTCACGTCGTGTAGCGGGCTGATTGCGTGCTCCCGCGGGCCCCACACAATATTAGGTAGGTATACCGGTTTCTTTGGCTTTTCAGTGTAGTTTTCTCAGTACTCCTGAACTTTATCCATTAATGCTTAACATTTTGGTCCTGGAGATCCAATTTTTCATATTGCCCTCTCAAGTAATCTGATATCACTTTTTTTTCCCCTCTCGCTTAGCAGAAATATCTTCCTGCCTCTCGTCACATTGGTATTTATAGTCGTATTCACCGATTCCTTGTTCTACGCTGAGTCAAAAAGTTTGGGCCTCTTGGCGACCAGCACATCCAATACGTTGGCCTCACGAGTCGGTTGTGTGGTTAGCTGCTGAACATAACTGCGAATATGCCCCTGGAAACATTTCGCACGATTTCTGTCCCTACCAGTCGCCTTCATCAGTTGTCTTCCATTCTATAGCTAGTAAGCTGAAATCTGCACTTACTGCTATAAGTGGTTCACCTAAAGTATGTCCTATTCGGAACCTGTACTAATCTCACTAGATGCTATCGTGTTTTCTACATATATAAAAAAGCCTCCACCACTGTCGTTCTATGTATCCTTAGTTTATACACTCCAATCAGAATTTCTAATTTTATAGCAACTCAAGTTTTACCCAAGTTTGTCACTGGTACCATACTATCCATTGTTGCCTTCTACGGGTGAGGGTGGTTCCTGGATCTTTACATACACTCTGCTGCAGTTATCTAACAACATATTAACTTTTCTTTCCCAGTTTTTCATGACAGTGGATATTCTCTTTCTATTAATGGGGACAGTACTTTTGCCCGTAAAATCCACTCGTTTGGTGTCGGGTGCGTCTTACGGAAACCACATGTTCACGCCACACGTGCTCCGCATGCGTAGCAGCCTCTTGGTGCGTGTAGAGTATGATAACCTATTCAGAAGGTACTACACTTCTGAAGGCGATAGTGGAGGCAGGTAAGTCCACATACAAGACCGTCGCAGAATTGTCTGAGCCTCTGGTTTAGGCCTTCCATTCGGCTCCAAACCAGAAGACTGGAAACTCCTGGATGGGGACCAGCCACGCCATTTTCCCTCCTGTAGCGGTCGCCCAAAAAAGTCGACTGTGATCTGGAAGGGCCCGCTGGGAGAATGAGTGAAGCAGTCCAGATAACACAGAAACCAACTCCCACTCGTTCTTCCACTGGCTGAGGTCGGCGACTGAGCGCCTCTGTGTCCACAGAAAGCGAGTATCACACCCCGTGTATTCTCGGAAACAAGAAAACATAAGAAGCAAAACTTGGTATTAAACGACGCGGCGCAAAGATGTGGTAGGGAAACGGTTTGTTTCTTAATATCATTTCAGAAGTGAACTCCGTAGTGGGTGACACGGCGTAATGGAACCCTCTGCGTGGTGATTGTCTGGCCATCTGAGAAACCAATCTTAGGATTTGAAGGTCAGTGGCCAAAATCGATTTCCCAAAGAAGTACGATACAAATGCCGAAACCAACCGTAAAAATCAACTTTTAACGTTTCCCACAGTGGTAAGTATGAGTGTTTAGAAACACCGCCTGAACCTTAGTGTGTAGTCGAGAATGACGTAATCGTTAAGTCGCTAGACCACTTCTCACTAGTAACAATTTTTTCTTTACTGTTGTTTAACATGTGTTATTATCAATTCGAAACGGTAATTTCCAAAATATTTAATCATATTTTTAAATAATACATTTCTTACATTTAATTACTAATACTACGGAAATACGAGTATTTACAATAAAATACAATTCTGTACAAAATAAGTGGAAAATATCAAAAGCGCCGGCCGGTGTGACCGAGCGGTTCTAGGCGCTTCAGTCTGGAACCGCGCGACCCCTACGGTCGCAGGATCGAATCCTGCCTCGAGCATGGATGTGTGTGATGTCCTTAGGTTAGTTAGATTTAAGTAGTTCTAAGTTGTAGGGGACTTATGATCTCAGCTGTTAAGTCCCATAGTGCTCGGAGCCAATTTTGAAATATCAAGATGAAAATTTGGGTATGACTATGTCGTCCGGAATCATAGCTGCATATTACTAATAAAAAACATAATAAATAATAAATCGTATGCAGCACATATCGACCTTTAGTTTCCAAAATGGAAATCAGTAAAGTGTACCCATTTCGGCACCTGTAGCTAACAAATCTGTTCCTGTCCTCCATGACAGAAATAAGACTCGTTACCGACAGGTGTGACTGCTAGCAAATTTGTCAGAAACCTTCTCTCTGGCATCAACCATCAGATTGATATTGCCATTCACGTCCAGCAATCTCAGATCCACATCACTGTCTCAAGATACCACCATCTACACTTCGCAAGTCACTTTACGGTGTGCAGTGGAGGATACTTTGTGTTTCGCAGTCACAAATGCCTCGCTGGAAAAACTATTACTGGGAGGCCTTCGTGTGAAGTGGAATTTGTGATTTTACCTTCATGGGCTTCCTACAAGGTATCTGTAAGAGGGAGCAACATATTTTCGTCACTCTTCTCGAAATGTACGCTCTCAGAACTGGAACAGTAAGCAACATACTGCTACAGAATGCGTCTGTCACAGCGTCTGCCACTGGATTTTGCTGCACATCACTGTGACGTTCAGTAAATGAACCTGCAACGAAACGCGCTGCTCTTCTTTGGTTCTTCTGTATTTCGTCTATCAGTCCTGTCTGGTACGGATACCAGATTGGTGCTTGTTGGTCGAGCGAGTCTTCTCCAGGATTCCTCCTCCACGGGTGGACTACATTTTGCTGATGGTTCTTCCAACGAATCTGGGTGTGGCATCTGCCATATTTGCGACTGATTTTATAGGTCGCTCAACTTTAAATCGCTCCGTACACGTATTTCGCGATATTTTCCGGTTGTGACTGCGTCCTGTGAGGATTGTGCAACCTTCTGTGGGATACCAACATTCGTGTAGACCGACACACGGCCCGACAACCGGCAGTGACGGTCTGGGGTGCCGATTCATCTCATGGCAGGACCCGTTTGGTTGTGTTGTCACCCTCTCCACCCTCACATCTCACAACGTCGACGACATTCTACGCTCATCTGCTGTTACTCTCTTTCAGTTTGCGACCAAAAAGGAGAAACAAACAGTCCTCCAATACTCCCCACAACCGCCTTGGCCCCAGCTTCGACTCTTCCACAAACTGAAACGTATCCTCTACGTGGGGGAGGGGGGCATTTTGAGGATGATGAGTCGATTTAGCGGATTGTCTCGACGATTCTGACCATCGTCCCTGGGGAAGATTTTGCAAAGGTGTTCTAGGGCCTCTCTGTGAGCGCTGTGAATGTCTTTCAACGTAAGCAATGTGTGGTGAGAACTAATAGTGTAATACAAGTTTTAGCATGTTTGTTTCATTTCGAAGTAGTCTCAGGACTCATTGAACCTGCTGTTTACATATGTCTTCAGAATGAATTAGTGAAAAAACGCGGACTTCGTTTTCAAGCACTTTCGTTGCAAACCGGGAAGAAGTATACGGCGGTAGGTGAACGTCAAAATAGATCTAGAGCAAAACGTCAGGGCTACGACAAAGAAGACGCAGAGTAGCGAAACACCTCAGAAAAGCTGTAGAGACGTCAGGGGTTTTTGGAGTGACAAACAGCAGAATTAGTGGCATAATTGACAAGGTGAACTGATGAAAAACATATGGTTAAAACGAGAGAAAAAAAACAGGACATAAATGACAACTATCCATTTACGAGGGTGAGCTGAAAAGTGATGCCTCAGAATGTTTTACGTGAAAACTCTTAAAGCTTTTTCAATAAAATAGGTTATTAATATTCTGTGTCGTTATTCTTCATGTATACATATTTAGAGCTCTCTGCTGCTACAGGGCTCCACATTGTGGCGTATAACATGACGGTGTGTGTAACGTTTTTGCCGGTGAGTGAGAAACAATTCCAAGAATTCGTCCACACATGGAGCACCCACTTCTTCAGCATGAGACTGCCAGACAACATAAGAGCGCTGTGATACCTGCAACAATCCGACGCCTGGGCTCACTGTCATGGGTCATCGTCCATACAGTTCAGATTTGGCTCCATCCGATTGTCATGTGTTTGGAAAACTCAAAGAACACTTTCGAAGACTTCAATTGGACAGTGATGAAGTGGCTCTAGCAAAACTGAGGTTCTGGCTCTGTCAACAAAGTCAAACATTCTACAGTGACGGTCTCAACAAACTGGTTTCTTGTTGCGACAAGTGTGCTCATCGCCAGGGTAATCATCTTCAGAAATAAACACACAGACATGAATAGCAAAGTTGTAGACTGCTCATGACTTTTATTTCGCCGAAATAAAGCTTTAAGAGTTTTCGCATAAAAATTTCTTAGATATTACTTTACAGCACTCCCTCGTAAAAGAGTATTCATGGGATACTTGACCAACGGACAGACTTACAAAACACAGATAGTGATAGTTAGGCGACCGGTATTGAGGAACAGTTGAGACAGATGAAAGCGAACAAGGCACCAAGCCCACATGCAGTCGAAGTTACACTACCGGCCATTAAAATTGCTACACCACGAAGATGACGTGCTACAGACGCGAAATTTAACCGAAAGGAAGAAGATGCTCTGATATGCAAATTATTAGCTTTTCAGAGCATTCACACAAGATTGGCGCCGGTGGTGACACCTACAACGTGCTAAAATGAGGAAAGTTTCCAACCGATTTCTCATACACAAACAGCAGTTGACCGGCGTTGCCTGGTGAAACGTTGTTGTGATGCCCCGTGTGAGGAGGAGAAATGCGTACCATCACGTTTCCGACTTTGATAAAGGTCGGATTGTAGCCTACCGCGATTGCGGTTTATCGTATCGTGACATTGTTGCTCGCGTTGGTGGAAATCCAATGACAGTTAGCAGAATATGGAATCGGTGCGTTCAGGTGGGTAATACGGAACACCGTGCTGGATCCCAACGGCCTCGTATCACTCGCAGTCGAGATGACAGGCATCTTATCCGCACCGCTGTAACGTATCGTGCAGCCACGTCTCGATCTCCGAGTCATCAGATGGGGACGTTTGCAAGACAACAACGATCTGCACGAACAGTTCGACGACGTTTGCAGCAGCACGGACTATCAGCTCGGAGACCTTGGCTGCAGTTACCCTTGACTCTGCATCACAGACAGGAGCGCCTGTGATGGTCTACTCGACGACGAACCTGGGTGACGAATGGCAAGACGTTATTTTTTCGGATGAATCTAGATTCTGTTTACAGCATCATGATGATCGCATCCGTGTTTGGCAACATCGCAGTGAACGCACTTTGGAAGCGTGTATTCGTCATCACCACACTGGCGTATCACCCGGCGTGATGCTATGGGGTGCCATTGGTCACCTCTTGTTCGCATTGACGGCACTTTGAACAGTGGACGTTGCATTTGAGATGTGTTACGACCCGTGGCTCTACGCTTCATTTCAGCAGGATAATGCACGAGCGGATGTCGCAGGTCCTGTACGGGCCTTTCTGGATACAGAAAATGTTCGACTGCTGCCACGCCATCCAAGCTCTGTTTGACTCAATGTCCAGATGTACCAAGGCCGTTATTACGGCCAGAGGTGGTTCTTCTGGGTACTGATTTCTCAGGATCTATGGACCCAAATTGCGTGAAAATGTAATCACATGTCAGTTGTAGTATAATATATTTGTCCAATGAATACCCGTTCATCATCTGCATTTATTCTTGGTGTAGAAATTTTAATGGCCAGTAGTGTAGATCTCCCATTGGGAATGCCGCGGAGTGAGCCACTTCCTTGGCTGGCATTTAAGGAGAATATCTTGTGCATCAGGTTAACGGCCTGTCATTGGAAAAGAGCACAGGCCGCTCCTGTTGACGGATAGAGAGAAAGATCGGACGGACAGCACTGCGCACCAACTACACTGGCGCCAGTCAGTCTGTTGCTGGAGCCTGGAGCACGCTGTGATCTCCCACATCGTGATGTTCCCGCAGGTAAAAGAGATCTCTCTCGGAGGGTCGTCACGGACGAACTGCACTGGTGCGGAGCACCGCTGCTGCCTCTAGTCACACGCAACATGTAAACGACAGGTGGAGCTGAACGGATAGATTTTGTCTTCCTACATTTCTGACAGATTTCTGACACTGTTGCACTTTGTCGACTGGTAATGTAAATGCGATTATATGGAGTGATTGCTTCGAGGACTACCTCACCAATGCAAATCATTATGTTATACGAGGTGCATTCAAGTTCTAAGACCTCCGATTTTTTTTCTGATTAACTACTCACCCGAAATCGATGAAACTGGCGTTACTTCTCGACGTAATCGCCCTGCAGACGTACACATTTTCCACAACGCTGACGCCATGATTCCATAGCAGCGCCGAAGTCTTCTTTAGGAGTCTGTTTTGACCACTGGAAAATCGCTGAGGCAATAGCAGCACGGCTGGTGAATGTGCGGCCACGGAGAGTGTCTTTCATTGTTGGAAAAAGCCAAAAGTCACTAGGAGCCAGGTCAGGTGAGTAGGGAGAATGAGGAATCACTTCAAAGTTGTTATCACGGAGAAACTGTTGCGTAACGTTAGCTCGATGTGCGGGTGCGTTGTCTCGGTGAAACAGCACATGCGCAGCCCTTCCCAGACGTTTTTGTTGCAGTGCAGGAAGGAATTTGCTCTTCAAAACATTTTCGTAGGATGCACCTGTTACCATAGTGCCCTTTGGAACGCAACGGGTAAGGATTACGCCCTCGCTGTCCCAGAACATGGACACCATCATTTTTTCCGCACTGGCGGTTACCCGAAATTTTGTTGGTGGCGGTGAATCTGTGTGCTTCCATTGAGCTGACTGGCGCTTTGTTTCTGGATTGAAAAATGGCATCCACGTCTCATCCATTGTCACAACTGACGAAAAGAAAGTCCCATTCATGCTGTTGTTGCGCGTCAACATTGCTTGGCAATATGCCACACGGGCAGCCGTGTGGTCGTCCGTCAGCATTCGTGGCACCCACCTGGATGACACTTTTCGCATTTTCAGGTCGTCATGCAGGATTGTGTGCACAGAACCCACAGAAATACCAACTCTGGAGGTGATCTGTTCAACAGTCATTCGGCGACGCCGAAAACAATTCTCTCCACTTTCTCGATCATGTCGTCAGACCGGCTTGTGCGAGCCCGAGGTTGTTTCAGTTTGTTGTCACACGATGTTCTGCCTTCATTAAACTGTCGCACCCATGAACGCTCTTCCGACACATCCATAACTCCATCACCACATGTCTCCTTCAACTGTCGATGAATTTCAATTGGTTTCACACCACGCAAATTCAGAAAACGAATTATTGCATGCTGTTCAAGTAAGGAAAACGTCGCCATTTTAAGTATTTAAAACAGTTCTCATTCTCGCCGCTGGCGGTAAAATTCCATCTGCCGTACGGTGCTGCCATCTCTGGGACGTATTGACAATGAACGTAGACTCATTTTAAAACAATGCGCATGTTTCTATCTCTTTCCAGTCCGGAGAAAAAAAATCGGAGGCCTTAGAACTTGAATGCACCTCGTACTGGACAGAGAATCTTCTACAGAAACGGAAGATTTTATTATTTTCAAAACAGTTCAAATGGCTCTGAGCATTATGAGACTTAACATCTGAAGTCATCAGTCCCCTACAACTTAGAACTACTTAAACTTAACAAACCTAGGGACAACACACACATCCATGCCTGAAGCAGGATTCGAACCTGCGACCGTAGTGGTCCCGCAGTTCCAGACTCAAGCGCCTAGAACCGCTCGGCAACTCCAGCCGGCTTATTATTTTAATCGTGTCTTTAATTTTCCACACCTGTAGTATATAATATATAGTAGGTTGACTCTTACATAGAAGATTACAGCAACCAGCCACTTTTTACAGTAATAAATAAATGCTGTGTCGCTAGGGACTCCCGTCGGGTAGACCGTTCGCTTGGTGGCAAGTCTTTCGAGTTGACGCAAATTCGGCGATTTGCGTGTCGATAGGGAGGAAAAGATGATGATAAGGAACACAACACCCTGTCCCTGAGCGGAGAATATCTCCGACCCAGCCGGGAATCGAACCCGGGCCGTTGGGTACGACATTCTGTCCCACTACATCTACATCTACATCTACATCTACATCTACATCTACATTCATACTCCGCAAGCCACCCAACGGTGTGTGGCGGAGGGCACTTTACGTGCCACTGTCATTACCTCCCTTTCCTGTTCCAGTCGCGTATGGTTCGCGGGAAGAACGACTGTCTGAAAGCCTCCGTGCGCGCTCTAATCTCTCTAATTTTACATTCGTGATCTCCTCGGGAGGTATAAGTAGGGGGAAGCAATATACTCGATACCTCATCCAGAAACGCACCCTCTCGAAACCTGGCGAGCAAGCTACACCGCGATGCAGAGCGCCTCTCTTGCAGAGTCTGCCACTTGAGTTTATTAAACATCTCCGTAACGCTATCACGGTTACCAAATAACCCTGTGACGAAACGCGCCGCTCTTCTTTGGATCTTCTCTATCTCCTCCGTCAACCCGATCTGGTACGGATCCCACACTGATGAGCAATACTCAAGTATAGGTCGAACGAGTGTTTTGTAAGCCACCTCCTTTGTTGCTGGACTACATTTTCTAAGCACTCTCCCAATGAATCTCAACCTGGTACCCGCCTTACCAATAATTAATTTTATATGATCATTCCACTTCAAATCGTTCCGCACGCATACTCCCAGATATTTTACAGAAGTAACTGCTACCAGTGTTTGTTCCGCTATCATATAATCGTACAATAAAGGATCCTTCTTTCTATGTATTCGCAATACATTACATTTGTCTATGTTAAGGGACAGTTGCCACTCCCTGCACCAAGTGCCTATCCGCTGCAGATCTTCCTGCATTTCGCTACAATTTTCTAATGCTGCAACTTCTCTGTATACTACAGCATCATCCGCGAAAAGCCGCATGGAACTTCCGACACTATCTACTAGGTCATTTATATATATTGTGAAAAGCAATGGTCCCATAACACTTCCCTGTGGCACGCCAGAGGTTACCTTAACGTCTGTAGACGTCTCTCCATTGATAACAACATGCTGTGTTCTGTTTGCTAAAAAATCTTCAATCCAGCCACACAGCTGGTCTGATATTCCGTAGGCTCTTACTTTGTTTATCAGGCGACAGTGCGGAACTGTATCGAACGCCCTCCGGAAGTCAAGAGAAATAGCATCTACCTGGGAGCCTGTATCTAATATTTTCTGGGTCTCATGAACAAATAACGCGAGTTGGGTCTCACACGATCGCTGTTTCCGGAATCCATGTTGATTCCTACGTAGTAGATTCTGGGTTTCCAAAAACGACATGATACTCGAGCAAAAAACATGTTCTAAAATTCTACAACAGATCGACGTCAGAGATATAGGTCTATAGTTTCGCGCATCTGCTCGACGACCACTCAAGTACCAGGGGCGGACACTTTTTACAATGGTAGGTATTGAGATAACCGATCGCGGAATGGAAAAGCAGCTGCAATCGCTTAGTAGTGGAAAGGCTTCGGGACCAGATGAGATAGCTACAAGATTCCATAAAAATTATGCGAAAGAACTTCGTCCCCTTCTAGGAGTAATTTATCGTACATCCCTTGAGCAACGAAAGGCACCTAACGACTGTTAAACAGCGCAGGTCAATCCCGTTTTTAAGGATGTCCATAAGACAGATCCACACAATTATGGCCCTATATCTTTGACGTCGATCTCATGTACAGTTATAGAACATGTTTTCGCGCAAGAATTATGACGCTTTTGTGGAAATGAACATCTCCCCTGTAAAAATCAACATGGATTCCGCAAACAGAAATCCCGCGAAACTCAGCTCGCTCTGTTGCTCCATGAGATCCACAGTACAGTGGACAATGGCGCTCTGGTTGATGCCGTGTTGCTTGATTTCAGTGAGGCATCTGACACCGTCCCGCACTGCCGTTTAGTGAAAAAATACGAGCTTATGGAGTATCGGATCAGACTTGAGATTAGATTCAAGACTTTCTTGCAGACAGAACTCAACACGTCGCTCTTAACGGAACTAAATTGACAGATGTAAACGTAATATCCGGAGTACCACAGGGAAGTGTCATAGCACCGTTGCTGTTTACAATATATATAAATGATCTAGTAGAAAGCACCGAATGCTCTTTAAAGCTATTCGCAGATGAAGCAGTTGTCTATACCAAAGTACCAACGACAGAAAGTAAGAGTTTGCAGAATTGATGAATGGAGCAGGCTCTGACAGTTGACCCTCAACGTAAATAAATGTAACATATTTCGCATACATAGGTAAAGGAATCCACTACTGTACAGCTACACTATCGATGGCAAACAGATGGAGACAGCGTCTGCCGTAAAATATCTATGAGTAACTATCCAGAGAGACCTTAAATGGAATGACCATATAAAACAGATAGTGGGAATCGCAGACACCAGACTCAGATTCATCGGAAGAATCTTAAGGAAATATAACTCATCCACGAAAGAAGTGGCTTATAAGGCGCTTGTTCTCTCTGTTCTGAGTATTGTTCATCTTTGTGGGATCTCTATCAGGTAGGACTGATGGAGGAGACAGACAAGATGCAATGAAGAGCGGCGCGTTTCGTCACGGGATCGTTTAGCTGGCGAGAGAGCGTTACGGAGATGCTAAACGAACTGCACTGACAGATGTTATAAGAGAGGCGTTGTGCATCGCGGAGGGATTTACTATTGAAATTTCGGGACAGCACTTTTCAGGAGGAGTCGGACAACATATTACTTACCCCACATACATCTCGCGTATTGATCATGAAGAGAAAATTCGAGAAATTAGAGGCAGTTACAGAGGCTTACCGGCAATCATTCTTCCCACGCACTATTCGCGAGTGGAACAGGGTTGTCCTCGGTGGTGAGTGTTCATCGGAGGTGAGGGTATCATCTGGAGTGCCCCAGGTAAGTGTGGTAGGTCCGCTGTTGTTTTCTATCTACATAAATGATCTTTTGGGTAGGGTGGATAGCAATGTGCGGCTGTTTGCTGATGATGCTCTGGTGTACGGGAAGGTGTCGTCGTTGAGTGACTGTAGGAGGATACAAGATGACTTGGACAGGATTTGTGATTGGTGTAAAGAATGGCAGCTAACACTATAGATAAATGTCAATTAATGCAGATTAATAGGAAAAAGAATCCTGTAATGTTTGAATACTCCATTAGTAGTGTAGCGCTTGACACAGTCACGTCGATTAAATATGTGGGCGTAACATTGCAGAGCGATATGAAGAGGGACAAGCATGTAATGGCAGTTGTGGGGAAGGCGGATGGTCGTCTTCGGTTCATTGGTAGAATTTTGGGAAGATGTGGTTCATCTGTAAAGGAGACCGCTTATAGAACGCTGGTGCGACCTATTCTTGAGTACTGCTCGAGCGTTTGGGATCTCTATCAGGTCTGATTGAGGGAGGACATAGAAGCCATTCAGAGGCCGGCTGCTATATTTGTTACTGGTAGGTTTGATCATCACGCTAGGGTTACGGAAATGCTTCAGGAACTCGGGTGAGAGTCCTTAGACGAAAGGACGCGTTCATTTCGTGAATCTCTATTGAGGAAATTTAGAGAACTAGTGTTTGAGGCTGACTGCAGTACAATTTTACTGCCGCCAACTTACATTTCGGGGAAAGACCACAAAGATAAGATAGGAGAGATTAGGGCTAGTACAGAGACATATAGGCAGTCATTTTTCCCTCGTTCTGTTCGGGAGTGGAACAGGGAGAGAAGATGCTAGTTGTGGTACGAGGTACCCTCCACAACGCACCGTATGGTGGATTTCGGAGTATGTATTTAGATGTAGATGTAGATGTAGATGGAGTACCGAAAGTACCCTCCCCCACACACCATTAGGTGGATTGCGGAGTGTGATGTAGATGTAAATATATGTGCTATTTATTTATTTAAACTGGTCCCGGCGGAGGTTCGAGTCCTCTCTCGGGAATGGGTGATTGTTATTGTCCTTAGGATAATTTAGGTTAAGTAGTGTGTAAGGTTAGGGACTGATGACCTTAGCAGTTATGTCCCATAAGATTTCACACTTTTTGAACATTTATTTAAACAGCTCCTCTGCCTGTTTCGAACCGACAGGTTCATCATCAGACGGCTATTTCACGTTTCATATTAGCTTTCGCCTAAGGTAAAACGTGGACTAGCCGTCTGAAGATAAACCTGTCGATTCGAAACAGGTAACAGCGCTGTTGAAATAAATAAACAGCGTTGTAAAAAGTGGCTGGTTGCTGTAATCTTCTGAGCAAGAGTCAACCCATATTTTGTACACAGCCACGGGCTAAAAATGTCAGTTTTTGACAAAATATCAACTGTAATATATATTTTGCAGAATACAGTTTAGCCGTCAGTTGCTAATATACTCTTATCCCGCTTTACCGGTTACGACAAATTAATCTGTCACATTGAGAAGCCTTCAAAATAAGCGATATTACACATCTTTAGACCTTGTCCGAAGATTCATAGCATCCAAAATTTTATAAGCTTCCGAAGATGACAAATTAATTTGTCAGAAACGGGAAAGTGTAAAAGAAATATATTTTCAACTGAAGGAATATTGTTATGGAAAAATGAAGTGACATCGGGCGCAACTTGAGGGAGCGTAGTAGTACCTCTGCTGTTGTCTGTTTACATAACGATTTATCAGACATAATCAGTAGCCCGGTAAGATCGTTAGCTGATGACGCCGCTGTGTACAGGGAAGTTTCGTCGTTGGAAAACCATACGGATCACTGCGCAAGTTCTCGCTCCCGATTTACATTTCGCACAGCGAACGACAGCTGTCTTTTGATGTCGCTGCTGACCCCGAGGCCGACGGGACAGTAAGGCGCGCACGGGACTGCAGATGCAGCTGCAGACTGACTGCAGACGCGGGGAAGCCCCTTTCTTCACTCTGACTGCGGCGTTACCGTAGTCCGTCACAGCGACGCAGACGTCGCACGGAACAGCAGGCCAGATGGTAACAGTAGGCTGATGTTGTTCCGCGTCACCCTGTCCACTCTTCGAGAACCACTTCAATCAATATACAGTGTAGCCAGCCAATTCCGTACTCAGTCCTCTTGCCAAACGCCTCGAAACTGGCTCGTTTAGTTCTTTGTGTAATTTTGCACGCTGTGTATACCATGATCTTATACACTGAAGAGCCAAAGAATCTGGTATAGGCATGTGTATTCAAATACAGAGACACGTATATGTAAACAGAAGGAATACGGTACTTCGGTCGGCAACGCCTATAGAAGACAAGTGTCTGGCGCAGTTGTTAGATCGGTTACCGCTACTACAATGGTATGTCATCAAGATCAAGAAGTGAGTTAGAACGTGGTGTTACATGCGGCGCACGTGCGATGGGACAAAGTATCTTTGACGTAGCCATGGAGTTGGGATTTTTCCGTATAAGTCACGAGTCTACTGTGAATATCAGCAATCCGGTAAAACATCAAATCTCCGACTTCACTGCAGTCGGAAAATGATCCTGCGAGAGCCGGACCAAAGACGACTGAAAAGAACCAATCAACGTGAGACAAGTGTAACCCTATATGAAGGTGGTATCTGTTCTTTCGGACATGTCTTCATATAGTTAAGGCTAACCGGCCATTGACCTTCTTCTGTGCGGATGCACACGCATTGCCAGAAATCTTACAGGACGGTGAAATTGTCTGCCGCGAGTAATGAGTGTAATGGGCAGGGACACTACTACATTAAGTTGGGAATGTGGGTCTCAAGGGGAGCGTGCAAGAGATAAATCCCTGCAGTCGCACTATCCTCTGTGCCCTCGGTTGGCTCAGATGGACAGATCGTCTGCCATGTAACCAACAGATCCTGGCTTCGTGTCCCGGTCGGGGCACACATTTTCAACTGTCCCCGTTGATGTATATCAACGCCTGTCGGCAGCTTAAGGTATTGATTTAATTATCATTTCATTTGAAGTGTAACCCTTACGGAAATTGCTGCAGATTTCAATGCTGGGCCATAAAAAAGTGTCAGCGTTCGAACCATTCAACGAAGCATCGTCGATATGGGCTGTCTGAACCGAAGGTCCACTCACTTACCTTTGATGAGTGCAGGAAACAAAGCCTTACCCCTCGCCCGATCCCATCATGACTCACCTTGGACCGTTGATGACTGGAAACATATTGCCTCATTGGATGAGTCTCGTTTCAAATTGTATCGAGTGGATGGACGTGTATTGGTGTGGAGACAACCTCATGAATCCATGGATCCTGCATGTTAGCAACGGACTTTTGAAGCTGATGGAGGCTCTGTAATGGTGTGGGGCGTATGGAGTTAGACTGATATGGGACCCCTGATACGTCTAGATACGACCTGGATACGTGACATGTACGTAAGCATGCTCTCTGATCTCCTGCATCCATTCATGTGTACTCCAACGGACTTGGAAAATTCCAGTAGGTTAGTGCGGCACCCCACACGTCCAGTATTGCTACAGAGTCGCTCCAGAAACAGTCTTCTGAGTTTAAACAGTCCCGTTGCAACGTGCTATTCATAAGTGATCTACACCCCCTTCTACTCTTACGGATTTGTGAACAGCCCTGCAGGATTGCCGGCCGGTGTGGCCGAGCGGTTCTAGGCGCTTCAGTGTGGAAGCGCGCGACCGCTATGGTCGCAGGTTCGAGTCCTGCCGCGGGCATGGATGTGTGTGCTGTCCTTAGGTTAGTTAGGTTTAAGTAGTTCTAAGTTCTAGTGGACCGATTACCTGAGATGTTCAGTCCCATAGTGCGCAGAGGCATTTGAACCCTGCGGGATTCATGGTGTCAATTTCCTCCAGCAGATTTTAGTCGAGTTTGCTGCGGCACTTCTGCGTGCTCACAGTGGTCCCTGAGGATATTAGGCAGGTATTTTGCGTGTTTCAAACCGTTTGGCAGCAATGGATCAAGTGATGAGGCTGTTTGGCCTATAACTGTGACTTTTCATTGCCCCATCGATGTGAAATAATCCTTTGGGATCCACCTTTAATGGTGGCACCTCCAGAATTGTCGGCAGTCCTGAACTGTACTCAGAAACACTTCTTACCTAAACCGCATTTCATCGAGGCCCGACAAGAGTCGTGGCAAACTCCCTGGGACCCAAGCCTCTCTGGGCTCCCTATCCCTATTTTCTCATGGATTCGGATTCGCCAGGGTGCTCTGTTGCAAAATAGCACGCTGCTACTGTAAAATAAATTTTATATCGATTTGTATTTCAGAACAAAGACGGCAACATCCATCAGTCATCAGTTCATATTAGAGGTCAGTGTTTCCAAGTCAGTGCCCACATCTCGTGGTCGTGCGGTAGCGTTCTCGCTTCCCACGCCCGGGTTCCCGGGTTCGATTCCCGGCGGGGTCAGGGATTTTCTCTGCCTCGTGATGGCTGGGTATTGTGTGCTGTCCTTAGGTTAGTTAGGTTTAAGTAGTTCTAAGTTCTAGGGGACTTATGACCACAGCAGTTTAGTCCCATAGTGCTCAGAGCCATTTGAACCATTTTTTTTCCAAGTCAGTAATGTTATAGTTACACCTCCAGCAGCACAAGGTTGCAGCTGACAATTTACTTTTACTGTCTATAAATGAATAAAGAAAAGAATGGGTGCACCGAACGCTGTGTAATTCCCCAGTTCTCTTCTCGTCAACGGCGGACAGCACCCGTCCACGCCGAAGCAGAAAATTACTGTAATAGTTTCACGTCTGGGATTCCCCTTCCTGTTCCTTAACATCACCGCCCCGCACACAGCTATTGCTTGTCAATTGCGTCCGGAACGGGGGAACCACCGGAGAGTAGTTATATGGTAACAAGATGTGTCAGTGTACAAACTGTGCAACATGGAACAAACCTGGGACGCAGTACGGCCGTTCAGTCGTCTCCGGGCGCTCGCAGCTCTGTCGACGCTGCCTGCGAGCTGAGACAAGCAGCTCTCGAGAGTCGGGGTTGTCGTCTACATGGCGCTCTCAGACACTGCCGGTGAGCTGACTCTCGGCGCTTTTTCCACGACCCCCTGAGAGTGACGACCTGTCTGGCGTACACCTACCTAGCTTAAGGCCTGCGACACCGAGAGCCCACCCCAGTGCGCCTCAGTCTAGTCTCGAGAGCTTTGGATTCGCAACACTGACACTCATTTGTTTCACAAACTTTTTGCAGTTGTAGGTGGTGATGTGGAAGAGTGCTAGCGTGATCGGATGTGGTATTAACGTCATGGAATCTAAACAAAAGTCTGACGCAATGAAGCGACAAGAAAAAGAGCGAAAGAGCCGAGAGGAAGAAAATCTCAGACATATTCAGCATCGGATTTGTTTCTGCCTCAGTCTACAATGATAAACAAAAAGGTAAAAACCAGTCAGCTGATGTTGAAGCTACAATAACGGAAAGCGGTAAGAATAAATCTCTGATGTGACTGTGGAATAATTTCCATTTATTGATTTTAATTTCCATTTATTGATTTCCATTTATTAATTCTACTTCCTCGAGTGCACGCTTGCATAAAATTTCCATTTGCAACCAGACGGCTTGGAAACCCCCTACTCGCTTTTAGTTGGCTGTTTACTAATTCAAGAACGCCTGGTTTGCGTAAATTAACGTCCTTGCAGATCATTGCCCGTTTGTGGTATGATCCTCTCTCTTCCCTTGCTGTCTTTCTCGATTCAGTACTGGGATAAATAAAGTAAGGGGACAGCCTGGAGTAATTAATTGTTCACCAAAATGAGATTCATGCTAGCACGACGGATAATGCAAGGGAGGGCTCCCGCAACCGAGGATGTTCGCCATCTAAACCACACGCTCAGAGACATCTATATTTTTTAGCTTATTAAATTTTTGTACTATCTACATTACGCTCATGCACGGATAGCTAAAACGGTGGTGATTGTGGTACAAATCATCATCGCAGCAGGTTTTTCTCTATGGGGCGACATTCTTCGTTACCGCTCTCCAGCACATGAGCATAAGGAAATGTAGGAATTAGCAATGTGCTTGCGCTGACGCGTACGTCCTAACCCATTGGTCTATTATATACGATGGGATATATGTTACTGTACTACGAGACAACCAAATCTCTGTCAAAAATGGATTTCGATGTGCAATTCAGGCACGAATACCTAGTCCCCCGTTACCCTACGAGACTGTCCACGCAACGCTATTGAGAACGAAATTTACTGGGGCATGAAATCAAAATTCTGTTCGCGTAAACACAAAGTAATTTGGACGGGAAAAGGGGCAAGCAGACATGAACATTAAGAGGAGGTTTACTATCTTTTGGTTCAAAAAAATGCATTTTTTGATACATAAAAGTGTTTAGAATCGATCCCTGAAACGGTTTTTCCGAATACGGAACGGAAATGTTTGTTATTCACGGTTGAACAAAAAGATGCACCTGACTGAAATCGGCCTTTTTCACGCATCAGTTTTTCCTCTCGAAGGACGAGTTATTGTACCGGTGCTTGGAAGGAAACAAACAAAATTCAAAATTAGAAGTTAGCCCACAAGAATTTGCATTCTGGTGCGAATGTGGAGATTGCGACTTTCCTGGCAGTGAGCAGCTTCAACGAAGGGTATTCAGCAATTCTGAAGACCATGACAACGATGGACGTCACCCTGGGACTCTATTCGACGCAGTTCGCCGAGCATTCGGACGACCACCGGATTCGAGCGGCCGAAAACCGTTTGTCAGCGGCCGCACGAGCGGCTCTGGAGCAGCGCAGGATGGCCCAGACCGAGCAGAACGCCCTCTATGAGGAAGAGGAAGGACTAGTGTATGGACCAGGAATAGCAGATTGAACGTGCCCCATAATATTGCATTTATATGTAGTCAAAACTTCAAAAGCGTTTTTCTCGAAATGACATTTTTTTATCGCGCGGTATACCGATTGGCATGATTCTTTCTTTCCGACGAAGCTAACTAAATTCTCTAGGAGTTGTACGACTTTTATTCCGAATCATCAACTATAAATATTTTTACTTGGCCGACGAAGTCGAAAAATCGATGGAAAAACATTATTTTTTTTCAAATGGCCGCCATTTTGTTTCCTATGGTCCAAATAACTTAAGAGAGGTACAACTCTTAAAGAATCTTAACTTCGCTAACGTCAACTCAATTTTGATTTCAGACGAGCCGGCTGACCTGTGACATACCGCGCGTGAAGGTCTACATCGAAATTTTTTTCGTTCCGACGGCACTTCTGCGTTTGCTCTTCGACATTTCGGTCAAAAAAGTTCCAGTTTGTAGAGAAAATGTCAATAAAAATTTTGACCAAATTTGACATTGATAACTATAACACATCCAGAGAAAAAAATTCTCAAAGAACATGTTTTTTTCGGGCCAAAGATAGTAAATCTCCCCTTAATTCACTCCTGGAAATGGAAAAAAGAACACATTGACACCGGTGTGTCAGACCCACCATACTTGCTCCGGAAACTGCTAGAGGGCTGTACAAGCAATGATCACACGCACTGCACAGCGGACACACCAGGAACCGCGGTGTTGGCCGTCGAATGGCGCTAGCTGCGCAGCATTTGTGCACCGCCGCCGGCAGTGTCAGCCAGTTTGCCGTGGCATACGGAGCTCCATCGCAGTCTTTAACACTGGTAGCATGCCGCGACAGCGTGGACGTGAACCGTATGTGCAGTTGACGGACTTTGAGCGAGGGCGTATAGTGGGCATGCGGGAGGCCGGGTGGACGTACCGCCGAATTGCTCAACACGTGGAGCGTGAGGTCTCCACAGTACATCGATGTTGTCGCCAGTGGTCGGCGGAAGGTGCACGTGCCCGTCGACCTGGGACCGGACCGCAGCGACGCAGGGATGCACGCCAAGACCGTAGGATCCTACGCAGTGCCGTAGGGGACCGCACCGCCACTTCCCAGCAAATTAGGGACACTGTTGCTCCTGGGGTATCGGCGAGGACCATTCGCAACCGTCTCCATGAAGCTGGGCTACGGTCCCGCACACCGTTAGGCCGTCTTCCGCTCACGCCCCAACATCGTGCAGCCCGCCTCCAGTGGTGTCGCGACAGGCGTGAATGGAGGGACGAATGGAGACGTGTCGTCTTCAGCGATGAGAGTCGCTTCTGCCTTGGTGCCAATGATGGTCGTATGCGTGTTTGGCGCCGTGCAGGTGAGCGCCACAATCAGGACTGCATACGACCGAGGCACACAGGGCCAACACCCGGCATCATGGTGTGCGGAGCGATCTCCTACACTGGCCGTACACCACTGGTGATCGTCGAGGGGACATTGAATAGTGCACGGTACATCCAAACCGTCATCGAACCCATCGTTCTACCATTCCTAGACCGGCAAGGGAACTTGCTGTTCCAACAGGACAATGCACGTCCGCATGTATCCCGTGCCACCCAACGTGCTCTAGAAGGTGTAAGTCAACTACCCTGGCCAGCAAGATCTCCGGTTCTGTCCCCCATTGAGCATGTTTGGGACTGGATGAAGCGTCGTCTCACGCGGTCTGCACGTCCAGCACGAACGCTGGTCCAACTGAGGCGCCAGGTGGAAATGGCATGGCAAGCCGTTCCACAGGACTACATCCAGCATCTCTACGATCGTCTCCATGGGAGAACAGCAGCCTGCATTGCTGCGAAAGGTGGATATACACTGTACTAGTGCCGACATTGTGCATGCTCTGTTGCCTGTGTCTATGTGCCTGTGGTTCTGTCAGTGTGATCATGTGATGTATCTGACCCCAGGAATGTGTCAATAAAGTTTCCCCTTCCTGGGACAATGAATTCACGGTGTTCTTATTTCAATTTCCAGGAGTGTAGTAACACACGAGCAAATGTTAAATCCTAGTTAGCATGTCAACAAGAGCTTGTAACGTCTTGCAGTTTTATGCGGCCACCGACAGTTTGGTAGATATCAGTCATTCTTATAATCGTTTTATTGACACTCTCTTGGACTATAGCAAGCCGTCACTCGCAGACGCCTCAACTGAAATTCCTTAAGAAAGGTCCATATGTTCCACGCTTTGTTTACCTTCAGTGAGCAAAATTCCACACGATAGCGCGTGTAAGGCAATCAGCAGGATTTATTACTGTACAATGTGTCTGTGTTACTATTAATGTTCATATCTGCTTGCCCCTTTCCCGTCCAAATTAGTTTGTGTTTACACGAACAGAATTTTGATTTCACGCTGCAGTAAATTTCGTTCTCAACAGCATTGCATGGACAGTCTCGTAGGGTAACGATGGACTAGGTATTTGCGCATGAATTGCACAATAACACACGACCTCACACGATTAACCTCTGCTTACTAAAACCATGAGACTGGCGGTCAATTCTCCTGTTGTGCAACCATTAGGATGGACTGCACACAATGACAGACTGTACAAAAGTTCACGAAATAGGAAATATTTCACATGCTGATCTTTCTTAAATATTTCACACCGATAACACGGTTTTAATAAATAGCTGCATGCGAGTTCTGTCAATCATCCGAGCTATTCGAGTTACGATCACATAGCTACTTCAGACAATGGGTGAGGCCCAATTTGCTAGTAAGAATCTCAAATATTTATCAGAACTGGAAATGTTTATTCTAATAAGAAAGGAAATTGAATTTATAGCTCATCTAAGATCAGTTGTGCTTAAGGCACTAAAAGATGGTGGGAGTCTCCGCACTTGCACCTGAAACCGAAAATTACTATAAACGGTGATTATAACGAAAGTTTAACAATGAGTCGCCTATAAAAGAATGGATTAGGCGCCTAAATATTATAATACCTCATCCCAATTGTCTTCGAGTCTTCATATGGCAGAGATCATCACTGGCTCTATGCTCACCCTCTGCAATCCAAGTAACCAAAAATGGCGAGCCCCCCCAACAGTCATCCTACTTTCCCTGAAGTCTTTACAGAAACAAGTGCATCTTTGGCTGAAATCTAACAAGCATTTAGTTTGGCACCAGAAACTGAACAGCTAATCTACCTTTGATACTCTATCAGCCAACGGGCGATCCAACCCACATGAAACTCAACATTTAATAATGCATAGCAACATTGAAGGAGAAGGTTGGGATGTGAATAATATGATTTATAGCAAAGGTATACCGTGATATCCCTTCCTTCACCAGAGCTTCACAGAATGATACAAAATAAAACAGAATAATAATTTACATCATTGAGACAACAAAACTATTATGCCCTCATGATGAGGTTGGTTGGTTGTTGGGATTAAAGGGACCATACTGCTATGGTCATCGGTCCCTTTTTCCAAATACTAAAACACCCACAGAGAATAAAACGATTAACAGAAAAGATCAGAGACGACACAGAACAAGAGAAACTTAGATAAAGACCAGACAAGACGAACTAAAATCACACAGAGTGTAACGGTGGTTGGCCGACCATAGAAACAAAAACGGAAAAGCCAACCACCGAGTAACACACTAAAAACTCAGATTAAAATCATAGGCCAAAGGCCAGAATAAACACAAAAGAACATAACAAACACTCAGATTAAACGATAAAAAACCCCTGCCCGAATAAAACGTAAAACTAAGCCAGCCATAGCAGGGTCATCAGATAAAAGGGCAGGGAGCGTATCAGGCAGCGCAAAACGCCTGCCTGACCACAGCTAAAAGGGGGCAGGCCAACAAAATGTGGGCCACTGTCAAAGCCGTCCCACAGCGACATACAGGAGGGTCCTCCCGGCGCAGTAAATAACTGTGTGTCAGCCGGGAGTGGCCAATGCGGAGCCGGCAAAGGACTACTGAGTCCCTGCGAGTGGCTCGCAGGGATGACCGCCACACAGCTGTCGTCTCCTTGACAGCACGGAGTTTATTACGCGTGGTCAGTTCGCGCCATTCATTGTCCCATAGCGCAAAAACTTTGCGGCGTAAGACTGCCCTCAAATCAGTCTCTGGGAGGCCAACATCCAGAGATGGTTTACTGGTGGCCTCTTTGGCCAGGCGGTCAACATGTGTATTGCCCGGGATACCGACATGACCGGGGGTCCACACAAAGGCCATCACCAGACGGGAACGAGGGAAACACTCGTCGAGAGCTCGTAAACCGCTCAGGGAATCGCTACAGATCACGAAGGACTCACCTGAGCAGGAGCAGATGTACTCTTGGGCTCGAAAGATGGCGACCAGCTCAGCAGTGTAAACGCTGCAGCCAGCCAGCAATGAACATTGTTCGGAATGGTCCCCTAGAGTTAGCGCATAACCGACACGACCAGCAACCATCGAGCCGTCAGTGTACACACTGCTTCCATCCCAAGGTAAATAGTATGACATTCTGTAGTGTTCAATGATAATCCAGAAAACTGAAGTCACTCAACTGATTCCATTGAATTTAAAGAAAATTGTGCTGATGCTGAATTGTTAAAAAGCAGTAAGGTTAAATCGCTTAATTCTGTCCAGAAGCTACAGTTGGGTTCCTACCTCTGATCAGTATTTGTCGGGATATTTCGTGGGACATCTTCGTTGGTACAATTTCCAATTTACACAAACTAACAGGAGTTTTCGCTGTATTGTTATCAGTGTTTTGGTCCATTGTACCGTGACTGATGGTGAGGGAACATGACTGAAGAGCTACAATGGCTCCTTCACGAAACATTCTTACGTCCATTGGTCATCTCTGCTGTAGCATGGCCAAACAGTGTGAGTCACAACTTTCTTGAGGTGTAGCAATTCCTTGCCTATGGCCCAAAGGGATAAGCAGCACTGCAGCCGTAGGGAGTAGAGTGTTGTGCGGGGAGATCCCTCACAGTGCTGCCAACATTTTCTGCTCGTGCTACTGTTTGACCACGTGCTGTGATGCAAATGATACACGGAAATAACAACGTTTCCTGAATACACGTAAAAGTAACGTTCGTATACACTTGTTACACTTATTTGTAGCAATGAATACGAAACGAAATGAAATTATGACCACAGCTCAGGGTCAAACAATAAACAGTGCGTAATGGTTACTGAAGCTCCACACAATGTTAGAGAGTACAGTTTGGCAGCAGTGGTGAAATTGTTACAGATATTGCATGTAAACTGGAAAAAGTTCTAGACTAAAAAGCCGGGCACAACTTTTTGAGTCACATCTCATATTCTACGGCAAAACTGTACCGAGGAGATCGTGCGCCCTAGGCTGAATTTCCAAAACTGCGACCCCGCCCCTCCTTTTCCCACCCTCTCCTCCCCACCCCTCTGGAACGTACCTTTCTGCGTTTTTTTTTTTCACTAATCGCATCATTTGACGAGTTTTAATTTTGTGACCTGATTTAATAAAAATTGTTCATTGACATATTATACAAGAATTCCACAAGTTAAACGTTGAGCAAAGTGATTAGGAAAGGCCACTTAAGTTTTTAGATGCTTCAGCATGTGTCAGAGTTTAATTCGTACTAGAAAAGAGGGAAGTACCTAATCCTACTTTCAGTGTCCTTACGACACCAGATTATTCAGTAATTCAGCTGATGAGCAATGACAACAAATGCGCTTGTCTACACGAGTTTCAAAGCAGATGAACAGAGTACAACGACTAAAAACTGCCGCGATATTAGTAATCAGCCACAGGAGGCTTATTCGTGAATCTCATTTTGTTTACATCTCAGATCGTACCAACCGAAACGCGAGAGCAGTAAATCTACTGGGAAGTAAATTACAAATCGTATCCCCTCCAACTCAGCCGGCAGAAATCACAAAAAGTAGAGAGCCTGAGGTCAAATAGCATTTTAGCTTCATCAGCAGCTAACGAACCTTTGAGATCTTACAACGCGATAGCGAAATAGGAGCAACAAGTCCATTGTTAAACATGGTCTACCTGTGCAGGTGAAATTGTGCGAACCTGTTGGGCACTAGTTATTTCTTCACGATGCTACTTGGAAGAAATGACTGTGACAACAGCGTGCGCCTTCAGTCATGGGACAGAGGAAAGGCTGCTTCTAATTGACAGTTAGGAAGACACTAGTCCGCATGGTGTCAGATAGCTGAAAACTGATGTGTGCTACTACCTCAACTTATTACGCTGATTCCAAATATCCTTTCTGTTTTTTTCCTATCACTTACAGTTTCTCAAAACAAGACATGGTTGTCTCACTGGGAGGTCCGCGATCGTTCATTGAGTAAAATATGGCGTTTCAGTCTTCGATCGCTATTCTTTATTCTCAATAACCGGTTTCGGGCTAGCTGCCCATCTTCAGATCTGTTAGACAATGTTAAAAATGTAATTAATAAGAGAGATACAGTTAGCGATAAAAATATCTTAGTTTACACAAAGAAATTATGGAACGTATTAAATGCCAACATACCATATGTTGTAGTTACAGAGTAACTTGTCCGTACAGAACACACAGTTCACTGTCATAAGTAAAGTAAATTTCAATCTGTTAAAACATTATATCGCAGTATTTAAGAGTAACCTGATTGGTAACAGTAAAAAGTGCCCTCTACCTATAACAATTGTGCATCTGTCATTTTTTCGCCGTATATGTTAATGGCAAATATTCTTTTTAATAAAACAATTTTTAAGGTAATAACATATGAATAATCATTCTGAGTGGACCATGAAACGAAAAATTTTTATATTAATTTAAAATTTTTATAGAGAAATAAAATATAATTAAAATGTAGATATTCTTCCGAAAATGTGCGTTTGCTCTTCTTTGTTTTTGATTGGTGGTGGAGTGGATTTCCCTACGTCAGAACGTATACAACGCCCCGCCGAGTCGTCTTGCGCCGCGCCCAATTCACCTCGCCGCCAGTACGCTGAGGGCCGTTCCGCTGTAGCTGTTTCTTACTGGGGCGTGCTGTTACAATCAAGAGGAAGCCTAAAACAGGTCTTTAAAAATCTCATAATAATTCCTATGCATAAAATCACTTTGCTCATTAAGTAGTAGGTCTGGGGTTTTATTGTGATGTGCGTATATTTCAATCTCTTCGAGCACGTTGAGAAAGAGACTTTTTGGAGCTTTATGTAGCACCTCCATTTGATCATTTATATTACTCACTTCATGTCTACTCTCTTTTACATGTGTTCCAAATGCTGTTCGATTGCTATGACTGCAATGTTCCCTGTATCGAATTTCAAAATTCCGCCCTGTTTGTCCTATATAATAACTGTCACATTCAGCACATTTAATCTTATACACTCCGGATTGATTGTACTTCATTTGTTTCGTCGTTGCTGGTTTATGTCTTAATCTGTGTGCCATTTGCCCTTGGTTCTGAAATGCCACTGCGATGTTTTTTGGAAAGCATTTAGCAATTCTTTCCGACACACGCCCTTTGTATGTCAGGGTGACAAACTTCTTCTTAACTTTAATTTTCCTAGAATCGCTACTGATGCCCGCGGATCTGTTTTTGATTTTGTTAAACATACGTGTAACATCTTGTGTCCTGTATCCGTTAGCTGCTGCTACTTGCTTAATAATATCCAGTTCTTTCTGCAACTCATCTTCCTGTAGTGGCAATCTGAGGGCTCTGTTGCACATTGCATAAAAGTACGCTCTTTTATGCTGTGCCGGGTGGTGCGACGTCGCTACTATGATGTTGTCGGAGCAAGTGTCTTTTCTATAGACGCCGAAAACGTGCCTGCCCCCCTCCTTTCTGACAGTCAAATCTAAATAGTTAATCGCCCCATTGTTTTCCATTTCTAGTGTGAATTGGATTTTTGGATGCTGCTCGTTTAAAACTTTAGTCATTTCCTCTACGTCTTCTTTTTCCCCTTTGAATATTAAAATAGTGTCGTCAACATACCGTCTGTAATAAATTAACTTCTCCTTAATTTCTGGAAAAGAGCTAAAAACTTTGTTCTCAAAGTCATTCATAAAAATTTCAGCTAAAATACCTGATAGACTGTTACCCATAGCTAAACCTTCGTCTTGAATAAAAACTTTATCGTTAAAAATAAAACTATTAAAACTCAGTGTGAACTATAGCATGTCTACTAGTTCGACGATTTCACCCATGCTCATTGACTTATTTTTTATCAGGTTTTTCCTTATAATTTGCAAAGTGTCCGGTATTGGTATATTAGTGTAGAGGTTCACGACGTCCAATGAGGCTAGGACTGCATCCTCTGGGATTGCAATGTCCTTCACTTCGTTCGCGAAACACACACTATTTTTTACGTTGTAAACTTGCTCGTATTTATACGCCGATTTTAACTTACGGTACAAAGCCTTATTCAAGAGCTCATTAACGGCTTCCTTCCCATTGCAAATAACACGCATTGGTTTATTCTCCTTGTGCAATTTTATTTGCGCTCTTGCTTCTGGTGTTCTTGGATTCATCTTTACTAATCTAGATTTTTCATTTGGAGTGAATAAAAATTGTATTGCTTCTATCCTTGCCTTTAAATCTGTCTGAAGCTTCTTTGTTAAATCTTTTTTGACTTCTTTAATTCCATTTTCCTGAAAAAACCGCATTGTCTTATCTATATATTCGTTTTCGTAAATGACAACTGAGGTACTGCCCTTATCTGACTTAATCACGATTGCGTTGTTAGAATCCAGTTTTAAGTTTATTTCTTTCACTAACCTCATCTCACTATATTTACCGTTATGTAAAGTTTTCTGGCATTCAATTGCCTCTTTGGCTTTGATGGCGATACATGTCTCCTGGAATTTAGTTAACTTAGCATCCCTACATGCTACCTTAACTTCTGCGATCATTCTCTTGATGTCTCGTTCTTGCAAGTTCGTTCGCGGATAATGCTTAAGCCCCTTATCCAAAAGCTTCTGCTCTTCTTCAGAAAAGACAATATCTGTTAGGTTAACGGTTCTGTCATAAAACTTATGTACATACTGTATATTATCTGTTTCCCTCTCTGCCTTTGCTATTGCTCTACACAGATTAGTAATTTTCTTATTGTGTCTTTTTATGATTTCGTCCCTATGCACCTGGATTCTTGCTTCAATCTCATATTCCACTTGTCTAAACTGCAGTGGCGACAATAGGTTACCTAACTTCATATGTAAATCGTACGTAAGCTTATTGAGTTTGTCTTTCTACTTATGACAGTGAACTGTGTGTTCTGTACGGACGAGTTACTCTCGAAGTTAGGTAACCTATTGTCACCACTGCAGTTTAGACAAGTGGAATATGAGATTGAAGCAAGAATCCAGGTGCATAGGGACGAAATCATAAAAAGACACAATAAGAAAATTACTAATCTGTGTAGAGCAATAGCAAAGGCAGAGAGGGAAACAGATAATATACAGTATGTACATAAGTTTTATGACAGAACCGTTAACCTAACAGATATTGTCTTTTCTGAAGAAGAGCAGAAGCTTTTGGATAAGGGGCTTAAGCATTATCCGCGAACGAACTTGCAAGAACGAGACATCAAGAGAATGATCGCAGAAGTTAAGGTAGCATGTAGGGATGCTAAGTTAACTAAATTCCAGGAGACATGTATCGCCATCAAAGCCAAAGAGGCAATTGAATGCCAGAAAACTTTACATAACGGTAAATATAGTGAGATGAGGTTAGTGAAAGAAATAAACTTAAAACTGGATTCTAACAACGCAATCGTGATTAAGTCAGATAAGGGCAGTACCTCAGTTGTCATTTACGAAAACGAATATATAGATAAGACAATGCGGTTTTTTCAGGAAAATGGAATTAAAGAAGTCAAAAAAGATTTAACAAAGAAGCTTCAGACAGATTTAAAGGCAAGGATAGAAGCAATACAATTTTTATTCACTCCAAATGAAAAATCTAGATTAGTAAAGATGAATCCAAGAACACCAGAAGCAAGAGCGCAAATAAAATTGCACAAGGAGAATAAACCAATGCGTGTTATTTGCAATGGGAAGGAAGCCGTTAATGAGCTCTTGAATAAGGCTTTGTACCGTAAGTTAAAATCGGCGTATAAATACGAGCAAGTTTACAACGTAAAAAATAGTGTGTGTTTCGCGAACGAAGTGAAGGACATTGCAATCCCAGAGGATGCAGTCCTAGCCTCATTGGACGTCGTGAACCTCTACACTAATATACCAATACCGGACACTTTGCAAATTATAAGGAAAAACCTGATAAAAAATAAGTCAATGAGCATGGGTGAAATCGTCGAACTAGTAGACATGCTATAGTTCACACTGAGTTTTAATAGTTTTATTTTTAACGATAAAGTTTTTATTCAAGACGAAGGTTTAGCTATGGGTAACAGTCTATCAGGTATTTTAGCTGAAATTTTTATGAATGACTTTGAGAACAAAGTTTTTAGCTCTTCCAGAAATTAAGGAGAAGTTAATTTATTACAGACGGTATGTTGACGACACTATTTTAATATTCAAAGGGGAAAAAGAAGACGTAGAGGAAATGACTAAAGTTTTAAACGAGCAGCATCCAAAAATCCAATTCACACTAGAAATGGAAAACAATGGGGCGATTAACTATTTAGATTTGACTGTCAGAAAGGAGGGGGGCAGGCACGTTTTCGGCGTCTATAGAAAAGACGCTTGCTCCGACAACATCATAGTAGCGACGTCGCACCACCCGGCACAGCATAAAAGAGCGTACTTTTATGCAATGTGCAACAGAGCCCTCAGATTGCCACTACAGGAAGATGAGTTGCAGAAAGAACTGGATATTATTAAGCAAGTAGCAGCAGCTAACGGATACAGGACACAAGATGTTACACGTATGTTTAACAAAATCAAAAACAGATCCGCGGGCATCAGTAGCGATTCTAGGAAAATTAAAGTTAAGAAGAAGTTTGTCACCCTGACATACAAAGGGCGTGTGTCGGAAAGAATTGCTAAATGCTTTCCAAAAAACATCGCAGTGGCATTTCAGAACCAAGGGCAAATGGCACACAGATTAAGACATAAACCAGCAACGATGAAACAAATGAAATACAATCAATCCGGAGTGTATAAGATTAAATGTGCTGAATGTGACAGTTATTATATAGGACAAACAGGGCGGAATTTTGAAATTCGATACAGGGAACATTGCAGTCATAGCAATCGAACAGCGTTTGGAACACATGTAAAAGAGAGTAGACATGAAGTGAGTAATATAAATGATCAAATGGAGGTGCTACATAAAGCTCCAAAAAGTCTCTATCTCAACGTGCTCGAAGAGATTGAAATATACGCACATCACAATAAAACCCCAGACCTACTACTTAATGAGCAAAGTGATTTTATGCATAGGAATTATTATGAGATTTTTAAAGACCTGTTTTAGGCGTTCTCTTGATTGTAACAGCACGCCCCAGTAAGAAACAGCTACAGCGGAACGGCCCTCAGCGTACTGGCGGCGAGGTGAATTGGGCGCGGCGCAAGACGACTCGGCGGGGCGTTGTATACGTTCTGACGTAGGGAAATCCACTCCACCACCAATCAAAAACAAAGAAGAGCAAACGCACATTTTCGGAAGAATATCTACATTTTAATTATATTTTATTTCTCTATAAAAAATTTTAAATTAATATAAAAATTTTTCGTTTCATGGTCCACTCAGAATGATTATTCATATGTTATTACCTTAAAAATTGTTTTATTAAAAAGAATATTCGCCATTAACATATACGGCGAAAAAATGACAGATGCACAATTGTTATAGGTAGAGGGCACTTTTTACTGTTACCAATCAGGTTACTCTTAAATACTGCGATATAATGTTTTAACAGATTGAAATTTACTTTACTTATGACAGTGAACTGTGTGTTCTGTACGGACAAGTTACTCTGTAACTACAACATATGGTATGTTGGCATTTAATACGTTCCATAATTTCTTTGTGTAAACTAAGATATTTTTATCGCTAACTGTATCTCTCTTATTAATTACATTTTTAACATTGTCTAACAGATCTGAAGATGGGCAGCTAGCCCGAAACCGGTTATTGAGAATAAAGAATAGCGATCGAAGACTGAAACGCCATATTTTACTTACAGTTTCGCCGCAATTTGACTTCAAAGATATATTGCTGTGCATATCGCCGGCAGGTGTTGCCGAGCGGTTCTCGGCGCTACAGTCTAGAACCGCGCGACCGCCGCGGTCGCAGGTTCGAATCCTGCTTCGGGCATGGATGTGTGTGATGTCCTTAGGTTAGTTAGGTTTAAGTAGTTCTCAGTTCTAGGGGACTGATGACCTCAGCAGTTAAGTCCCATAGTGCTCAGAGCCATTTGAACCATTTTTTTTTTTTTTTTTTTTTTTTTTTTTTTGCTGTGCATATCGTAGGAGGAACATTTCTCAGCACGGCCCTGTATACCTTCAGGTTGTTACACCTGTCGATGCTAGTTGTTGTGTGACCCTGAAAGCGTTGATTGTCTCATAGGCTTGAATTATGAGCGCTATATTGAGGTTATTCTGTATATTTAAGACATTATTAATCGAAAACTTCTCCTACTATTGGTAGTTACTAATATGTCAACACGCAAGTGTGTGAAGGACCTAAATATTTTCTGTTACATTTTGGGAATTATACAGTGGCTAAACAGGATTTGTGTAAAAAGCTTGCCGCGCGGGATTCGCCGAGCGGTCTTAGAGGCTGCAGTCATGGCATGTGCGGCTGGTCCCGGCGGAGATTCCTCCCTCGGGCATGGGTGGGTGTGTTTGTCCTTAGGATAGTTTAGGTTAAAAAGTGGTGGGTAAGTTCAGGGACTGATGACCTTAGCAGTTAAGTCCCATAAGATTTCACACACATTTGAACATTTTTTTTGTAAACAGCTTACCAAGCTTATTTTAAAATGAAACTTTGCGACCAGCACAGGGGGTGGACGCCGCTATTGTGTGCAAAGGTTAAGACTGTGGAGAAAAGAAGGGCTGGACCATGCATCAAGCACCTTTCCAAGAAATTTGCCTTCATCAAATGGCTCTAATGGCTCTGAGCACTATGGGACTTAACATCTGAGGTCATCAGTCCCCTAGAACTTAGAACTACTCAAATCTAACTAACCTAAGGACATCACACACTTCTGTGCCCGAGACAGGATTCCAACCTGCGACCGTAGCAGCCGCGTGGTTCCGGACTGAAGTGCCTAGAACCGCTCGGTCGCAGCGGACGGCTCCCTTCATCACACAAGGCAAATTGAAAGATAGAATTTCTTTTAGGCCTCAAATAAAGAATTTGACGAAGGATGAAGGTGGAATGAAGAAAAGAGAAAAAGGTGCCTTCCGATCAGTTACTGAGGACTCTCTACGGAATAACAAAGATTACTGATTCACGAACACCTACTTTCAACAAATCATCGGACAGAAAATTTTAAAATGCACACTAGTGGAATTTCCATCCATCTCTTGGTTAATTCTCAAAGCGTGTTCCTCCCTCGCTTTTCTTTTTTCGGCCAGTGTTAGCGCCGCCTGTCAAACCCACTTCCCCACTTCAGGCGCGCTCCGATGACGTCAGGTGATGCTGAACGCAGCTTTCCGACGTATAAAATCTTGCTGGCGAATAATAGATGACCTTTCACGTTTGACAGCCTGACACCTACATTGGACTAGGTTCCTTCGAGTAAAGGTGTCACGGCCGTCTGCAAACTACCTGTACTGCGCATGCGCAGCTTCGTGCTGTCATTACACCTTTGAGTTACTCGAATGCACGTTGAGCGTGTTTCGTTGCTTGGTCACCTGAAGCGCTAGTTGTCGCCTTCGCTCTCCCTGTGTCGATCAAACGCTACGACATCCCATTTGTGGTCGGCAGTTCTCGGAGTGATCACATAATACCACGAGCAACAGCGTTACAAGTGTCAACTCCCGAATTATTCCCAACAATTAACACATCCTCAGCAATAACCTGTTGTTTTTTTTTTTAATTATATGCATATCCTGACAAATTTGCTAACATTGTCTGCTTGGTTTCATTAACGTATTCTACAATTTTGTTGCTGATTGCTACTAATTATCTGCAATGTTTCAAGAACGAAAACATGGTCCAAGGAGGGTGTAATGTATTTACTGTCTGTGCTTTTAGTGATTTTGACCATCGGTCACTATCTGGCGCTTATCGCAAGCCTCCAGCTTCACACCATATTCGTGTTGTGAAGCTAAAGGCTTTTGATAAGTACCTAAAAATGACCAACGGTCAGAATTAGTTAAGAAAACAAATAGATTACAACCTGCTTGGACTACATTTTCGTTCTTCAGACATATCGAGGCTGTGGACCCCCACAAAACATAATTCCATCTGCTGTATATTGTCAGTGTTTATACATTTCAATACAGACATTACAAATGCTGGAAATTATGAATTTCAAGAAAAAATACGGTTGGTTAAGTGTAAAAACGTATAGCTAATGTCGTTGGCAAGTCTTCCAGGCTAGTGTCAAAGAATTAATTCCAAGTGGAAAAGCAGTTATTGTATAGACCCCTTAAATGCATGATGTAACATCAGCTAAAGAGGTCAGCACAATACCTCAGCGTCTATTGAGAAGTACGTTCTCATCTGCATGCCTTTCAAAATTTTGTGATTCTACAGGTAGGCTTCTGATGGCAGATAAATCGGTTGCGCAGTAATTATAATTCAGAGAAAACAATTAGCAATTATTTCACTTCAGTGTGCACTTCTGTTGCTATACAGCTGATATTAAAACTACACATTTGCACAACTAGATGTCTTGTGCATGATAGGAATCATACACTACTGGCCATTAAAACTGCTACACCACGAAGATGAAGTGCTACAGACGCGAAATGTAACCGACAGGAAGAAGATGCTGTGATATGCAAATGATTATCTTTTCAGAGTATTCACACAAGGTTGGCGCCGGTGGCGACACCTACAACGTGCTGACATGAGAAAGTTTCCAACTGATTTCTCATACACAAACAGTAGTTGACCGGCATTGCCTGATGAAACGTTGTTGTAATGCCTCGTGTAAGGAGGGTAATGCGTACCACCACGTTTCCGACTTTGATAAAGGTTGGATTGTAGCCCACCGCGATTGCGGTTTATCGTATCGCGACATTGCTGCTCGGGTTGGTCGAGATCCAATGACTGTTAGCAGAATATGGAATCGGTGGGATCAGGAGGGTAATACGGAACGCCGTGCTGGAACCCAACGGCCTCGTATCACTAGCAGTCGAGATGACAGGCATCTTATCCGCACGGCTGTAACGGATCGTGCAGCCACGTCTCGATCCCTCAGTCTACAGATGGGGACGTTTGCAAGACCACAACCATCTGCACGGTTCGACGACGTTTGCAGCAGCACGGACTATCAGCTCGGAGACGGTGGCAGCAGTTACCCTTGACGCTGCATCACAGACAGGAGCGCCTGCGATGGTGTACTCAACGACGAACCTAGGTGCACAAATGGCAAAACGTCATTTTTTCGGATGAATGCAGGTTCTGTTTACAGCATCACGATGGTCGCATCCGCGTTTGGCGACATCGTGGTGAACGCACATTGGAAGCGTGTATTCGTCATCACCATACTGGCGTATCACCCGGCGTGATGGTATGGGTTGCCATTGGTTACACGTCTCGGTCACCTCTTGTTCGCTTGGATGACACTTTTAACAATGGACATTACATTTCAGATTTGTTACAACCCGTGGCTCTACCCTTCATTCGATCCCTGCGAAACCCTACATTTCAGCAGGATAATTCACGACCGCATATTGCAGGTTCTGTACAGGCCTTTCTGGATACAAAAAATGTCCGACTGCTGCCCTGGCCAACACACTCTCCGGATCTGACAACGTCTGGTCAATGGTGGCCGAGCAACTGGATCGTCACAATATGCCAGTCACTAATCTTGATGAACTGTGGTATCGTGTTGAAGCTGCATGGGCATCTGTACCTATACACGCCATCCAAGCTCTGTTTGACTCAATGCCCAGATGTATCAAGGCCGTTATTTTGGCTAGAGGTGGTTGTTCTGGGTACTGATTTCTCAGGATCTATGCACTCAAATTGCGTGAACATGGAATCACATGTCAGTTCTAGTATATTTGTCCAATGAATACCCGTTTATCATCTGCATTTCTTTTTGGTGTAGCAATTTTAGTGGCCGGTAGTGTAAATTCAACAATATTGCACGCATGTTGATACCTAAGCAACTTTCCCCTTAAAATGAGGCAAGTTACTGTGTGTAGGTAACTTATAGCAACGACTATAGTAAGTGACCCACAATTGCTGGATTTGCTTTCGGCCAGTCACGATCCACTGTGAGGAAAAGACAGGCTTCCACTGAAAGAAACTACTTCTCTTCAGTTATTTTATGAGAGCGCTATCAGGAAAAACACACATAATTTAGAGGCAATGAGAAGTGCTGCGGCCGGCCGCGGTGGTCTAGCGGTTCTATGCGCTCAGTCCGGAACCGCGCGACTGCTACGGTCGCAGGATCGAATCCTGCCTCGGGCATGGATGTGTGTGACGTCCTTGGGTTAGTTAGGTTTAAGTAGTTCTAAGTTCTAGGGGTCTGATGACCACAGATGTTAAGTCCCATAGTGCTCAGAGCAATTTGAACCATTTGAGCTATTTGAACGTGGTGCGTGGGCAATTTTGTTTCCACAGCCTATCCCCTGACCAAACACCAATGCACAATCTGTGACCGAAAGATGATTGCTGTAAGTTCAACAACAGGGAGAATGTCTGACCGAACGCGTTTCCGTGATCATGACCGCTTGTTACTACTACTGGAACGAGCCTAATTCGTCTCAGACTGAGGTGAATTAAAAACATTGCTTATAGTACTGAAGGCCCTTGTCGTTTGCATTTCAAGTTTATACTTAAGGTATTAGTATATGATGTAATTTTTAAATATTTATTACAATATATGTATCTTCATTTTATATCGTACTTTCTTAAGATAGGTTCATTAATGAAAGTTTTTTTCTAGTGTTATTTATCCATTTTTAAACTCTTTTGCAACATCAATATCATGCTCTAGTTACGCATTTGACGATAATTAAAAGAGAAGCGTTGCTCTTTTGTTTTTGCAGACGAACAATCGAACATTGCCCATAACGGTTTAGATGTTAGAAGTTTAAACATTTTAAATTCTAAAACTAAATGAAATAGAAGAGGCAGTAAAATGCGGCCCTTCAAACAATCCAAACCATTTTCCAGAAGATACTAATTCCAGTGCATTTCCTACATCTCTACTGTAGTGTAAAGTTCTGAACAATGTATGTGTGCCACAAGACTGGTTAGTTTGGAGTGAAAGTCAACAATCATTATTTTGTTTTCCTTTCTATCTTTTATCTCATCAGTTTGAAATAGTTTTCAATTGAACCACGTCCAATCTAACGCTCACAAAACCACAGACACGAATGTCTAATCGTGCGTATGTGTCTACATGAAGCATAAATTTCCAAAGTTGTTAAAATGATGAAATTACCCACCACTGAATAAATTTTTATTTGTATGATAGTTCTCTTTAACAAAACCACCACTTTCATATTTCTACTCAGAAAATTTTCCGCCTCAGGGTTTAAATGAACTTAATTCTCTAATTTTTCCACAGCTCTTGGTCTAGTGGTTGCCGTTGCTGCATGTGGATCACAGGGTCCCAGATTCGATTCCTGGCCGGGTCGGGGATTATCTCTATCCGGGGACTGGATGTTTGTGTTGTCCCCATCATCTATATCATCATCCTGGAAATTGCGAGGTTGGAAATGGAACGACTAGGAATTTGTAGAGCCGCTGATAACTACGATATTGAGTACCTGACAAACCAATCATCATCATCGTCATCTAACTAACTCCATAACGGCTGCCGTGCAACAATACAATTATATCGGCTCCGACAACACGTCTTTCTTTTCCAGTATTTCAGGTTGCAGTAAAAATTATTAATCCAGTACCAAGGGTGCTATATCAGCAAAGAGTAGCATCGAACACGCAGAGTTTATTTTCGCAGTTCATTGTCCATCGCGCATAATGCGGTGTTTGTTGTGCTGTAAAACACAGTCCATCTCAAAATTAGCACATTTCTCATATCTTAAGTCAATTCGGGTCATTACATGCAGAGGGCTGTCGTCAATTCCTGTAGTCCTCAAGTAATACCAGTTTCCCAAGATTTAAGCTGTTGATTCTCTGGACAGTTGATGTCCATCTTCACGCACCTGACAGTTCTGGTTGTTCAGCATTTCTGTGACGCTCTCTCGTGGGCCAAACAAACCTGTGACCATTCGTGCTGGCCTTCTTTCCATACATCTTGTGTTAGTCCTATTTGGTTTATGTGTAACACAGAGCACTAATCAAAAAATACACAAAACAGGTGTTTCGTAAATTTCACAATTTGCTACCAGTGAACAGAACTCTGCAACTTTCTTTGCCAACGACTGAGTATATGTGATGGTTCTCTTTCATATCCCCAGATACTGTCACACCCAGATATTTGTACGAGTTGACTGATTACAATCGTGACTCACTGATACGGGAATCCCATGTTTTCACGTTATGTGAACTACACAGTATTATAATTCTGAATGTGTAGAGCAATGCCAATCTGTATACCACTTTAAATCTTATTCAGGTATGACTATTTGTACAATACTTCAATAGATAGCGCTTAATTACAGACAACTGTGTCGTCTACAAAAACACTGACGTTATTATTGATGATGTATGTCGAGTCATTAACACAACATGAAGAGAAATGGTACCAAATCACCTATATGGGGTACACCTGGGAATCCTTCCATCTCTGTCGATGACACGCTGTCCAAGAATACATGGTGCTTCCTCCCTACCAAGCAAACTTTAATGCAGCCAACAATTTCATTTAATACCCCAAACGATACCCGTGTTGTTAATAACCGCGAGTATGACTTCGAATCAAATATTTTGGGGTCAGGATGTACTGCATCTGCCTGACTGCCTTGTTCGTGGCTTTCACGAGAGAAAAATATGAGTTAAATTTCACGCGATCAGTGTCCTCGAAACCCCTAATACTTTGCATGGGTGAGGTCGCCATGTCAGAAGCAATCGTTCAGTGACCAAATCGTTTAAATTTGCTGTTCTGCTTTGTGTATCTGTTTGTTCGGGTGGGAAACAGTTCACGTCATAAATACCAAATTACGTCGTAGTGACACACCGACAGTACATGGCACATACATAATTTGAGTCATCAACATCAGTACATCATTAAAATACTTGCTTTTTTATTTCAGTCACTGATCACAATATGAATTATTTAGACGATGACCGGCTTCAGTTTGTAATGACCATCCTCAGATCTTTTTTTCTAGATGTGCTGGTCACAAGGGACGGCGAAACCCTGGGACACAGCGTGTATCGAAAACCGACAGACACGGACCGATACCTGCACAAACTGTCAAACCACCACCCGAGCCAGAAAAGAGGCATGATTAGTACGCTCGTAACGAGAGCAGGATGAATATGTGAGCCGCAATACCTCAAACGAGAAATGCAACACCTGGAGCAACAGTCCTGAGGAGCAATGGCTACTCCACAAATTATATTAGAAGTGTAACAGAGCCAAACACTCGGCGAAGTAAGGAACCAGAAAAAGAAATGTCGGGTACGGCCTTTCTGCCATACATTCCCAGAGTGACGGACAGAATCGGCCGTATATTGCGCAAACATGGCGTAAAGACGATTTTCAAACCGACAAGGAAGATCAAAGAGTGTCTTAGATCGGCGAAGGAGAAAAGAGACCCACTTGCAATGTCGGGAATATACCGTATACCATGCACGTGCGGAAAAGTTTATGTCGGAATGACTGGACGATCCATCAACACCAGGATCAAAGAGCATAAGCGACATTGCAGGTTGGGGCAGGTGGAGAAATCGGCCGTGGCAGAGCACGCACTGAATGAGACCGACCACGTAATAAAATTCAAAAATGGTTCAAATGGCTCTGAGCACTATGGGACTCAACTGCCGAGGTCATTAGTCCCCTAGAACTTAGAACTAGTTAAACCTAACTAACCTAAGGACATCACAAACATCCATGCCCGAGGCAGGATTCGAACCTGCGACCGTAGCGGTCTTGCGGTTCCAGACTGCAGCGCCTTTAACCGCACGGCCACTTCGGCCGGCTAATAAAATTCGCCGACACGGAAGTTCTGGCTGTAGAGAAGCATTATCACACGCGCTTGTTCTGAGAAGCTGTAGAAATACAAAAACACGCGAACAGTTTGAACAAGAAAGAGGAAAGCCTTAAGGTCAACGGATCCTGGCTTCCCGTACTGCAGCAAACGACCGTCGCAGGTAGCAAGAGGAGAACCGCACCGGAAATGACCGCGGAGAAGCCCTCGGACGTTGGCGCGCCAGGTACATATAGTCTGCGCCCGCGAGCTCGGCTCCAGTTCACCTCCGGCAATGGAGGGTGAAGCTTTGACAATGCCAGCCACTCGTGCTGGCGAAACGTCAGAAAAATCATTAGATGAACGTCGGCCGAAGAACCCGAGACAGAAGCCAATAGGCAGTTTGTCAACAAGTGGCCTCGAAAGCCTCAACAATTTTGAATTATTTTTATTCTTGTATTTGTAGCACCGATGATGGCTGTTAATCAGTTGAAATTTATTTACAAAAGTGAATAAATAAAACATGATTTTGCGACTGGATGCTGCATATTTCGTAATTTTAAAATTATTTTACTTCAACACTTAACGAAAATGAACGAAACAGTGTAATTTACATCGACAGAGACGTCGAAATTTCAATTAATTAACGTTACAGTAAGTTGCTCGTTGGACGTACGCCAGCAGTTAGAATTACTTATTTGATTTATAGGGCAAAGTAGGAATTTTTATTTCTTGTAATTTTCATTATCACGCCATATGTACGAATCTACCTGTTGTGTGTCTCATTTTCTGTCCAGTGTCGTGGAGAATGTGCTGTTCGGTTGTTGCATTCAGTTGGCCTGTCTGCTGCCAAACGAGCAGCTGTAATTGTTTGGAAGATGCTACAAAATGGCTCCAAGCACTATGGGACTTAACGTCTGAGGTCATCAGTCCCCTAGGCTTAGAACTACTTAAACATAACGATATCACACACACCCATGCCCGAGGCAGGATTGTAAGCCAACGTGTGAAGATGAAGCAGAAGACAAAAGCAGAATAGGAGAAAAAAACAATTGCAAGCAAGAGGAAAAGGTGTAATACCCGCACAGTGAAGAAAAGACTGACAAAATATTGTTGTAAAATTTGTCAAAAGCCAATCTGTTTGATGCACTTTGAACCTTTTTGTTGTGACTGTGGAAAAATTCCTCATATGTTACCACAGTCCAAAAGTGACAATGATACAACCGAATAAGTAACGTTACCATTGTTGTTGTGCTATACTGTCATCTTTGCCTTTCTGTAAAGGTATTTGTCATTTATAATTAATTTCAAAATAGTTCAAATGGCTCTGAGCATTATGGAACTTAACATCTTAGGTCATCAGTCCCCTAGACTTAGAACTACTTAAACCTTAAAGGACATCACATACATTCATGCCCGAGGCAGGATTCGAAACTGCGACCGTAGCAGCAGCGCGGTTCCGGACTGAAGCGCCTAGAACCGCTCGGCCACAACGGTCGGAGGATGATGCAAGTTTGCCGGCAAAACGTATGTGTGGCAATATTACGAAGTCAGAAATCTTATAATTTGCATGTGCTGTCTCTCATTTCTGACTGTATTATTGCTTGCAGTCTGTTAAGCTGTTTTATAATAAACAAAATTGGTCTCTAGGCCATACTCCATCGTATACTGGTAGTATAGAAATTCTGCAGCTAAAATTTGTAAGTTCTGAAGAAAGTTTTACCTTACATTGCGGTTATATCGTGGTTTGTTAGGTAGGCTTTCATTACTACTTGGTATCAAAGGGAATTCCGTGTTTGGCAGTTGGGAATAATTCCGTAAGATATTCTTTTAGAGCGAGGTAGCAATGATGTCCCCCGTGTGCGTTTTATGATGTGATTGTCTTCACAGATTCCTATAGTCTGTCGCTAAACTGAAGAGCGAGCGAGCGAGTCCCCACTCTGCCTACCCAGCTACGTCACGAGGCGCTTCTACAGGCTGTTTCACAACGTAGTACCGGCCCTGCGGCGGCGCGCGTTTCAAATCTGTGGCGAAGCCGTGTACAGATACGCCTCGGCTGCTTTTATTTTTAGACAAATGCATTAAGACCATAAGGAATACAACATTATAGAGTAAATAATAACATAAGAACGGAAGTCAGGATTCTACCACAAACATAGAACCAAATGCCTGTTCATGTGAATGTGCGTTCCTCTATTTCTATTCGTAAAACGAACCCCATATAAGGCAATCAGTTTGTAGAACTTAAGGCGTGTTATTATTTTGTGTTTCTACTGAAAGACAGAAGTTTTCTTTGAAGAACTGCATTGAAAGTTAACAATTCTTGCTACACAAAGAGTGTTTAAAACGTAAGCAAAAATTTATAATTTTGTGTGTTGTATTAGTCCGATTTGAACTACTGTTTTGTCACTGTCTTCGTAAACATGCCTCAAAAGTATGTGTTCAATGTTATGCATATTGGGTATTTACTCTGTTGTCAGCTGTCAGAAAGGTTACATGTGTTTTGGTAGCATCAACGATTATTCGTTTTGTATAAAAATAAATTAGAGAACCTGTATTAAATTTTGTTGTAAGAATGGAATAAAGTGCATGAAATTTTTCGAATGGTAAATATTGCTTTTGGTGAGCCTGTTATGAGTAAACCAAGGGCAGACAAGTGGTATAAACATTTCAAAGCAGTCCTTAAAGGACAGCGTTTTTACAAGCATGGATGGGGTTAAAAATGAACAGTTAGAAGACCTATAAACTATCCTGAAGAAACATATCCTAAAGTATGTCGGGAATTGGAAAAAGCACTGGCATAAGTGTGTAGTATGTAATGTGGAATATTTTGAAGAGGATAACATTGCTGTAGATTAACAAATAAAGTTCTTACCAAAAAATAAAAATTAATATGTGAACACACCTCGTATGTCAAGCTTTTTGCTTAGAAGTTCAGAATCGGTGTACATGTTTCACAGGAAATTTCAGCAGTGTTTAGAATAGCTATTGCGCACTTGCTTTAAGCAATACGTCTTAGAATCAGGTGAACAGTGACCGAGATAGAGATGTAGTGTTCCATATTCATCAAAGGTTTTTAGTGATTTTGAAACTGTCTATAACGATGGGTTTCCTCCCAAAATCATTAGTTTTCCTTTGTGGCGATTCCAGTAAACAATGTGGCTTATTTTTCCATTTCTTACTTATGCGTCCTGTTAGGTGAGGTTAACGTTTGCATAAATTGCAGCCCTTTGATTGGGAGTGGTAATATTAGGTAATAGTTCTTTTTGGGTCGCTTCCTTAATACACGCTGTAATAACATTAGAGACGATCGAACGCTCGTTACTCCCCAAATACCTCCTCTTCCTCGTATTCTGTACATTTTCTTGCAATGCTAAACGATTATCCATCACTTCCGGATATCGAAGTACACAACGTTAATTCACTGACACTTTCAACTAAGATTCCACGAACAGAAACGACGTATATCACTGCACGCCGATCTACACTGTTAGACAGGTAGCGAGCAACAGGTTTTGGGTGCCCCTGTAGGCCGGTGGCAGCGTTCTTCCGGGAAAGGCAACTTACCCCCACCAAAAGCGCTGCTCAGACTATAACACTGCTCCATCATCTGCACAGTTCGTGCGAGCCGTAGTTCGGCAGACTGCCGTCTGGAGCACTGAGGGCGCTGTCTCCAGCGGCGCCTGACCGGCCAGAATTGCTGCGCGGCCGGTTACGTGGCGGCTCCTGCAGGCGCTGGGTGAGGGAAATGAACTGACGGCCGTGGGAAATGTATAAAGCGGGAAAACTTCCTTTAGCGCCTTGTGATGTGAGACTGGAGGTGCACGCTCCCCTGAGAGATACTAGTTTGTTTTGTAACAGCAGCATTCCAAGCATAGGAAAGGAATGATTTCACATGTTTCTTCGATTCTGTTTAACTAAACATAGATCAATACGCTGAAGCGCCAAAGAAACTGGTATAGCACTCCCTCGTCAGGCCACGAGTGGCCTACCGGGACCATCCGACCGCCGTGTCATATTCGGTGGTGGATGGGGATAGGAGGAACGTGGGGTCAGCACACCGCCCTCCCGGTCGCTATGATGGTATTCTTGACCGAAGCCGCTACTGTTCGGTCGAGTAGCTCCTCAATTGGCATCACGAGCCTGAGTGCACCCCTAAAAATGTCAACAGCGCATGGCGGCCTGGATGGTCACCCATGCAACTGCCGACCACGCCCGACAGCGCTTAACTTCGGTGATCTCACGAGAGCCGATGTATCCACTGCGGAAAGGCTGTTGCCCCGAAGAAACTGGTATAGGCATGCGTATTCAGATACAGAGATATGTAAACAGACAGGAGACGGCGCTGCTGTCGGTAACGCCTACATAAGACAATAAGTGTGTAGCGCAGTTGTCAGATCGGTTATTGCAGCTAAGAGGGTTGTACCAAAAATAAGGTTACCAATGAGCTACAGCCTCAACGGAAGGTGCTAGGCTAAGTCCGACAACAGTGCCGTTCGCAATGGTTTCCCCCACCGCCACTCTCCAGCCCCCCCGTTCACGATTCGCTACGTCACTCATTGTTGGCTAGGCAGCCGTCAGAGGTGGAAGCTTTAAAATCGCCGCTCCCGCCAACTGAGAGGTTCACGCAGTAATTCGGTTTGTCCACCCAAGGAAGTTACTGCCGTGGAGATTCATCAGCATTTGACTGAGGTTTATGGTTAACAGTTGCATACCAATGCTGTATATTGCACTGGCCAATGCCAATGGGAGGGGTCAGCGACTGACCCCACAACCATCACACATTCTCTGTCTAGGATAAGGCACATTACTTACGTATTTCCATATTTTTGGCAGATTAGAAGATTAAGATGTTGATTATTATTACTGGGAAAGGGTTTCTGGGACATTTTTAGTAAAAAATAAATAGTTTTTTACATTTATTTGTATTAATTTTACAATTAAAAGGATTACTCAGATTCACATCCAGAACACTTTAGAATACGAACTACTTCTTTCTTGGTGTGTGCAGGGGATATATACTTCCTGCAAGAAGAGCAAGCCTTCACGTACTTACGGTCTTTGCTTCTTGCAGATTATGCACAGCTGCACGTGTTACTTTCCGTCACGGCTCCGTAACGTTGTTTCCTCTGCTCACAGCACCTTGATTTTGATTACACGCATACCCAAAAGTTGATAACGCTGTAGTGTAATTTGAGTGTAGGCCTACAGCATTTTCAGCGCGTCTTTTCATGTTGAGGTCACAAAGTTCAAGAGCAAGATCTTTCAGGTACTTCTTTCTTCCAGAACTCTTTGAGCTTTCGGACAGTTCACCACTAAATTCATTGTCTGAACTCTCAAGCAAATTTCTAATTTCGTCATCTGTCAATTTCATCTTCTTGTACATTTTGTCAAATGCCACAAAGATATTACCTTCCACTCACCACACTGTTTACCAGTTTACTGCGTGTGGTGATTCTTGACCTGCTACACCTTCAGTTATAACAATCGCTATAACTCAACAATGAGTGTAAACCAAAAGCTGTTCTTATTGTCGATTGTAGCAATTACAATTACGATAAATATCATGTATTTATTAAATAAACTACTGAACAAGACAGGAGTTTTAGTCTAAAAACTTCGTTGGGGTCAGTTACTGACCCCACCCATTGGTATGCAACTGTTAAGAGTACATGTCTGTTCAGCACATCCGCAAATGGTGCAGGGCTTTTTCTGGGGGTCGCACGGAAGTTCACGATGAAGAACGGAGTGGAAGACCAGGATGCGATTGTGCAGAAGACCGACAGTGAGCTGCTCAAAGATCGGAGGGTCACTGTCCGTGAACTTCCTGAACAAATTTCTGAAACTTCCCACGACACAATTGAAAGAACTTTAACAGAAACATTGGGTTATCGCTAGGTCTCCCAGATGCTGACTGACGGACACAAGGAGCAACGCCTTGACTGTGCTCGCAATTTTCTTCAACAACATGAGGGGGGAGGCAACAAGGGGAAGTTGTTGGACTCTATCGTCACGGGAGGTGAAACGTGGGTGTTTCATTACACCCGTGGAACAAAACAACAATCTCGTCACTGCTGTCACTCCAGTTCACGGCCACCAAAAAAATTCAGACAAATGCAGTCGGCAGGAAAGGTTGTGGCGGCTGTGATACAAAGCTTAACACCTCGTCTGGGCGCGTCAATAGCGATATTGGACTGTTGATGACTGGAAACATGTTGCCTGGTTGGACAAGTCTCATTTCAAATTTATCGAACAGATAGATGTGTGCTGGTATGGAGACAACCTCATGAATCCATGCGCCCTACATGTCAGCAGGGAACTGTAAAAGCTGGTGGAGGCTGTGTAATGGTGTGGAGTGTGTGCAGTTTTGAGTGTTATTGGACCCCGATATGACTCTGACAGATGACATGTACGTAAGAATTCTCTCTGATCATCTGCGTCCATACAAATCCATTATTCATTCTGACAGGCAATTCCAGCAGGACAATTTGACACCCCACACATCCAGGATTGTTACAGAGTGGCTCCAGAACCACTCTTCTGAGTTTAAACACTTTGGCTGCCCACCAAACTCCCCAGGCATTAACATTACTGAGCATATCAGGGATGCCTTGCAACGTGCTGTTCAGAAGAGATCTCCACCCCCCTCGTACTCTTACAGATTTGTGAGCAGCCCTGCAGAATTCATTGTGTCAGTTCCCTCCAGCACTACTTCAGACATTAGTCGAGCCGATGCCACGTCATGTTGTGGCATTTCTGCATGCTCGCAGGGATCCTGCACAAATTAGGCAGGTGTACCAGCTTCTTTGGCTCTTCAAGTCGAATGTAGACAACAGGAGCATGACGTGATGTAAGTGCTGCTACCAGTGTGACATTGTACTTAAACATGGAAAGTATTTGTACATACAGAGGTGTGAGATCACATTCTAACTGTATAACTTATATGACAGTAATTTGAGTATGGTGCAGCTTACACTAGTGTAACATGGCACCACATACACTACTAGCCAATAGTTTCCAGTAATGAGATAATTTAGGGGAATTGTTCGAACAGGTAACGTTAGTAATGCTGGGTGATGCATTAGACAACTGCCGATATTTCTGTGTTTGTGTCTTAAAGGAGGCTGGATGTTCATATTTCGAAATACATGATGCTGTGAAAAATGTCGACCGCATTCTTGTAAGTTGTCTGAATATTTTATATGCCATGAGATGAGGAACAAAAGGTTGAGAGACAGAAGTGGTGTTCATTGAGTATTTTTCAGTTGTTATTGAACTTCTACATAAATTGCATATGAAACATTTTACAGATTGAAACCTCTCATTACTTTTCATATATATTCTGTTTTTGCAGTTTTTGTGGTGTTAGCAGAGTAATTAGTTGCACCAAAAGAAGAGTACAAAGAAATGGAGAAAGGATTAAATTTTCTTGTATTCTTTATTTTAAATATTGAAAAAAAGTATGTACCTAGTTTTATGTCCCTTAGTACCATATATCAGTGTTGCGTTAGCATCTCCACCAGCTGCTGCTTATTGTTCTGCCTGGCGAGGTCCAGGGGGGTCCTTCCCCCGTCGTCCCTGACCCCCCTGTCGGCCCCCACCTCCAGCAGCGCAGCCGCCGCTTCTGTGTGGCCATTGATTGCAGCCCCGTGGAGTGGCGTCCACCCCGATTCACCCCTAGCGTTCGGGTCGGCAGAGGCTGCCAGCAGCCAACACACCACAGCCGCGTGGCCGTTGTACGCGGCCCAGTGCAGAGGTGTGTAGTTCCAGCTGGTCTTGACGTCCACCTCCGCACCGGCTCCCACCAGACAGCTCACCGCCTTCAGGTGCCCCCTGTATGCTGCCCAGTGCAGGGCCGTCCAGCTGTCCCTGCCCCTCGCCCCCGTGTTCGCTCCTGCCGCCAGCAACGCATGCAGCTGCTCTAGCGCCCCCTCCTTAGCTGCCTCTATCAGCCTCCTTCCTTTCTCCTCTCCAGAAAGGGTCCTGCACAAAACATTGACATTCATACTCTCTACTATGAACATACACACACCAGATAAAGGAACTCAGATGTGAAACTGCGAGCAGTTCTGAACACATTTCTGCCTAGCGGTAACTTACAAATCTAGAAATCACCCATGCATGCTACAGATTAATCAATGCAACACCGTCAGATACATGTCAGTAGCCCATAATCAAAATTTTCAGCAACTTACCAATAAAAACTCCTGCATTCCCTCTCGTAATTCACTCCACGGAATCACCTCCTTTGTCCTCAGAATGCTGTTGGTACCCTATCATTGACCTACACTGAAACATACTTCTAACGCTACCTTATGTGGGTAGCAATTTCTACACAGACTTAGGAAGGAAACACAGGTAACTAGTAACATCTCTAAGTAATGACAGAAAAACGATTCAGTCCTGTTATTCGTAAATTTTCTGACACACCATCTGCAGATACAGAAAATTACTGCTTTGGGCATAATAAGTCCGTCGAAATACTTCAGAAATAACAATGTCTCCACATCAACCCTCCCTCCTAACCACCCACCCAGTCACCCATGCACCCACCCACCCAGCCACCCACCCACCCACCCACCCACACACACACACACACACACACACACACACACACACACACACACACACACACACACACACACACTGTCTGTGTCTACAAGCCACCATATGGTGCGTGGCAGAGGGTAACCTGTACCACTATTCTACTCAATGGAAGTAACTTCATAACAGAAACTTCCTGGCACATTAAAACTGTATGCAGGACCGAGACTCGAAATCGGGACATTTGCCTTTCACAGGTGAGTGCTCTAGCTTGAGTAACTAAGTTGGTATAGCACTTGCGCACAAAAGGCAAAGGTCCCGAGTTCGAGTCTCGGTCCAGCACACAGTTTTAATCTACCAGGAAATTTCATTTCAGCGCAAACTCCGCTGCAGAGTGAAAATGCCATTCTGGAAACATCCCCAAGGCTGTGGCTAAGCCATGTCTCCGCAGTATCCTTTCTTTCAGGAGTGCTAGTTCTGCAATGTTTGCAAGAGAGCTTCTATAAAGTTTGGAAGGTAAATTAAGATGTGCCAGAAGGACATCAGGTGTTAGTAAGAAATAATAACAAACGGTGTAAGTTCAATACTGCATGTTTACTTTCAAATATCTCGATATGTGGATGGACCTGGAATTATTCCACTTAAGTCAATGTTGCGAAAATCTGTCTTCACAGTTGATGCAGTTTAAAGGATAATCCCAAGCCTGAGAGCTTGTAGGAAGCTGCAAAGACAACTGAAATACAAATTAGAGACCACAGAGGTAATAAAACTGTTATTTTTAGTCCAAAACAATCCAAGTAGATACAACAGCAGCCATTTGGAACAAAAGTAGAAACTGCTGCAGAGATACCCTGACTGGTCAAAAGTTGTCCTGATTAACTGTTGTCTTTTCCTTCTCTGTTCCATTAGCAAACAGAGTGAGGGAAAAACGACTGTCTGTATGCCTCTGTACGGGCCCTAATTTGTCTAACCTTATCCTCATGGTGATTTATACTGGCGCCAGTAGATTCCATTTGCAGTTAGCCTCGAATGTCGGTTCTCTCTATTTTATCAGTACTACTCCTCGAAAAGAACGTCGCCTTCCCTCCAGTGATACCGATTTTAGTTCCTGAAGCGCATCTGTAATACTTGTTCACACCTACTGGTAACAAATCCAGCTGCCAGCCTCTGACTTCCTTCGATGTCTCTCTGTAATCTGACCTGGTGCAGATCTCGAACACGTGACCAGTACTCAACAATGAGTCGCACGAGTGTCCTGTATGTGGTCTCCTTTACAGATGAACCGCTGTTTCCTCAAATTCTGCCATAGCTCACAATTCACCTTCCCTACTACAATGCACACATGCTCATTCAATTTCATACTGCTTTGCAGTGTCACACCTGGATACGTAATCGACATGATTGTGCAACCAGACACTGCTAATAATCGATTCTAACATTACAGGCTTGTTTCTCCTAATCATCTACATAAAACTTACATTTTTCTACATTTAGACCTAGCTGTCATTTGTTAAACCAACCAGAAATTTTCTGTAAGTGACTGAACGATGACAGCGTGTCCTAGACGACAGCATAAGCAGCAAAGAGCTGCAGTTTACTGTTTACCCTGTCCACCGTAGCATTTATGTATATAAAAAATACCAGCAGTCCCATCAGACTTCACTGGGGTACTCCTGACGACATCCATCTTTCCGATTCGCTGTCGAGGACAACATACTGGGTTCTGTTATTTAAGAAGCCTCTGAACCACGCCCATACAGGGGAATCTGTTCTGTATGTTTGTATCTGCCTTAATAGTCGGCAACGTGCCGCTGTGTCAAATATTTTAAGGAAATCTAGGAATATACACTCCTGGAAATGGAAAAAAGAACACATTGACACCGATGTGTCAGACCCACCATACTTGCTCCGGACACTGCGAGAGGGCTGTACAAGCAATGATCACACGCACGGCACAGCGGACACACCAGGAACCGCGGTGTTGGCCGTCGAATGGCGCTAGCTGCGCAGCATTTGTGCACCGCCGCCGTCAGTGTCAGCCAGTTTGCCGTGGCATACGGAGCTCCATCGCAGTCTTTAACACTGGTAGCATGCCGCGACAGCGTGGACGTGAACCGTATGTGCAGTTGACGGACTTTGAGCGAGGGCGTATAGTGGGCATGCGGGAGGCCGGGTGGACGTACCGCAGAATTGCTCAACACGTGGGGCGTGAGGTCTCCACAGTACATCGATGTTGTCGCCAGTGGTCGGCGGAAGGTGCACGTGCCCGTCGACCTGGGACCAGACCGCAGCGACGCACGGATGCACGCCAAGACCGTAGGATCCTACGCAGTGCCGTAGGGGACCGCACCGCCACTTCCCAGCAAATTAGGGACACTGTTGCTCCTGGGGTATCGGCGAGGACCATTCGCAACCGTCTCCATGAAGCTGGGCTACGGTCCCGCACACCGTTAGGCCGTCTGCCGCTCACGCCCCAACATCGTGCAGCCCGCCTCCAGTGGTGTCGCGACAGGCGTGAATGGAGGGACGAATGGAGACGTGTCGTCTTCAGCGATGAGAGTCGCTTCTGCCTTGGTGCCAATGATGGTTGTCTGCGTGTTTGGCGCCGTGCAGGTGAGCGCCACAATCAGGACTTCATACGACCGAGGCACACAGGGCCAACACCCGGCATCATGGTGTGCGGAGCGATCTCCTACACCGGCCGTACACCACTGGTGATCGTCGAGGGGACACTGAATAGTGCACGGTACATCCAAACCGTCATCGAACCCATCATTCTACCATTCCTAGACTGGCAAGGGAACTTGCTGTTCCAACAGGACAATGCACGTCCGCATGTATCCCGTGCCACCCAACGTGCTCTAGAAGGTGTAAGTCAACTACCCTGGCCAGCAAGATCTCCGGATCTGTCCCCCATTGAGCATGTTTGGGACTGGATGAAGCGTCGTCTCACGCGGTCTGCACGTCCAGCACGAACGCTGGTCCAACTGAGGCGCCAGGTGGAAATGGCATGGCAAGCCGTTCCACAGGACTACATCCAGCATCTCTACGATCGTCTCCATGGGAGAATAGCAGCCTGCATTGCTGCGAAAGGTGGATATACACTGTACTAGTGCCGACATTGTGCATGCTCTGTTGCCTGTGTCTATGTGCCTGTGGTTCTGTCAGTGTGATCATGTGATGTATCTGACCCCAGGAATGTGCCAATAAAGTTTCCCCTTCCTGGGACAATGAATTCACGGTGTTCTTATTTCAATTTCCAGGAGTGTACAATCTACTTGTTGCCCTTCATCCAAGGTTCGCATGCTTTATATAACAGTGCTGATTTGTGGACAAAAGCTTTTCCTCCTCAACGGAATTTGTTATGTTCGACCTGAAAATATGTTCAGGGGTTCTGCAGTACACAAATGTTAAAGATAATGGTCCGTAATTATGTGAGTCCATTCTTTTACCTTTATTATACACAGGAGTCAACTGCACTTTTTCCAGTCCATTGGGACTTTCTGCTGGGTGAGACATTCGCGATAACAAAAAGCTAAGTAAGGGGCCAATGCTGTAGAACAGGGCCTCCCAACCTTTTAAGCTGGCGGACCCCTTCTTCAGTGGAAAATCCATGGCGGACCCCTAGTCAGTCAAGAGCACAGTAACCTTAAATTTCAGAGCAAATCCCATGTGAACTGAAAGCTTCTTAATGCAAGTACCATGTTCCCAATGACCCCCCTTCCCCCCCTCCCCAGAAGAATCAACAGTCTTTGGTTTAGAGATGAATGAAAACAACTTGAAATTAACGATCCAATTTGAATTCCCACTGTATCCAGACACCTACTAGTGGATTTACTCCCTTTGTTCAACACACTATAGCCTGATTAATATCGATCGAATGTTATTGCCAACTTTCGAGTGCTACACACATGTTTTTCAAAGAAAAAAGACAGTGATGAATTTGATTTTCACATTTTAATTCAATAATTTTACTCATTATTTTACACGATTTGGTGAAAGGTGGCCGTGGAATCCCCTAGAAAGAGCTGGCGGACCCCTAAGGGGCCTGCGGACCACACGTTGGGAAGCCCTGCTGTGGAGTACTCTTTATTAAACCTAAGTGGATTTCCATCACGACCAGCCGACTCATCTGCTTTAAAGTCTTTCAGTTGTTTCCCTCCACCAGTCATGCTTATTGCTATGTCCTCCATATGGGAGTCTTTGCGACGACCGCAAGTTTCTTCGATTCTCCTGCATGAACGATTTCTTAAGTTCGAAATTTAAAACATCGGCTTTGCGTGCTATCTCCTACTACCACACTACATTGGTCAACGAGTGACTGGATAAAAGCCTTAGACCCTCATGGCAGTTTTACGTGGCACGAGAATTTTCAATGGTTTTTGGCAAGATCTAGTGCAAAAGTATGACGGTGGCAGCTGTTGTATACTTCGCTCATCCAACTTTCTAGAGACGGACGAATTTCTCTTTTGCAAAGAGAGTGCAACAGAATTTGCCTTCACAGCATTTTTCGAATTTCGTTGTTGAACCATGGTGGGTCTTTTCCATCCTCAATCCACTTACATGGCACATACTTCTCCAGAGTGTGATTTGCAATCCGTTTAAACTTTGCCCATAAATCGTCTATGTCCACTGTACTGTAACTAAATGATGTCAAATCATTGTCTAATGGGATCTAGCAACTGTGTATCTGCTATTTCTAGCATCAATATTCTCCTAGTCTTCGTGATTGGTTTAATTTTAGTAACCAAAATCCCTATGACGACATAATGGTTACTAACCACAGTTTCTATTTTTATACGTTGATTAGGTCAGGTTTGTTCGTAGCTACAAGATCTAAAATATTTCTATTGTGTATAGACTCTGTTGGACTAGCACTCTCCCATGCAATCTCTCACTCAAGCATTGTAGTATGCCAATGGATATGTTGCACCTGATAAACCTAGTTTCGCCCAAAAATACTCTCTGTTTCTTTCCTTAAGACATTATATACGCATACAGGAACTGATTTCAGTGTTTGAGTTGGAACTGAGCCTATGTCAGACCAGCACCAGAATTACAATTTCCTGTTAGCATGAGCATTTACCTTTACCGTTTTTGTTTAATGGTTCACATTCACAGGTAACTAAGATGAATTTTTTGTTCCTGATCCATCAGCGTCTTCAGCATTTCTTTTCCTTAAAATCGTCATTTACTGTACTGGTGACTTGTCTAATTCTGTTGAAGAATTTGCCTCTGTTCGATGTGCACGTCAAATGCTCTGGTGAACAAAGCTATTTTTCCTCATCCAGTTCCATACAGCGTTCTGAGTGATAAACGTTATTATGGGCGTTCCAGACGTAGACTTTATAGAATCCTGTGCAGTTTCTCTCTGGCAGCGATCATGTAGGTAATTAGATCACACGAACTACCTCTAATTTATGTGGTCACCATTGGATTATTTATACTATTCCTTGGTGTAATGGGTATCCACGTAACACTGTCGAGTAGAATTTAGCTGGTGGATTATCTAGCCTTTCCTAGGGACTCCAGTGCCACGAAGAGACATTTACATACAGAAATGTGGTGCGTTTTTGTCTGCTGCGATGTTCAGCGCCATTGGTTGAGCTCCAGAGGTACTTCTGTGTGTTGCAACATGGTTACACTAAAGTCAGCCTTGAAGAGGTTTCCACAGCATACTGACCAACGTACTGCTGTCTGGGTTCTCTTACAAATGTGTTAGGCAGTGGAAGAGCTTCTGCTAAATACTTTATTTTATTAATGTCACAGGCGTTCAGCTTCGAGGTATCAAAAATTCTCGTTTCATGATCCTTTATCGTTGCAAGCACTGTCTTAAGTACGTTCGAATTAGCGCATCCCATGTCTCCCAGTTACGTTAAACCAATTCAAATTTAGCATATTAATAAGACCATCTAACTCCTTGTTATTTGTAACTGTTTCTTGCATCTGATCTTCCATTCCATTCCGTGCACACCCGTTTAGTGTCCAATTGACACCTGCTTTGCCCTTTCACTTTTCTGCGAAAAGCTGACATTTGGTCTTGACTATAGTTATTTCCCACATCTACCAGGGCATACTGAAAAGTAATACCTGTGAATCTTTTACATGAAAATTCTTAATACCTTTAATAAATAACAAAATTTTACTAACACTACATCTTTATTCTTCAAGTCTACATATTTACTTCTGAATCCTCGCGGTGAACGCATTTTTCCCCATGAGAGACCAGTGTGTTGCTACCATAACTCTATCAGAGTGGTTCCCAACCTGGGGTAATTATCCTCTGAGGGTAAAAATGATATTTTTTTAGGGGTAAAAACAAAACGATTCTGTTTCAATCATAAACCTACATTATTTTCACAGTTTTTAAGACTTTAATACCGATTATATAAGTTATCAATATTTACATTTTCAGTATGAGTACCCTTAATGCGATGGACCTTACACAGTCTTCACATTGTGATCAAAAGTATCCGGACACCTGGCTGGAAATGACTTACAAGTTCATGGCTCCCTCAATCGGTAATGCTGGAATTCAATATGGTGTCGGCCCACCATTAGCCTTGATGACAGCATCCACTCCCGCAGGCATACGTTCAATCAGGTGCTGGAAGGTTTGTTGGGGAATGGCAGCCCACTCTTCAAGGAGCGCTGCAATGAGGAGAGGTATCAATGTCGGTCGGTGAGGCCTGGCACGAAGTTGGCGTTCCAAAGCATCTCAAAGGTGTTCTACAGGATTCTGGGCAGGACTCTGTTCAGTCCAGTCCATTCTATTACAGCAATCTTATTGTCGTGTAACCACTCCGCCACAGGCCGTGCATTATGAACAGGGGCTCAATCGTGATGAAAGGTACAATCGCCATCCCCGAATTGCTCTTCAACAGTGCGAAGCAAGAAGGTGCTTAAAACAACAATGTAGACCTGTGCTGTGATAGTGCTAACCAAAACAACAAGGGGTGCAATCCCTCTCCATGAAAAACACGACCTCACCTAACGCCTCCGAATTTTACTGTTGGCACTAGACACATTGGCAGATAACGTACACCTGGCATTCACCATAGCCACATTCTGCCATCGGATAGCCACATTGTTTACCGTTACTCGTCACGCCACACAAAGTTTTCCCACTGTTCAATCGTCTAATGTTTACGCTCCTTACACCGAGCGAGGTGTCGTTTGACATTTACCGGTGTGATGTGTGGCTTATGAGCAGCCGCTCAACCATGAAATCCAAGTTTTCTCACCTCCTGCCTAACTGTCATAGTACTTGTAGTGGATCTTGATGCATAGCATGTAAGCTTTCACGGCCAGCGTCTTCATTAATTAAAACTTCCGGGCTGAATTGCCGTGGTCCATATATAAAACTTCTTCTCCTTCCTGACGTTTCGTTGCCGGCTGCGGGCAACATCTTCTGAGGTGAGTCGGCGACTGGCTCCTAGGCGCTGGTGGTCCCATTTATATAGAGCACTTAGATGGCGCCACCACTCGTCACGGGCTTTCGACTTTAAAACTATCTCTGGCTAGCGCCATTTCTCTCGATTACAGGTAATCGATTGTCACTTCGTTGGTACAAAGTCGATCGCCATATCTTGTCTAATTTTAATCCTTCTTCTTTTCTATTAAAATTATTTCCGTGCTTGTAGATCTCTATAGCTTCTCTATACATGCGAGTATAATAATGTGAGGTCCTAGCAATCACGTTTGTCTCACTAAATTTTATTTCGTGATCACCGTCTTTGAAAACGTGTTCCGCTACAGCTGATTTCTCAATCTGTCCCAATCTACAGTTCCTTTTGTGTTCCGTTAGGCGGGTATTAACACTCCTTTTAGTTGTTCCAATATAAACCATGCCACAGCTACACGGAATTTTATACACACCTGGGGTAGCTAAGGGGTGTCATGCGTCTTTCACCTAATTTTCTTGGTAGGTCGAAAGATTGTCTCCACTTGAAACTTGGCCAAAACTTTACCAATACGGTCCGTGATGTTATGAATAAATGGAAGAAAAACTTTTCCAGCCGATGGTTGTTGTTATCGTGTGTTTTCGGGCACTTTTCTTCTAGGGTGGAGTGCTCGATCTATTTCCTTGACAGTATACCTATTTCTCTTGAAAGCGTTCGCAAATGGCTTAATTCATCTTGCAAGTAAATTGGTTCACAGATGTTATTAGCTCGGTCCACTAAAGTTTTTATGACTCCTCTCTTCTGCCTAGGATGAAAATTCGAATTCTTATCTAGGTAACGATCGGTGTGTCTGTCTTTCCTATATACCTTGTGCCCTAAAGTCCCATCTGTCCGATTAATAACCAATACATCCAAAAAATTTAATTGTCCATTACTCTCTTTCTCCACGGTGAATTGTATCCTTGGATGAATCTCTTTATGTGCACCAAAAAGTCAATCAGGTCCTCTTCAGCAGGATTCCATATCACAAAGGTGTCATCCACGTATCGATACCATTTCAAAGGGCTTTTTTTTTTTTTTTTTTTTTGGCCGACTGCAGCACCTGTTGTTCGAAAAATTCCGTAAATAGATTAGCAATGGCAGGGCTTAGAGGGGGCTACCCATGGCCACCCCATCAATTTGTTCATAGAACTCGTTATATTGAAAATAAGTCGAGGACAGACAATGTCGACACAGAGCTATTATATCAGTAGGAAACATATCCGCTATGTAAGAAACAGTTTCGTCAACAGGGACCATGGTGAACAGGGATACTGCATCGAAACTGACAAGGATGTCACTTGGACTAACTGTGATCTCCCTCAGTTTTTCGATAAAATGCATGGAATTTTTAATATGAGTGTCAGTTTTACCTATATACGGTTGCAACGACGAAGCAAGATATCTAGCCAGCTCTTGAGTAGGAGCCCCAATGGCACTTACTATTGGTCTCAATGGGACATTGGGCTTGTGTACCTTAGGTAACCCATACAGTCAAGGAGGGTATGCTTCAGTTTTACAAAGGTATCTTTTATCTTCTGTAGGAATGGAAGAGCTTTTTATTAATCGCTGGGTAGCACTTAACACTTTCGTTGTAGGGTCCTTTATCAGTTTTTTTATAGATGGTAGGATCCAAGAGGTCACTGATCTTTCTGTGATAATCCTCACTCTTCAGCACGACAGTAGCATTACCCTTATCAGCAGTAAGTACAATAATATTCCTGTCCGCATTAATCTCCCGTAACGCCTTCCTTTCTCCTAGGGATAAAAAAACTGCTGGGCGGCTTGGCTTTACGTAATATCCTGGCTGCTTCCATCCTGATTTCATCGGCAGAATGCGGTGATAACAGGCGAATCCCTGCTTCTATATTGGCAACAATATCCTCAGTGGGAATCTGTGATGGAGTGATGGCAAAATTTCCTCCTTTCGAGAGAACAGAGACTTCCTCCTTAGATAGTTCTTTCCCGGACAAGTTGAGAACTGTATGGGAATTGTCTGTAATCAATGTTTCCGGTTTTTGTAAATGCTCAAACTTCTTCTTCTGCCTATTAGAAGACACTTCTGCGCTAAGTTCCATAGATCTAAATGTTAATCTATCCACCTTATTCCAATCACCCAACCGTATAGTATTGCTAATACGTAAATGAAGATTTAACAGTTGACCACTAGTTACCGTAAGTCCTCGACGTGTTTCATGGATCCGCTCCCGCAGCATCGCCAATTCCATGCGTAAATAAATAGGGTTCGGTTGCGCTGTATGGAACATTCTTCTCGCCTTCAAAAACTTCGGAACTGTCTCAGTGTCACGACAACGTAGCAAAAAAGTGTGTGAACAAAGTTGTTGAGCTTTCTTCTTACGTAGGCTCTCCAGTCGTCGTACCATAATCGACATATACTCTCCGTAGAGGCGTCTAATCATAGCATGTAAGCTTTCACGGCCGGCGTCTTCATTAATTAAAACTTCCGGGCTGAATTGCCGTGGTCCATATATAAAACTTCTTCTCCTTCCTAAGCGCTCTATATAAGTGGGACCACCAGTGCCTGGCAGCCAGTCGCTGGCTCACCTCAGAAGATGCTGCCCGCAGCCGGCAACGAAACGTCAGGAAGGGGAAGAAGTTTTATATATGGACCACGGCAATTCAGCCCGGAAATTTTAATTAATGAACCTGATGCAGTTTGGAATTCCTGTGTGATGGGTGGGCATGTTCACAGGGTTTGCCAGGGGGGTGCTTACTACAGATGCTACTGTTTAGGGGACTGTCTACAGTGATAACACAATCGCCTGAGGTTCTCACACAGTTATATACATAATGATTCATTCATATAAACTCAGAATGTTGTTGAATGGCAATGCACTGAAACCCTGCTTTCAAACAGATGGTCTTCATGACTAATTTGTAAGGTACATGAACACCATCGAAAGCAGCATCTATGTTAAATACACCAACAAACAAGGAAATAGTTTCAAAATATTTAAATTCAATTTGTTTAATACAACATTTGATTGACAGTCCAATAAATAACAGCAGGAGTGCAGAAACTGTGCATGTGTAGCGACACAACTCACCAAAAGTGAGAGACGGACGCAGCATCAAGTGGTGGACTGTGACGGGCAACATTTGGCTGTGAAGCTGCAGCAGGAGTCCAGCTGTGGCCGCTGCTGGACTGACGACAAGTGCTGGGAGTCGTCCCGCTCCATGTGGTTGCAGGCATGCTGCGCACAAAGGCACTGCATGGGTGGGCACGTTAACGGAGGGGGGGGGGGGGGGGCAGGGGACTGCCTACTGCAGGTGCTATTGCTGGGGGGACTGTCTACAGTGGAAACTCAGCCACCTGAGATTCTCACATACATCCTTCGTATTAAGATTTTTAATGGTCGCTAATGGTGGCAGTTATAAAGAGTCGAGGGACATGAAAGGGAAGCAGAGGTTGGGAAGGGAGTGAGACCGGGTTGTGGTCTCTCCCCAATGTTATTCAATCTGTATATAGAGCAAGCAGTGAAGGAAACAAAAGAAAAATTCGGAGTAGGTATTAAAATCCATGGAGAAGAATTAAAAATTTTGAGGTTCACCGATGACATTGTAATTCTGTCAGAGACAGCAAAGGATTTGGAAGAGCAGTTGAAGGGAATGGATAGTGTCTTGAAAGGAGGGTATAAGATGAACATCAACAAAAGCAAAATGAGGATAATGGAATGTAGTCGAATTAAGTTGGGTGATGCTGAGGGAATTAGATTAGGAAATGAGACACTTAAAGTAGTAAAGGAATTTTGCTATTTGGGGAGAAAAATAACTAATGATGGTCGAAGTAGAGAGGATATAAAATGTAGACTGGCAATGGCAAGCAAAGCGTTTCTGAAGAAGAGAAATTTGTTAACATCCAGCATAGATTTAAGTGTTAGGAAGTCGTTTCTGAAAGTATTTGTATGGAGTGTAGCCCTGTATCGAAGTGAAACATGGATGATAAATAGTTTGGTCAAGAAGAGAATAGAAGCTTTTGAAATGTGGTGCTACAGAAGAATGGTGAAGATTAGATGGGTAGATCACATAATTAATGAGGAAGTATTCAATACGATTGGGGAGAAGAGAAGTTTGTGGCATAACTTGACTAGAAGAAGGGATCGGTTGGTAGGACATGTGTTGAGGCATCAGGGGATCACCAATTTAGTATTGGAAGGCAGTGTGGAGGGTAAAAATCGTAGAGGGAGACCAAGAGATGAATACACTAAGCAAATTCAGAAGGATGTAGGTTGCAGTAGGTACTGGGAGATGAAGAAGCTTGCACAGGATAGAGTAGCATGGACAGCTGCATCAAACCAGTCTCAGGACTGAAGACCACAACAACAACAACAACAATGGTCGCTACATAAAAAAGTATCCACAAAGTCATTTAAAGAAAATTAAAAATATTTAAATACATACAGAAACAAGACATGTCCACACCCCTCGCATTAATATTCTGTTGTTGGGCCTCCTACTTCTAATTCCGCTTACTGTTTCCTCAGAAGCTGTTTCTTCCAGAGGTGGTCGCTGCTGGACTGACGGCAAGTGCTGGGGGCCATCTCGCCCCATGTGGTTGCTGACATGCTGCACACAAGGGCACTGTATGGGGGGGGGGTGCATGCTCAAAGTGGCTACCAAGGGACTGCTTACAGCAGGTGCTACTGCTTAGGGGACTCTCTTCAGTGGTAACGCAACCAACTGACGTTCTCACGCAGTTATATACACAATGATTCATTCACATAAACTCAGAATGTTGTTGAATGGCAATGCCCTGAACCCTGCTTTCAAACCCAAGATCGCCAAGACTAATTTGTAAGGTTCATGAACACCATCAAAAGCAGCATCTATGTTAAATACACCAACAAACAATGAAATAGTTTCAAAATATTTAAATTCAATTTTTTAATATAACATTTGATTGACATTCCAATAAATAACAGCAGGAGTGCAGAAATTTTACATGTTTAGCGACATAACTGACCAGAAGCGGGAGATGGCTGCATCATCAGGCGGTGGACTGTGTCGGGCAACATTTGGCTGTGAAGCTGCAGCAGGAGTCCACCTGTGGTCACTGCTGGGCTGACGGCAATTGCTGGGGGTCGTCCCGCCCCATGTGTCTTTTGATATCCTGCGCACAAAGGCACTGCATGGGTGGGCACATTCACAGGGGAGGGGGGGGGGGCAGGGGACTGTCTACGGCAGGTGCTATTGCTGGGGGGACTGTCTACAGTGGAAACACAACAACCTGAGGTTCTCATATACATCCTTTGTATTAAGATTTTTAATGGTCACTACATACAAAAAGTCATTTAAAGAAAATTCAAAATATTTAAACACATACACAAAACAAGCCATGTCCACACCTCTTAGGGCTAATATTCCGTTGTTGGGCAATTCCACGTAATGTTTCTTCAATATTTTTTTTTAACTGACACGATCCATGCACTTATATTCACAAAGATCCATTCACTTAAGGGGACATTGTATGTCCTATGCCGCCAATGTTAAATTATCGAATTTTGTGAGCCATTGTTTTGGAAACTATTTAAGACAGCAATTTACAATGTTCCATAATTACTGAATGTATTTTTCTAGATATACTGAACTAGAATTATTAGTAAAATTGTATTGTGGGGCGTGTTATCTATTTTTTTCGAACACAAAAGAAAACAACACGGAATATTTTCATTATTCTATTTCCATATATGTTGAATCTCACATTTGCCATGCTGTCAAAATTTCATGTCTCTACCATCGGTACTTTTTTAGAAAATGGTCATTTATTGCAAAAAATGTAGTTTAGAGATATTGAGGTTTAAAACTTTTTTTATTAAAAATTCTTATACGCACTTACATTTCTGCATCTTTTATGCTCTAGAACTGACCTGTCCCACAGTCTGCGTCTTCTTCAGTGTCAGAACAGCCCAATGCTTGCCTCCTCCTTCTCTTTCTTGCTTCTTTTGTCATTTGCTGAGCAGCTAACTCTGCTTTACATACACGAAGCTCATCCAGTTCCTGCAGTCCTTTAGCTGTATTCTGTCCAAATCTAGCCCCTAACTTCTCCAGAACTTTAAGTCTTTCATAGTTCCCACCATTAAAAGTTATTACAGCCTGAGACACTGCTAACTTTAGAGTCATAAGAACAACAAATACATTTTTAGGCACCCGGCACCACACAACATTACTGAAGGACTCATACACATTCTGGGTCTTCCCATGTCAACACTTCTTTAGTAGCTCAGGATTTTCCAAATCTCTGTAAATAGGTTTGATTGCCTCCATTACTGCCAATGGAAAAGAATGTTTATGTGTAAATTCATGCAGGGTACCAAAAAATTCAGCTTGCCTGTATTTACACCAAGTATTTGGTGGCGGTGGACAGAAAGCATGACGTGGCCTGTCAAAGGTGTTTTCTAGTACTTCAGCAGAAAATGCAGGTCTCACATATCTGTTACCCGAAAACTTACGTTTTTTGAAGTTACTTTTACGCTTAGTCATTTTATTTACTTATAAAAAGCAACGTAATTTAACTTACTACAAAAATAGCCGGTAATCACACCACTTTCAACGAAAACTAGTATCAGAAACAAAGGACTGATTTGTTTATTCGTAATGCCAACTTCTGAGACGTAGCAGTAGGCACAAATTAAAGCAATTCACAGCCTTCTAGACTGTGCAGTTCTCAAGATACGACTCCTCAAATATGGCAGTACATGTGTAGCCCCAAAATTTGACAGTCACACATCAACATTCAAAATATTATTTGAAGGTCTCACAATTGTTTGATTTTTAACGTATTGTATATCAAAATGTTCTGGAAAGTCCAAAGTACATTATGGAGAAGAAAACAGAAAACATCAAATTTCAACGAATTTCACGTACAATGTCCCCTTAAACTCAGAATGTTGTTGAGTGGCAATGCACTGAAACAAGACTAATTTGTAAGATACATGAACAGCATCGAAAGCACCATCTACGTTAAATAAACCAATAAACAAGGAAATAGTTTCAAAAACACTTAAATTCAATTGTTTAACTATGTGATGACCTCAACCCACAGGAAAAATAATTATCAAAATCTGAACTGTGAAGTCATCCCAAATTCTAGTTGGAAAACCACACTCTTTGTTATACTTCTCAATTGCCCACGATCCCACTTTGTTTATGAACTGAAAACTCTAATATTCTCGAGAAACTGCTCTGAAATTAACCTGAACTCACAAAATTGTGTATATATTCTTTGAAACTTCAAAGACATCAAAGACAATATCTGAAAGGAATTAGAAAAAGAGACAAAATTTCGTGAATCACACACAATACTGTTAATAGCCGCATGAACACGGGGGGGGGGGTTCACCATACCTCTACCCACTTCCCACTTTTGAGTATAACCAGCGTCTATTAATACTACCACTCGTAGCAATACAATATCAACAACTTTTATTACTGGGTAAACAGTCCCTATGTGATTTGACAGCTGACATTTATAATCCCTGCTCACGTCAGGAAATGCACCAATACGGGAATAGCGGCTTTTACGTTATTGGTCAGAACGCAAGGAATTATGGCGCTCGCCGTAACTTTCGCGCGACGCCATATTTCGCGACAAAATACTCTTATTAGTCACTGTCATATATCTAGTCTCATAAAAATACATAAAACTACATAAAATAACTACAATAATTTTGACATGCAAGGAGAATTAGTTCTAATGAGAGGAAGAAGTTTATATTTACTGGTGTTTCAACAATGACTACCAGGCAACTTTTAATTCACTGATTGTAATTTTATTTTCGTTAGCAGAAAGCAAACATAAACTAAATAAAGAATTTATTTAAATAGAGTCTGTAATTCTTATACTTTTAATAGAGAAAGAAAGTTTCTAGGTCAGGGGAAAGCGTTCGGCGAAATCTCTTAACTTTTTGTTGCATACGAAGCGTTGCGTTGGGCAGCACGATATCGGCTGGTTACGATGATGAGAGCAGGATACATGCAGTTCCGCTGGTTAATCTTCTCCTGCGAAACGCAAATAAAGTTCCGGCACAGCTGTATCGTTAAGCCCGTGGTGATCAACAAACCACAAGACGCCAGTATATGACCGTTGTTGACATGTCCTCTCTTTCAAAGTACATGACGTAGACGTCGCTCGTTTTTACACTTTATGCACTGTCCGTGACGCTATCGTCCATAATTACACAGTTCGTCACATTCATATAGTCTTAGCCACAAATACACAGTTCATAGAATTGTTATTGTGTGTGAAGCACACCGTAAACAATGTTCACTCTGTTCTCGCGTTTCAAACCTCGACAACGTCATTGAAAGTCATTTATATTGCACAGTTAATTAAGGTCTTCACTTTCATGGCATGATAGAATGTGATGTACAACAGTTCCACCACCCAAAACCAATACCAGCAAAGTTCATTCGCATAAAAGCACTGTTCGTGTCGGCCACAACAAAGTATAGTTAGCGGCACTTTCACATTCCGGTTAATTTGCTCTTAAAGTTCGCTGGCGATGGCATTACATACCGCAGTAGTAAAGAGAATTAACAATCTGATAGTTCGGTATCACAGTCCACACAATTACGTATGCTTTTCATAAAACACAGTACTATTCTCCCGCCCACGCTTCACAGACACAACATCGACCATCCTCTCTACTACACAACAACCTTTCGACTATCGATATCACTATCGCTGTCCCCTGTCTATACATATTATATCGTTATCGTAAATTACATAAATCTTTATAAATGTTCTTGACTGCATCTTTCACCATTAACAATATTCCAAAAGAGAACTTTACAAACTGTACTACCGGTACAAAGCAAGAAACATACTTATCCATTGGCAAACGAAATAATTCATAATTACATCTTTACATTTAAAAACCACAGTAGAATGTTACATAATCACAATTAGAAATGCCCATATGAACAAAAAGAAAAAGAATATAAATCTAAAGAAAATCACGAAAAAAAATTTACATGCATAATTAGCAATGCCTTCACAACATTTGATTTACATTCCAATAAACAGCAGTACAAGTGCAGAACTTGTGCATGTGTAGTGACACAACTCACCGAAAGCGAGAGACGGCTGCATCGTCAGGTTGCGGAGTATGTCGAGCAACTTTTGGCGGTACAACTGTGGCAAGAGTCCAGCTGTGGTCGCTGCGGGTCTGACGGCGAAGGTGGTGGGTGGTCCCGTCCCATATGCTGGCTGGCACGCTGCACACAGAGGCACTGCGTGGATGGGTGTATTCACAGGGGAGCCAGGGGGCCACTTACTGCAGGTGCTGCTGCTGGGGGGGGGGGGGGGAGGGGTCTGCCTATAGTGGTGACAGAACCCACACACTGTCTATGACACTAGTGTGTATGCTATATGAATGACTCACCAGTGAATTGAGCATTGCTTCTCCACCAGTCTCCCTAGGTGGATCTTTGCACAGCTGACATCCTATTGTTGAAAATGACACACAGACTAAAGGTAAATATAAGGGTCAACAGTATTACTGGACTGACAGAGGTATGATACTATAGAGTTTAAATACACTGCTGCATCAATACTCATAGGTATTATTTCTGAAGTCGACACCCGTGTTTGTCAATGTTTAATAACCGCAAGGGGATGAATGAGGTATCATTAGAAAAAAATTTTCACCACTTTGTGACACTGCATTCCGATTTGCGTTTAACTTACCAGTTTTGGAAAATTTCTTTGTGAAAATGCCAATATTACAAATACCATTTTATTTGTTACAAAGTACCTATTAATTTGAAAAATTGTACATAGCATTGACACAGACAATAACCGTGATGACAAAAGTTGTCCATTATCTCTGCCTGTCGTAAAAGTTGTCTTTTATAAGCGGATATACTTTTCGAAATGACAAGCGTATTTCTCATAGTCGCCTTGACGCAAATATATATCTGAATCTGATTCTATAGTGCACTTATGTATTACTACTACTATATAAAGTACACAGTGCAACTAAAATTAAAGATTACATTTACGACAAATATCGTAATATCCTATGTAAAGTATTTTGTTCAAAATTATGTGCAAGGAAATGTATATACAAGGATGTGTCAGAAATTCTTTTTTACCAAGAAAATCGTCAAACAGTCCTGTGTTTAGACAAGTTATTTTTACACCAAGTTTCGGCATCTCAGTAACGCAGTTTTTGTCAAGGCTTTGAAGTAAACCTCCAGAGACCAATTCACAATATCCAGATATTGATGGCTCCAGTATGCAAGTATCGATATGTCTGATCTGTACGTGGAGTGCCTAGACGCCTGAAGATGGCATTACTGAGGTGTCGAAACTGGTTGTCTGAATAAAATAACTTCTCAAAACGTGTGACTGTTTCGGGATTTTCCTTGGTGAATATTTGACCGACCACTGTCCCGATTATACAACGGATAGACAGAGATATAAATTCGGTTCATTTGAAGGACGTTTTCTCCTCAACTGCACAACTTCCCTCATCCCAATGACTACTCTTATTCCAAATACTGTCATTATACAAAATTATAAAAAGTATGAAAGTTTTGCACAGATTGACTGGTCTTACAGAAATTTAAAGGGCGCTGACGAAGCTATCTCAGACATTCAGATGTGCCTGATGCAACGCTATGCTTATCAAGCGGTGTTCAGAGAAATGATAGCTCATTTGTCAGGGACTCTTCTATAAGAACAGACAGTAAACTGGAGGACAGCAGATTTTAAAGTCATCAGGGAAGGTAAATCATAGAGGTTAGAGGAGTAGCAAGGTAGGGGTTCATGACGTAATGCAGCTAAACCAGTGGGATATTTAACTATCATTAAAGGCACTATTACAGAAATTTAAATGTTTCAGTAGAGGTAATTCACATGGACAAGAGAGAACTCTCCCTCAGTGGGTCAACTCTAACCATCATCCAGTTGCGATGTTGATTAAGTGTATGACGAAGACCGCTAAAGACAAACAATGTGAGTATTTTAAAACCTGACACCTGATCCGAGAGTGCTGCTCCAGAAAAATAAAAAATAGATTTTATTGATGTATTCAGAGTAATTATAGTTGGTATGAAGTAGTTCGCGAGCACTAGAATACTCAGTGTTAATGAAAAAAATGACAGAGGTCCGAAAGGGCAATGGAAAAATTGTAACATAATCTGGTAAATTGAGCTGTCAACTTACTGCCTATAGAGGTTGATCGATTGATGCTATGATAGGTAACTGGACAACTAATATGCAACACTGAGATGATGAAGAACATGATGGTCAGAAATTGCAACAGGTATCCTATAAAATATCAAGTTCTTCCGTATGTTGCATATTGTAGCTCTGAAATATTGAAGAAAAATTTTTTAATTGTTTATGCAACATCTACTAATTATTTACTGACTAATTTCAAGCTTTGTCCATTTTCCAGAGAAAAAAATTTGTTATGAATGGATGCATCAAATATGGATCATAAATGTATAAGTCGTGCTATGCTCCAGATGGCAACTGCTTATGTATCTGTGTCTGCGATATACCTAATGTCATCACGCTGTAGTCGTAGCTCAGATCTGCATTAAAACATGTCATAATTGCACTTATACTTTACTGTGCCATGTTAATGTAAGAGTATAATATATATTTATTTTAATCTTTGTACCTTCGTTATCCTGGATGATCTGATACTCGTGAAAACGATGTATCACATATAGTATAGTCAGGGACGGTCTGAAAAGTTTGTAACGGCGTTGCACGATAGGTTGCGCTGAGAAATAATTGTGAAAAAACAAATCCGCTACGTTGGGCTGCTTCCGCGTTTATTAGCACTAAAATTAGTCAATGAGGTCGTTGCTTGAGCCAATTCATGCTGCCCGCCAGAGGCGGTATCCTAAACCGGACATGACAGTGATACAAAAATTGGATGCACGAGAATAGGATCGAACCCAGAGCCGAAGGCTGACCAGTCTCGGGAGCGATGATCTAGATTGTTAGAACAGCTGACACTAATTTCATCTGGTTAGCCGCTGGAATTTGCGTACACAATGGCCTGATTGGCTAATTTCAATGGTGATTAACTCGGAAGGGGTGCAACCTTGTCGAATTTTATCTTGACAATTATTTCTCAGGAGAACCTACCCTGCAAGAACCCTTCTAAGCTTTTTAGATTGCTTCTGTGGGATTTCATTGTGTGTCACAAGTGTTATCGTAAATTTGACAGATACGGATGAAAGAATTTTATTATATGGCCCTATATAATCTCTGACATATTCAGTATACTTTGTGGTTACATTAACATCAAAGACTACATTCAATGTGAGACATAGTTTTCCATTACATTAAAGGTGAACAATAAATTTTAGTTTTGTTTCTAGCATTATTTAAGAGAGAGTTATTGGATTATTCGTAATTCAGTGGAATATATATATGATATAAAAGAATTTTCAGTGATCGGTTCCTCACCGCTTATTTGGTGAGTGACTGATGCAGGCTGGAGTGCATTTCATAAGCCGATTAAAGTGAATTTTTTTTTTTTTTTTTTTGCTGCACATGTCTCTCTGTGCCAGGGGTAAGCAGCTTCACCCCACTTACAGCACCTCGTTTACTGGATGTCTTGTGTAGACAACCGGAATGGAGACCACACCCTTCTCTTTCGAGCTTGATATATTTCATTTGATGGACCTCAAAAGTTGTGGCAAATTACCCCTGTATTTCCCGGGGAGTGGGGGTGGCGTAATAAAATAATTGTGCTATGGTAGTAACTGGCACACTGCACAGGTGCTCTACACAAGTGGAAGCCGGTTAAGCTACACACAAATCTGCGGTGCTGTCCTCTTCTGTGACAGACGCATGCTGTGGCTGTGTAGAAGGAACGCCAGATGACGATTACACTGACTGACACGTCGCACTTTCAACACAGTGTTTCATTGGTGTGAGACGTTGAGTATTAATAACCTCCAGTACGACCATCAATACTAATGTGAGGCTGCCCACCTGTGTTGTCACCTCACGGGATGTTTGTGGAAGCTGGTACAGCGACGTGCTGCACTGCTGACACGTGCGGAGGTCCACCTGTCATCTCTAGGCTGTCGCCTTGGCCGCTGAACGCGTTATGTGAAACTATAATGCAGGGTTGGTGTTTTGTTAGTGACATGCTTCACTACATCTAAAAGTTGCGTCAGATCAGCATTTACGAAATGGCAACGTAAGAAGCGGAAAATTGTGAATAAGTTGCTGCCTTCCGTAAAAAAAACTGAAAGCTAGCTGACCGTGACAATGTAAGTAGGCTGTTTAGGTTTTTATGTTGGTAACGCCACGTAGCGCTCTGACTGTGGTGTGTGCAGTCTGTGGCTGGTTGCGATTGTTGGAATATTTGCCATTGTAGTGTTGGGCAGTTGGATGTGACCAGTGCGTAGCATTGCGCAGTTGGAGGTGAACCGCCAGCAGTGGTGGATGTGGGGAGAGAGATTGCGGAGTTTTGAGAGCGGATGATCTGAATGTGTGTCCATCAGAGAGTAAATTTGTAAGACTAGATGTCGTGAACTGATATATATGATGACTTTTGAACACTATTAAGGTAAATACATTGTTTGTGATCAAAAGTCATAATATATATCAGTTCATGACATCTAGTTTTACAAATTTACTCTCTCTGATGGACACACGCCCAGTTCATCCGCTCTCAAAACTCTGCCATCTCTCTCCCCACATCCACCACTGCTGGCGGCTCACCTCCAACTGCGCAACACAACGCGCTGTTCACATCCAAATGCCCAACACTACAATGGCGAATATTCCAGCCATGCCAACCAGCCACAGACTGCGCACACCACAGCCAGTGACTTTCATACAGAGCGCTACGTGGCGTTACCAACATAAAAACCTAAACAGCCTACTTACATAGCCCCCATGCTCCCCACAAAAAATTTTACAAATTGTTTCGGGCAGTGGCCAATAAGCTGACCGTGACATGTACATCATGTAGAACAAGGTCTGAACACTCGCGCAGCTATGAACTGCACCCAACCTTCTCGAACCCTGCTGTCAGTTGCGTGTCATAAGAGTCGTAATTTCCGAACTTCCGAATGTGTTTACAACAAGGAAGCCACACCGTACGTTACCTTTTTGCCCCCAGGTAAGGAGAATCTGCAGAATGGATGATTCCTAAAATGTGTTTATTTATGGTACAGTGATGAAAAAATGTCATGGGTCACCTCTAAATGCCGTGTTTCACCTCCTTTTACCCTGAATAGTGGAGCAATTCGACGTGCCATAGCATCAACAAGTCGATGGAAGTCATCTGCAGAAATACTGAGGCGTGCTGCCTCTACAGCCGTCCATAATTGCGAATTTTGTCCACTAACTGACCTCCCGATTTTGTCCCATAAATATTCGATGGTATTCATGTTGGGCTACCTCGAATTGTCCAGAACGTTGTTCAAACCATCCGTGTTTGGGAATAAGTACACGAATATAGTCATTTCCAGTCAATGAACGGCTCAGTTGGAGTAGAGGACACAATCAATTCCATATAAACACAGCCCACACTACTGTGAAGCCGCCACAAACTTGTAAAGTGCCTCGTTGACAACTAGGGTCCAAGGCTCCGTGTTGTTTGCGCCACACTCGAACGCTACCATCGGCTCATGCCAATTCAAATGGGCCTCATCTTCACCAGTCCACGGTTTCCCAGTCCTCTAGGATCCAACCGATATGGTCACGAGCCCAGGAGAGGCGCTGTTAGTAAAGCCACTTGTGATGATTGTCTGCTGCCGTAGCCCATTAACGCCAAATTTCGCTGTACTGTCCTACCGGATACGTTCGTTGTACGTCGCACATTGATTCAAAATGGCTCTGAGCGCTATGGGACGCTACTGCTGTGGTCATCAGTCCCCTAGAAAGAACTACTTAAACCTAACTAACCCAAGGACATCACACACACCCATGCCCGAGGCAGGATTCGAACCTGCGACCGTAGCAACAGCGCGGCTCCGGACTGGAGCGCCTAGAGTCGCACGGCCACCGCGGCCGGCGCACATTGATTCCCGTGGGGCTTTCATGCTCATCCGTTACCTGTTAGCACTGAAACTGACACTATGCAAACGCCGCTGCTCTCGGTCGATAAGTGAAGGACGTCAGCCACTGTGTTGTCCGTGGTGAGGCGCGATGCCCGAATTTTGGTATTCTCGGCGCACTCTTCATACTGTGGAACTAGGAATAATGAATAACCTTACGATTTCCGAAATGAAATGTCCCATGCGTCTAGCTCCTACTAGCATTCCGCGTTCTAGGTCTGTTGTTTCCCAAGGCGCGACGGTAATCACGTGAGTGCAAATGACGCGTCAGCCAATGCACTGCCCTTTTATACGTCGTGCATGCGGTTCTAGCACTGTCTGTATACATTACTGGCCATTAAAATTGCTACACCACGAATATGAAGTGCTACAGACAGTAAATTTAATCGACAGGAAGAATACGCTGTGATATGCAAATGATTAGCTTTTCAGAGCATTCACACAAGGTTGGCGCCGGTGGCGAAACCTACAACGTGCTGACATGAGGAAAGCTTGCAACCGATTTCTCATACACAAACAGCAGTTGACCGGCGTTGCCTGGTGAAACGTTGTTGTGATGCCTCGTGTAAGGAGGAGAAATGCGTTCCATCACGTTTCCGGCTTCGATAAAGGTCGGATTGTAGCCTACCGCGATTGCGGTTTATCGTATCGCGACATTGCTGCTCGGGCTGGTCGAGATCCAATGACTGTTAGCATAATATGGAATCGGTGGGTTCAGGAGGTTAATACGGAACGCCGTGCTGGATCCCAACAGCCTCGTATCACTAGCAGTCGAGACGATAGGCATCTTATCCGCATCGCTGTAACGGATCGTGCAGCCACGTCTCGATCCCTGAGTCAACAGATGGGATGTTTGCAAGACAACAACCATCTACACTAACAGTTCGACTACTTTTGCAGCAGCATGGACTATCAGCTCGGAGACCATGGCTGCAGCTAACCTTGACGCTGCATCACAGACAGGAGCGCCTGCGATGGTGTACTCAACGACGAACTTGGGTGCACGAATGGCAAAACGTCATTTTTTCTGTTTACAGCATCATGATGGTCGCATCCATGTTTGGCGACATCGCGGTGAACGCACATTGGACGCGTGTATTCGTCATCGCCATACTGGCGTATCACTTGGCGTGATGGTATGGACTGCCATTGGTTACACGTCTCGGTCACCTCTTGTTCGCATTGATGGAACTTTGAACAGTGGACATTACATTTCAGGTGTGTTACGACCCGTGGCTCTACCCTTCATTCTATCCCTGCGAAACCCTACATTTCAGCAGGATAATGCACAGCCGCATGTTGCAGGTCCTGTAGGGGCCTTTCTGGATGCAGAAAATGTACGATTGCTGTCCTGGCCAGCACATTCTTCAGATCTCTCACCAATTGAAAACGTCTGGTCAATGGTGGCCGAGCAACTGGCTCGTCACAATACGCCGGCCACTGTTCTTGATGAACTGTGGTGTCGTGTTGAAGCTACATGGGCAGCTGTACCTATACACGCCATCCAAGCCCTGTGTGACTCAATGCCCAGGCGTATTACGGCCGTTATTACGGCCAGAGGTGGTTGTTCTGGGTACTGATTTCTCAGGATCTATGCACCCAAACTGCCTGAAATTGTAATCACATGTCAGTTCTAGTATAATATATTTGTCCAATGAATACCCGTTTATCATCTGCATTTCTTCTTGGTGTAGCAGTTTTAATGGCCAGTAGTGTATGTACGTATTTATCACGACTTCTGTCACTTCAGTATATATCTGTATACATTGATCCATAGCCTTTCCCGTGCACCCTACTGAATGGCTAAATTTGTGAATGAGTTTGTTTTGGAAGTTCCACGTAGAGTCAGAGCTAACAATTATATGACTCAACTTTGCCTCCCTGACAGCACCCCTGCAGTGTAGAACAGCAGTGAAATCAGGCAGGCCAGTGCTGCACCATTATGCAGCGGTTGGCACCGCATGTAGCTTGCCAGTTGTCCTCTCCGCCTCCCGTTAGGAGGCGACCAGTGAAAACTTCGAAAGGACAGGCGCTCTTACTCATGACATGTGAGTATAAGGTTCTGCTCGGTACAGCTTACTGTTACATCCTAGAATCAGGTACTGGTTTGAGTTATTTCAATATGCAGCAGTGATTAATCCATTTCTTTCACTTCGTTAATTCGACAGGGACTGTTCGTGATTAAATCTGCGATTTCATTAATTTAATTTTATGTAGAGAGCGTAGTTTCGGATGAAAGGTTCATCGAAATGCAACCACGTGCATCCATCGCTCGTTGCTTTGTCTTTCATCAGCTGTTTACTCACCAATTCATTCGAGTACTTGCTCCGGAGGTTTTACTTAAATGCTTTTAGCAAAATTACCGTAATTTTGAACCACCGAACAGTAGTTGAGACTACAATTTCGTGGCCGGTCGTTGTGGCCGAGCGGTTCTAGGAGCTGCAATCTGGAACCACGCGACCGCTACGGTCGCAGGTTCGAATCCTGCCTCGGGCATGGATGTGTGTGATGCCCTTAGGTTAGTTAGGTTTAAGTAGTTCTAAGTTCTAGGGGACTGATGACCTCAGATGTTAAGTCCCATAGTGCTCAGAGCCACTACCATGTCGTGACGTGGTTGGATTGAACCCATTGTGAACTGATGAACTGAAAACACTAGCACTTTCAGCGATCTGTTTCAGTCATTTCGTGATCCTTTTGTTTCGCATATTTCACACGAGTTGCGGCGTTTTTCTGAATATTGCACGCTGTCTTGAAGGGCAGTACGTTGCTCCAGTGAGCTTAGATGTAACGGTATATGATATGTAGTACCACCTGTAGCATCCTAGCATACTTGAACACCTGAATGAGCGCGAGTAATTATTGTTGTCGTCGTCCTGTCCCATTCAATCCAGAGCCTAGCCACACTGCCGACAGCACCATTGCATCCATTATTCCTTACACTATTATCAGGGTTGACTCCACTTTAGTTGCTCAAATACCATGAGAAGTTGAGATTAAATTACCGTCTTTACTAAATTTTGTGCATATGTTAGAAGCTATGTACCCCCCCCCCCCCCCCCGCCGAGATTCCATTGCTGTCTGAAATGAAATTGTTCAGTAGTAAATAAACTGTCAATTTTTATAATCATGACAAAGCACTTTTCTTGATATCTGTTATTAATCTGTACTTCATCTGTTTCCATATGGTCAACCCACTAGAAGTATGTAACTTGCACACTAATATTTTTGGAGAGGAAATGAGGGCAATGAGCCATACACTAGACCATTCTTTGTCACTTTCTGCAGAGCTTGTCTTAACACAACTGTGTTATCCATTGTGGTTGTAATCAGTATGAATGTTTTCGTTGGTCTACTCCATCTTGAAATGGCAGATTATCTACAAAAGTGCAGTAGAACGATGGAGTGACGCCAGCTGAGAGGTAATACCATTTTCTTATCCCAGATGCCCCTGCCTGAGCTCTTATGTAAGCACCCAACTGCTTCACTCTGTAAATTCCACACTTATCGGTGATGGCCTTGTTAAACTCAGAGAAACTAGGCAGTAAAAAAATTTGCTTGAGAATTGCAGTTGTTCTATGAACATAATTAACTTTGGGTTGATATTCATAGTAAGTTCTACTTAACGCAATGAGTGTCACAAGGTCACTGTGAGTGCAGCAGGGTCATCTATCTGCTGTGACCATGGCCAGTTTTGTGGCAGTCAGTGTGTCAGACACCCCCCCCCCCCCCCCATACTGCTATCTTTGTGACAGTCAGTGTGTCACACACCATCCCTGCTGTCACCTTTGTCGCAGTCAGTGTGTCAGACACCCACCCTACTGCTACCTTTGTGGCAGTCAGTGTGTCACACACCATCCCTGCTGTCAGCTTTGTCACAGTCAGTGTGTCAGACACCCACGCTACTGCTACCTTTGTGGCAGTCAGTGTGTCACACACCATCCCTGCTGTCACCTTTGTCACAGTCAGTGTGTCAGACACCCACCCTACTGCTACCTTTGTGGCAGTCAGTGTGTCAGACACCCTCCCTGCTGTTAGCTTTGTAACGGTCAGTGTGTCAGACATACACCCTGCAATCAGCTTTCTCACAGTCAGTGTGTAAGACATCCTCCCTGTTGTCACCTCTGTGGCAGTCAGTGTGTCAGACCCTGTCCCCACTGCCAGCTTTGTGGCAGTCAATGTGTCAGACACCCCACCTCGCCTCCCCCTCATCTGGCGAGCCTTGCCCGGAGCACTGGTTACCGTGAGATTTTCTGTTAAGGAGCCAGATACTATGATGTTTAATTTCAATAGTTTCTTTTTCAGAAGTTTCACAATTCTGCTTGTGTTGATGTGTGTTTCTTAACATCATTGAATGTGCCATGTCCGCTGGGCGGATTCCTGCCGGGAAACGGGCGCTCCTTCCCGCCCAGAAAGCCATGCATTAGACCGCAGGGCCTAACAGAAGGGCTGGTCCACACCTACTCGAACATCAAATTTCAGCACACCAAAATTTATAAGCAGGGTAACTTTTTCTGACAAGTACAAGGCCCTCTGTATAAGAAGACGTGATGTAGTGAAATTCGAGTTTTTGGCCATAACACTTGATTATTACCCCCTAACTGTTGTTATTGTTGTGGTCTTCACTCCTGAGACTGGTTTGATGCAGCTCTCCATGCTACTCTATCCTGTGCAAGCTTCTTCATCTCCCAGTACCTACTGCAGCCCACATCCTTCTGAATCTGCTTAGTCTATTCATCTCTTGGTCTCCCTCTACGATTTTTACCCTCCACACTACCCTCCAATGCTAAATCTGTGATCCCTTGATGCCTCAGAAAATGTTCTACCAACCGGACCCTTCTTCTTGTCAAGTTGTGCCACAAACTCCTCCCCAATTCTATTCAATACCTCCTCATTAGTTATGTGATCTACCCATCTAATCTTCAGCATTCTTCTCTAGCACCACATTTTGAAAGCTTCTATTCGTTTCTTGTTCAGACTATTTATCGTCCATGTTTCACTTCCATACATGGCTACACTCCATACAAATACTTTCAGAAACGACTTCCTAACACTTAAATCTATGCTGGATATTAACAAATTTCTCTTCTTCAGAAACGCTTTCCTTGCCATTGCCAGTCTAACTCCCTAACTAGTGAACCAGTGCTATGAATATGCAGATTGTGCACACAGAGTGTTGCAACTCACCGCGGGTGAAAGACTGCTGTGTGACCAGGTGGTGGTGGAGTGTGTTGGGCAGCCGTGGGTGGCACAGCTGCGGCAGGTGTCCTGACGTGGTCGCTGTGGGGCTGACTGCAGGTGCCGGGGCTGGGCGCACCCACTGTGGTGGCCGGCGCACTGCAAAATGGTTCAAATGGCTCTGAACATTATGGGACTTGACATCTGAGGTCATCAATCCCCTAGAACTTAGAACTACTTAAATCTAACTACCCTAAGGACATCACACACATCCATGCCCGAGGCAGGATTCGAATCTACGACCGCAACGGTCGCGTGGTGCCAGACTGTAGCGCCTACAACTGCTCGGCCACAGCGGCCGGCGGCGCACTGCACACAGAGGCACTGTGTGGGTGGGTGTGTTCACACAGAGGCCAGGAGACTGATTACTGCAGGTAGTACTGTTGGGGGACTGTCTACAGTGGTAACACTCTGCCTATGATAGTAGTGCGTTAGGTACAACAGTTGATTTTCTGGTGAGCCAATCACTTTATATACTCCTTCTTCTGAGTTCCCCATAGATTTAGCTTACCAAACAACAGGTTGTTCGAAATAAAACAAATTAAAGATACACTCCTGGAAATTGAAATAAGAACACCGTGAATTCATTGTCCCAGGAAGGGGAAACTTTATTGACACATTCCTGGGGTCAGATACATCACATGATCACACTGACAGAACCACAGGCACATAGACACAGGCAACAGATCATGCACAATGTCGGCACTAGTACAGTGTATATCCACCTTTCGCAGCAATGCAGGCTGCTATTCTCCCATGGAGACGATCGTAGAGATGCTGGATGTAGTCCTGTGGAACGGCTTGCCATGCCATTTCCACCTGGCGCCTCAGTTGGACCAGCGTTCGTGCTGGACGTGCAGACCGCGTGAGACGACGCTTCATCCAGTCCCAAACATGCTCAATGGGGGACAGATCCGGAGATCTTGCTGGCCAGGGTAGTTGACTTACACCTTCTAGAGCACGTTGGGTGGCACGGGATACATGCGGACGTGCATTGTCCTGTTGGAACAGCAAGTTCCCTTGCCGGTCTAGGAATGGTAGAACGATGGGTTCGATGACGGTTTGGATGTACCGTGCACTATTCAGTGTCCCCTCGACGATCACCAGTGGTGTACGGCCAGTGTAGGAGATCGCTCCCCACACCATGATGCCGGGTGTTGGCCCTGTGTGCCTCGGTCGTATGCAGTCCTGATTGTGGCGCTCACCTGCACGGCGCCAAACACGCATACGACCATCATTGGCACCAAGGCAGAAGCGACTCTCATCGCTGAAGACGACACGTCTCCATTCGTCCCTCCATTCACGCCTGTCGCGACACCACTGGAGGCGGGCTGCACGATGTTGGGGCGTGAGCGGAAGACGGCCTAACGGTGTGCGGGACCGTAGCCCAGCTTCATGGAGACGGTTGCGAATGGTCCTCGCCGATACCCCAGGAGCAACAGTGTCCCTAATTTGCTGGGAAGTGGCGGTGCGGTCCCCTACGGTACTGCGTAGGATCCTACGGTCTTGGCGTGCATCCGTGCGTCGCTGCGGTCTGGTCCCAGGTCGACGGGCACGTGCACCTTCCGCCGACCACTGGCGACAACATCGATGTACTGTGGAGACCTCACGCCCCACGTGTTCAGCAATTCGGCGGTACGTCCACCCGGCCTCCCGCATGCCCACTATACGCCCTCGCTCAAAGTCCGTCAACTGCACATACGGTTCACGTCCACGCTGTCGCGGCATGCTACCAGTGTTAAAGACTGCGATGGAGCTCCGTATGCCACGGCAAACTGGCTGACACTGACGGCGGCGGTGCACAAATGCTGCGCAGCTAGCGCCATTCGACGGCCAACACCGCGGTTCCTGGTGTGTCCGCTGTGCCGTGCGTGTGATCATTGCTTGTACAGCCCTCTCGCAGTGTCCGGAGCAAGTATGGTGGGTCTGACACATCGGTGTCAATGTGTTCTTTTTTCCATTTCCAGGAGTGTATGTACTGGGACAGTCATACTGGAGTGATTCAGGAACTAATGGGCTGGACAGTTTGAATTTATTATAACAACAATCAGGTAGAATTTACAATGGAACTCTTTATATCACACTGTAATCATCTAATGGTGTCTGAAGAGCTAGTAGCTCATTTGTCAGGGTCTAGCTATAAGAGGCAGAGACACTAAACATTTCAGAGAATTAAATGGCACAGAAAGGTGGCGGTCAATGGTCATCTTATTAGCAGTGGACCAGTAATTACGATAGTCTGCGTAGGGAAGGTCATAGGGTGTGTCGTAATAAAAGGAAATAGCGCAGCATACATTGGACAGCCTTTAATAACGCCACAGACAACTTCAAGCAAACTGGATGGGCAGAGGTTTGACCATGGTACTGCAAGAATATAATACAGCATTTTGACTAACTGAACCAACTCTCTGTGTGGCGTAGAACGGATTGTATCGAACTACAGCACACCTGACCAGAAAGGAGAAAGAAAACTGAGGGAAAGGCTCAAGACTGTTTGGAAATGTCTGGAGCAGTTGCAAGAACTAGTCTGTTCTCTTTTCGGGTGATCGGAGATTGTGTGAGACGTAAGCAGCAGTGCTGCACATGTTGTGCTTGACTCACATTGTTTCCTGGATGCGTTCCGTATATGCTCTGAATAAGAACTATGCTCTTCTGCTAGGAACCTAGTGTTGTTGTTGTTATGGTCTTCAGTCCAGAGACGGGTTTGCTGCAGCTCTCCATGCCACCTCATCCTGTGCAAGGTTCTTCATCCCTGAGTAACTACTGCAACCTACATCCTTCTGAATCTGCTTAGTGTATTCATCTCTTGTTCTGCCTCTACCGTTTTTACCCTCCACACTGCCCTCCAATACTAAATTGGTAATCTCTTGATGCCTCAGAACGTGTCCTACCAACTGATCCCTTCTTCTAGTCGTGCCACAAATTCCTCTTCTCCCCAAAATCTATTCAGTACCTCCTCATTAGTTATGTGATCTATCCATCTTATTTTCAGGATTCTTCTGTAGCATCACATTTCGAAAGCTCCTATTATCATCTTGCCTAAACTATTTTTCGTCCACGTTGCACTTCCATACATGGCTACACTCCATACAAATACATTCAGAAAGGACTGCCTGACACTTAAATATATACTCGATGATAATAAATTTCTCTTCTTCAGAAATGCTTTCCCTGCCATTTCCACTCTACATTTTATATCTTCTCTCCTTCGACCATCATCAGTTATTTTGCTCCCCAAATAGCAAAACTCATCTCCTACCTTAACTGCCTCATTTAATGCGACTACATTACATTACCCTCGTTTTGTTTTTGACGTTCCTCTTATATCTTCCTTTCAAGACACTATCCATTCTGTCCAACTGCTATTCCAGGTACCTTGCTGTCTCTGAAAGAATTACAATGTCATCAGCAAACCTCAAAGTATTTATTTTTTCTCCATGAATTTTAATTCTTACTCCGAATTTTTCTTTTTTTTCCTTCACTGCTTGCACAACCTAGTACACTTCTTAAAAGCTTTACGTAATTCCCCTGGTACTGTTCTGGAACAAGAAACCAAGTTTGATATTGGCATTGCAGTTGTATTGCTCATATGTACTAAAAAAGTGAAAGAGTGGTGTTCAACACACATAGTTCTAGTACCAATTTGTGAATAGCTGTTACTTTGATCGTAAGCTTTACTACAACGTAGGCGTACAGTGGTCGATAGTTGTACCACTGCAGTACCAGAAAGGCAAAGCTATGAATAAGTTGCTGCTGTCCTTGCAATCCAATGTACCTGGCACGGGTAAGGGATGACACTCTCCCTCCTCATCTTTAACTTCTATTTATGCACCGTGGCAGAAGCTGAGAAGCCAAACAACTTTAAATGCCATTTTTTTCTATGCAGGTTTTCAGTGATCAATATAGTGTGCAGAATGAGAAGCAAGAACTCAGCAGTCCTTGATGCATCGTAAACATCGCTCTGTCTCGTTCTGCAACGAGCAGCACATCTTTACGTTAACAGTGAAAATAACTCATGCTATGTTTACAGTCAATCAGACCTTTATTGAGAGCTACACATGCATTTTACCAGAAATTATGTCTGGAAATAAGCATGCATCGATAAGGTGCCAAAACAGATTATGTAGCTGCAAAAAGATTTTTCCCTACATGATTTTGTTTATTAACTTAGCTGCTTATAAATGTGGATCACTTTAGAGATTCGATGAACCTGTTTCAAGATGGTGAAGAAACAGCTGAGGGATACCTGCACATGGCGTGTGTAGCTGTCAGTAAAGGAACGTTTCAGAGTATAGAGATCATTGAGGAAACTCTCTTGGAAGGGATATCACAATACCAGGTAATCAAAAAGTCAGTATAAATTTGAAAACTTAATAAACCACGGAATAATGTAGATAGAGAGGTAAAAATTGACACACATGCTTGGAATGACATGGGGCTTTATTAGAAAATAAAAAGTTCACAAAATGTCCGACAGATGACGCTGGACAGCAAAACGTCAGTGACTGCGCATGACAATCGTGTATAAAAGGAGCTGTAATGAGAGAGAGGATCAGATGCGCCAGCGGTTGCAGCATGTTGACGTTACCTGAAAAGCCGCTTTTAGTGAAGCTGTATTATCAGAATGGGGAATGTGCTAGTTCAGCGTTACGATCCTATCGCCATAGGAAGGGGATTCGAACGGGTAAAGTTCCGTTGACAAATGCAGCTGTAGAGGGAATGATTTCGAAGTTCGAAGCCAGAGGTTGTTTAGACGATAGACCCCGTAGTGGCCGACCGAGCACAAGGCGTAATGCTGCTGAGACAGTTCAGGAAGAAATGGAGACTGTAGCGGGTTCGTCTATGCACGGGGAAGTCAGCGCTCGTGCAGTCGCACGTCGCACTGGCATTCCATACACTACTGTTTGGTTGGCACTTAGGCGTACCCTCCGATGCTATCCATACAAAATCCATCGACATCATGAACTGTTACCTGGCGATTTACTGAAGCGGAGGGCATTTGCGGTGTGGGCATTTGAAAAGATGGTGGAAGATGACGATTGGTTGAGTAACGTGTTGTGGACTGACGAAGCCCATTTCACGCTCCGAGGGTCTGTCAACGCCCACAACAGCAGACTTTGGGCTACCGAAAATCCTAGAACTGTCGTGGAAACTCCATTGCACGACGAGAAAGTCATGGTATGGGTTGGATTTACCACATCTACCGTTATCGGGCCTTTTGTCTTCAAGGAGATGCGTGATTCTGGTTTTGTAACTGCTACCGTGATGGGTGACAGTATAGAGTATAGAGTATAGTATATGTTACAGAATCGCTTCATCCCCAGCCTGGTTGATAAACACCTGCTGGAACGTATGATGTTTGTGCAGGATGGCGCTCCACGCCATACTGCTAGGCGTGAAAGATCTCTTGTGCCCATCGTTTTGTGATGATCGTGTGCTCAGCCGCCACTTTCGTCATGCTTGGCCCCCCGGATCCCCAGACCTCAGTCCGTCAGATTATTGGCTTTGGGGTTACCTGAAGTCCCAAGTGTATTGTGATCGACCGACATCTCTAGGGGTGGTGAAAGACGACATCCGATGCCAATGCCTCACCGTAGCTCGGGACATGCTTTACAGTGCTGTTCCCAACATTATTCCTCGACTACAGCTATTGTTGAGGAACGATGGTGGACATATTGAGCATTTTCTGTAAAGAACATCATCTTTGCTTTGTCTTACTTTGTTATGCTAATTATTGCTATTCTGACCAGATGAAGCGCCGTCTGTCGGACATTTTTTGAACTTTTGTATTTTTTTGGTTCTAATAAAACCCCATGTCATTCCAAGCATGTGTGTCAATTTGTACTTCTATATCTACATTAGTCCGTGATTCATTCAGTTTTCAAATTTATACTGACTTTTTGATCACCCACTGTACACTTATAGGGAGATACATATACATATTTTGGACAACAGATGAACGCCTTGTTAATGCATACCTGTTTTCTGCTGGTGGCTCTACAATCAGAGGAACCAAATCCAGCAGCTCCTGTGGGTATCTCTGCTTTGTATCTTTCCAGCTCTGCGTCAGCACCACCTGGTGGCTGTGGTCCTTTACAAACGCAGTGACAGCCTGCAGGAGTCTGGGACAGGAGTGCCTCAGTGCGAGCACACCCAGAGCTGCCGCGTTCTCCAGTGCCAGCTCTGCCACCACCTGCTGCTCGCAGGTGTCCTTCAGACCTGACAACTCGTATGTACTGGCAGCTTCCAGCAGTTGGGGGGCCATGTTGGGATGTTGGGGGGCCTGGAGGGTGTACATGTAGGACAGTAGTAGTCTCAGCACTGGACCCTCCATGTTTTCCACCTTGACCTCTACCTCGTTGTTGGCGAACATTGACTTGAATACTGAGCTCCTCTTCTGCAGGACGGCCCTGTGTGCAGCCAGCCGCGTCTGCCCCGCCACTAAAGTCACGACGGCGCCGTCACCTGCGTCCAGCAGGGCACCCAGGTCCGTGGCGGTGGTCTCTGGAACTTCCTTTACGGCTGCCATGGTGGCTGATTCTGAAACACAGTGCGCTGCTCAGCCTATTGTCCTTACACAGAACCGTCAGTACTTGTACGGACATAAACGGACATGTGTCAAGCAAAAGTTGGTCAATGCTGACCATCACAAGTGAATTATAACTATAGGGTATCCTTGCTGCCTCAAATTGATGCTGCAGGTAAACAGCTTCAAATTTTGAACAACAATCTTTAAAGAGTTCTTTTTTGTTTAAGCACAAATAGAGACTTCTTTTATTTTTATTTTTTTTCCACAAATACCAACAAGGCCAGAAAGAGCTATGGTAGTATTTTATTCAACGAGTTATCATTCTCTTTTCTCCCCTCGTTTAGGAAAACCATGCTATTTCACAACTGAAACTTGTATTACCCTGCTCTTAGCCTTTACTGCAGTATATTGCCTTGCTAGAGTTAGTGCCCACAGCTGACCGACCATCTCCGTTGACACTAAATATTTCCTCAGGATTGTATGTGCAGTTGGACCGCAGCTTCTCCTCAACTCATCTGACATATTACAACAGGACAACAGCCACCTATACACAGAGTGATTTATGAGAGGAGGTCATAGAGAATATGTCTTCCTTTCAGCTACCGCATGTGCTACATGTTTGTAACTGATGTCACACTGCCACAGTGTAACGCAGGGTACTGATAACAGAAAGGAATGTGGCCACTGTAGATATACACTCCTGGAAATTGAAATAAGAACACCGTGAATTCATTGTCCCAGGAAGGGGAAACTTTATTGACACATTCCTGGGGTCAGATACATCACATGATCACACTGACAGAACCACAGGCACATAGACACAGGCAACAGAGCATGCACAATGTCGGCACTAGTACAGTGTATATCCACCTTTCGCAGCAATGCAGGCTGCTATTCTCCCATGGAGACGATCGTAGAGATGCTGGATGTAGTCCTGTGGAACGGCTTGCCATGCCATTTCCACCTGGCGCCTCAGTTGGACCAGCGTTCGTGCTGGACGTGCAGACCGCGTGAGACGACGCTTCATCCAGTCCCAAACATGCTCAATGGGGGACAGATCCGGAGATCTTGCTGGCCAGGGTAGTTGACTTACACCTTCTAGAGCACGTTGGGTGGCACGGGATACATGCGGACGTGCATTGTCCTGTTGGAACAGCAAGTTCCCTTGCCGGTCTAGGAATGGTAGAACGATGGGTTCGATGACGGTTTGGATGTACCGTGCACTATTCAGTGTCCCCTCGACGATCACCAGTGGTGTACGGCCAGTGTAGGAGATCGCTCCCCACACCATGATGCCGGGTGTTGGCCCTGTGTGCCTCGGTCGTATGCAGTCCTGATTGTGGCGCTCACCTGCACGGCGCCAAACACGCATACGACCATCATTGGCACCAAGGCAGAAGCGACTCTCATCGCTGAAGACGACACGTCTCCATTCGTCCCTCCATTCACGCCTGTCGCGACACCACTGGAGGCGGGCTGCACGATGTTGGGGCGTGAGCGGAAGACGGCCTAACGGTGTGCGGGACCGTAGCCCAGCTTCATGGAGACGGTTGCGAATGGTCCTCGCCGATACCCCAGGAGCAACAGTGTCCCTAATTTGCTGGGAAGTGGCGGTGCGGTCCCCTACGGCACTGCGTAGGATCCTACGGTCTTTGCGTGCATCCGTGCGTCGCTGCGGTCCGGTCCCAGGTCGACGGGCACGTGCACCTTCCGCCGACCACTGGCGACAACATCGATGTACTGTGGAGACCTCACGCCCCACGTGTTGAGCAATTCGGCGGTACGTCCACCCGGCCTCCCGCATGCCCACTATACGCCCTCGCTCAAAGTCCGTCAACTGCGCATACGGTTCACGTCCACGCTGTCGCGGCATGCTACCAGTGTTAAAGACTGCGATGGAGCTCCGTATGCCACGGCAAACTGGCTGACACTGACGGCGGCGGTGCACAAATGCTGCGCAGCTGGCGCCATTCGACGGCCAACACCGCGGTTCCTGGTGTGTCCGCTGTGCCGTGCGTGTGATCGTTGCTTGTACAGCCCTCTCGCAGTGTCCGGAGCAAGTATGGTGGGTCTGACACACCGGTGTCAATGTGTTCTTTTTTCCATTTCCAGGAGTGTAAAATCGCAGCAAATTATTCTCAGTCTACAAATAGGTGAAGCATTTACAGCAGTCAGTGAGCAGCTGGACATAGGTATAGAAACACATGCCAAAGGATTAGATATGCTGAGGTCACAGGTATTTTACCTGAAAGTTCAAAATGGTTCAAATGGCTATGAGCACTATGGGACTTAACAGCTGAGGTCATCAGTCCGCTAGAAGTTAGAACTACTTAAACCTAACTAACCTAAGGAAATTACACACATCCATGCCCGAGGCAGGATTCGAACCTGCGGCCATAGCGGTCGCGCGGTTCCAGACTGAAGCGCCTAGAACCGCTCGGCCACCCCGGCCGGCTTACCTGAAAGTAAACAAGATAGCAATTTCATGTTAAATACAGTGGATAAAGTATTGGGAAAGGCATATAACGTCTAAATAAATGATTGTAAATCAAAGTTAACTATTTGTGACAAAGGAGGAAAAGCAAATGTTTGATTACATGTATATGACAAGCTACTGCTACAAGATAACTGATTTGTTTTTGAAGTGGGATCACTACACATGTAAGAACCAAAGGAGAAATAGGAAGCACAATTTTCCAAGTCGAAAGAGCCTGCTATAGATAGAAAAACATATTATCCTCTAGAATTAAGTGCCCAGGAATCAGAGAAAGGTTTCTGATAGCATGTGTATGTAGTGCACCATTGCATGGCTGTGAGACCTGACTCGAGAGGCTGGGGAAAGCACAACACTGAATTAGTGTAAGGTGTGGTCATACAGGTGCATACTGAAAATCAAACAGACTGAAAAAGTCACAAATAATCATCACCTCAAAGAGCGTGAGAGAAGACAAGTTTATGGAACACGACTGTAAAAATGATAGTACGATTATTATTTATGTGTTGAAAAATCATGTGCAACTAAAAATAATGTGCTGTGGAGGGAGAATGCCAGAAAGACCATGTCTACAGTACATGGGTCAAATTATAAAATATGTCTCCACTGAGGAAAGACTTGAGAACTGAAGATGTGCTGCTCGTTGTGGGGACTAAAGAAGAAAGAGAAGAAGAAGAAGAAGAAGAGGGGGAAGACAAAAAATTCATTGCAAATAGGAAAGTACGTAATTGACATTGTGACATTTTACCTGTAGCAGCTCTCATTACTAAGTGTATGTGTCATATATTGTCATTTCAAAGTTTCTCAAATCTCACATCAGAATTGGTGATCTGACTGTTTCTGGCAGCTGCAGTGTTGTTTTTCGTGGGGCACACTATTTTTCGGCTTAATATTCTCATTCATGGTTCATGGTGTGAGTTCCTGTAGTCATGTCCTAGTTCATGAACCACGGGCAACGTATGAGTGGCCAAGTAAGTGGTCCCGACAGTCGGGATACCAGTTACTTTGGAATAAGGCTGGGCATCTCGGACATATTCTGAGTCGTGGTCACCTTTGTGCTCATATGGCAAAGACTACCAAACTCACCGGTTAGTCCCTCAGCCGTTAGGGGTAAAACCCAATGGGACTCGGGGCAAGTAAGGCTAGCAACCTGCTTCCCTGGTACTTTAAATACGATGCTGGCAACAATCAGAGCAAAATGCCTCGGACTTTTGGAGGTGACGGAGTCCCACCTCTAACTGACAAACCAGGGACTCCTAAGATACGACTTGGCAAACAAATGGTAATGAGATGGGGAGCTATTAATATCAATGGGGGCTACTCTGGGAAGAAGGTAGAGCTGGCAGAGGCTGCAAGTAAGGTGGGGCTGGACGTTTTAGCTGTTAGTGACATTCGGGTAAGGGGTGAGAAAGAAGAGGAAGTGGGAGAATACAAGGTCTACCTGTCAGGAGTCAAAGCAGGAATAGCACAATGGGGTGTAGGGCTTTACAAATGGTTCAAATGGCTCTGAGCACTATGGGACTCAACTGCCGAGGTCATTAGTCCCCTAGAACTTAGAACTAGTTAAACCTAACTAACCTAAGGACATCGCAAACATCCATGCCCGAGGCAGGATTCGAACCTGCGACCGTAGCGGTCTTGCGGTTCCAGACTGCAGCGTAGGGCTTTACATCAGGAAAGAAATGGAACCCAGTGTAGTTGCAATAAGGTATGTAAACGAACGACTGATGTGGATATATTTGACAGTGTCTAGCAAGAAAATTAGGATTGTGTCAGTATATTCGCATTGTGAAGGGACAGATCAAGATAAGATGGATAGTTTTTATGAGGCACTCGGTGATGTAGTTGTTAGAGTAAAGGACAAGGACAGTGTTCTGCTCATGGGTGATTTTAACGTCAGGATTGGAAATCGAACAGAAGGGTATGAAAAGGATATGGGTAAATTTGGAGAGGATATGGAGGCCAACAGGAACGGGAAACAACTCTTGGATTTCTGTGCCAGTATGGGCTTAGTAATCACAAACTCCTTTTTTAAACATAAGAACATTCACCGGTATACTTGGGAAGGCAGGGGAACCAGATCTGTCATTGACTATATAATAACAGATCAGGAATTCAGGAAGGCTGTGAGGGACACACGTGTATTCAGGGGATTCTTTGATGACACTGATCATTATTTAATCTGCAGTGAAATTGGGATTGTGAGGCCGAAAGTGCAGGAGGTCAGATCCATATGTAGGAGGATAAGAGTGGAGAAACTTCAGGATAAGGAAATCAGGCACAAGTACATAACAGCGATCTCAGAAAGGTACCAGTTAGTTGAATGTAGTCAATTACAGTCATTGGAAAAGGAATGGACAAGGTACAGGGACACAGTACTAGAAGTGGCTAAAGAATGTCTTGGAACAGTAGTGTGTAAAAGTAGGATGAAGCAAACAGCTTGGTGGAATGATACAGTCAAGGTAGCCTGTAAAAGGAAAAAGAAGGCGTATCAAAACTGGCTACATACCAGAACCCAGGTAGACAGAGAAAGTTATGTTGAAGAAAGAAACAAAGCCAAACAGATAATTGCAGCATCCAAGAAGAAATCGTGGGAAGACTTTGGAAACAGGTTGGAGACTATGGGTCAAGCTGCTGGAAAACCATTCTGGAGTGTAATTAGCAGTCTTCGAAAGGGAGGTAAGAAGGAAATGACAAGTATTTTGGACAGGTCAGGAAAACTGCTGGTGAATCCTGTGGATGCCTTGGGCAGATGGAGGGAATATTTTGAAGAGTTGCTCAATGTAGGTGAAAATACGATCAGTAATGTTTCAGATTTCGAGGTAGAATGGGATAGGAATGATGATGGAAATAGGATCACATTTGAGAAAGTGGAAAAAATGGTCAATAGATTGCAGTGCAATAAAGCGGCTGGGGTGGATGAAATTAAGTCGGAACTCATCAAATACAGTGGAATGTCAGGTCTTAAATGGCTACACAGGATAATTGAAATGGCCTGGGAGTCGGGACAGGTTCCATCAGACTGGACAAAAGCAGTAATCACACCAATCTTTAAACATGGAAACAGAAAAGATTGTAACAACTACAGAGGTATCTCTTTAATCAGCGTTGTGGGTAAAATCTTCTCAGGTATTGTTGAAAGAAAAGTGCGAGTATTAGTTGAGGACCAATTGGATGAAAATCAGTGTGGGCTTAGGCCTCTTAGAGGTTGTCAGGACCAGATCTTTAGCTTACGGCAAATAATGGAGAAGTGTTATGAGTGGAACAGGGAATTGTATCTATGCTTTATAGATCTAGAAAAGGCATATGACCGGGTTCCTAGGAGGAAGTTATTGTCTGTTCTACAAGATTATGGAATAGGAGGCAAACTTTTGCAAGCAATTAAAGGTCTTTACATGGATAGTCAGGCAGCAGTTAGAGTTGACAGTAAATTGAGTTCATGGTTCAGAGTAGTTTCAGGGGTAAGACAGGGCTGCAACCTGTCTCCACTGTTGTTCATATTATTTATGGATCATATGTTGAAAACAATAGACTGGCTGGGTGAGAGTAAGATATGTGAACACAAAATAAGCAGTCTTGCATATGCGGATGACTTAGTTGTGATGGCAGATTCGATTGAAAGTTTGCAGAGTAATATTTCAGAGCTAGATCAGAAATGTAAGGACTATGGTATGAAGATTAGCATCTCCAAAACGAAAGTAATGTCAGTGGGAAAGAAATATAAACGGATTGAGTGCCAAATAGGAGGAACAAAGTTAGAACAGGTGGACGGTTTCAAGTACTTAGGATGCATATTCTCACAGGATGGCAACATAGTGAGAGAACTGGAAGCGAGGTGTAGCAAAGCTAATGCAGTGAGCGCTCAGCTACGATCTACTCTCTTCTGCAAGAAGGAAGTCAGTACCAAGACTAAGTTATCTGTGCACAGTTCAATCTTTCGACCAACTTTGTTGTATGGGAGCGAAAGCTGGGTGGATTCAGGTTACCTTATCAACAAGGTTGAGGTTACGGATATGAAAGTAGCTAGGATGATTGCAGGTACTAGTAGATGGGAACAATGGCAGGAGGGTGTCCACAATGAGGAAATCAAAGAAAAACTGGGAATGAACTCTATAGATGTAGCAGTCAGGGCGAACAGACTTAGATGGTGGGGTCATGTTACACGCATGGGAGAAGCAAGGTTACCCAAGAGACTCATGGATTCAGCAGTAGAGGGTAGGAGGAGTCGGGGCAGACCAAGGAGAAGGTACCTGGATTCGGTTAAGAATGATTTTGAAGTAATAGGTTTAACATCAGAAGAGGCACCAATGTTAGCACTGAATAGGGGATCATGGAGGAACTGTATAAGGGGGGCTATGCTCCAGACTGAACGCTGAAAGGCATAATCAGTCTTAAATGATGATGATGATGAATATTCTCATTCTCACTGGCCTTGTTAGTATTATCAGCTACTATGATTTCTGTAAAGGCGTGAATTTTACCTTCCACAACCAATACTACCTTTTATGTACATTATCTTAACCACTTATTGTAAAATATATTTTTATTCTATTATATGAAGAAATTAGAAAGCGCAATTAATTTATACTGCTGTGAAAGAGTATCGTTGCCTCCAGAAATCTCAATATCACCAATCCTAAAAATTCATATTGGGTGCTCCCTCATATATGCCTGTTAAAAACAAAATCGTCTGATCCACATGAGTATAATGCTGATGTGTATCAAAAAAGTCGACAGAAATATATTCTTTATTTGTACTAAATAAACATTACTTTCTTCTTTTAAAGTTTTTGTCAGTCAGTTTCCAGATTGCTAAATGTGAGAATGACAAGGCAATAAACTTTTACCTATCTTAGTGCCAGATCATCGGTACTTAAACACAGGTAATGGCTCTTCCACCTGTCAAGAAGTTTCTCCTTCATTATCTCACACATAGTCCACTGCAGTGTGATGCCTCATTGCGAGACAAATTCCAGTACTGCAGTAAGCAGTTCTTTGTTCTGTTGTCTTAGTGAGTGGATAACTTCACAAATGATAAAAACACATCAATGTTAGGCTGAGACCGTCATCCATTTATCGCAGTGCTACACGTATTTACAGAGGGTTCCGCCACACACACGTTCCAGGTGAACTGCTGAATTTCTGAGCCGTGAATAGCAGCTGTTAAGCCGATTTTCAGCTTTGAAGTGAATGAAATACCACTTTCTTAGTGGGGTTTGAAGGCACTCTACTAACTTGTTTTAAGATGTTCCTATTTTGTCTCAATGCATCTACGAGGTATGTTTTCACATAGGATTATGTTTATAATATGAGATGCTACCTCTATACCTGCGATTCTGTCAAGTTTGTTTGTACATACACTGACATACTGAGTACTGTTATAATTTAGCAGTTCCTTTTCTTTTCTTTTTGCAGGCTTGTGGAGTGAGTACTGCTGAATTCAGTCCATTTGGAATATGCGTGCAAGCTGCAAAACATAAAACAGTAGCTAGTTGTTCGTTACTACACTATGTGATTAAAAGTAACGGGGCACCTGGCTGAAAATAACTTACAAGTTTGTGGCGCCCTCCATCGGTAATGTTGGAATTCAATATGGTGTTGGTCCACCCTTAGCCTTCTTGACAGCTTCCACTCTCGCAGGCATGCTTTGAATCAGGTTCTGGCAGGTTTCTGGGGGTATGGCAGCCCATTCTTCACTGAGTGCTGCACTGAGGAGAGGTATCGATGTCGGTCGGTGAGGCCTGGTACAAACTCGGCGTTACAAAACATCCCAAATGTGTTCTATAGGATTCAGGTCAGGATTCTGCGCAGTCCCGTACATTACAGGGATGTTATTGACGTGTAAACAGTCCGCTACAGGCCGTGCATTATGAACAGGTGCTCGATCGTGCTGAAAGATGGAATCGCCATGCCCGAATTGCTCTTCAACAGTGGGAAGCCCGAAAGTGCTTAAAACATCAATGAAGGCCTGTGTTGTGATGGTGCCATGCAAAACAACAAGGGGTGCAAGCCCCCTCCATGAAAAACACGACCACACCGTAACACCACCGCCTCCATATTTTGCTGTTGGCACTAAACACGCAGGCAGATGACGTTCACTGGGTATTCGCCATACCCATACCCTGCCACATTGTGTACCGTGATTCGTCACTCCACACAACATTTTTCCACTGTTCAATCGTCCTTATACCAAGCGAGGCGTCGTTTGGCATTTACCGGTGTGATGTGTGGCTTATGACTAACCACTCACCATGATATCCAACTTTTCTGACCTCCCGCCTAACTGTCATAGTACTTGCAGCAGATCCTGATGCAGTTTCGAATTCCTGTGTGATGGTCTGGATAGATGTTTGCCTATCACACATTAGGACCCTCTTCAACTGACGTCGGTCTCTGTTGGTCAACAGACGATGCCAGCCTGTGCGCTTTTGTGCTGTTCGTATCCCTTCACGTTTCTGCTTCACTATCACAACGGAAGCAGTGGGGATAGGGATATGTAGGAGTGTGGAAATCCCGCTACAGACGTATGACACAAGTGACACGCAATCACCTGACCACGTTCGAAGCCCGCAAGTTCCGCGGAGCGTCCCATTCTGCTCTCTCATGAAGTCTGATGACTATTGAGGTCACTGATATGCGATACGTGGCAGTAGGTGGCAGCACAACGCACGTAATATGAAAAATGTATGTTCTGGGTGTGTCTGGATACTTTTGATCACTCAGTGTATGTAAATGGGACAGGAGGTCCGCAGGAGGTGCCCAGGCTCCAAGATTGCAGACTGGACTACTATAATTTACTACCCTTTATTTTCTTGTGTTCTGCTTCAAGGCAAAACATATATTTTCCAATTCTGGGAGCGTAAATCAGTGGCTGAAATACTATGTGTGTTAGCGCTTCAGTCTGGAACCGCGCGACCGCTACAGTCACAGGTTCGAGTCCTGCCTCGGGCATGGATGTGTGTGATGTCCTTAGGTTAGCTAGCTTTAAGTAGTTCTAGGGGACTGATGACCTCAGATGTTGAGTCCCATAGTGCTCAGAGCCATTTTTTGAACTATGCGTGCTAAGCAAGAAAGCATAAGGCATCGGCAAAACTTGGACACTGAGACTGTGAACCTGTCGCAGGCAGCAATCTGACGGAAACTATTGTCTACATTTCTGCCTTTCAGGGCTGCCCCATACAGAGATAATGAGAGAGAGGAGTTATCGACTGACAGAAGAAACTGTGAACGCAAACAAGAGGAGCAGCTCGTGCAGAGTCTCTACTCACCGCAGAGCCAGGGAGGAGTGACGTCGCGAAGTGAGCTCAGCACGGTAAGCTGTCCGACAGCCGCTGGGCTCTTTCCGTGTAGGCAGGGACAGCCTGCCCGCCCCTCGTGGTCTGCGGCTTATATGCCTGACGGCGGCCGCTGCGGCCACGTGACGTCACCGCGTCATGCACTTGTCTCACGTGTGACAGTATGGAGGTGGCTCGTGTAGGTTTATCATTTATCTGGAGTGTTTACTGCGAGATATGAGAGGCTCAAACCACGAGTGCGGTGCTCGATTAAGATTGTGTAATCTATGAACATTCCTAAATACGTCTGGTATTGAGAAATGCAAAATATCGGAATTTTTTTTTTTTTTTGTTTCATAAAAAACTCGGCCCTAGGTGACTGAAAATTCTGTCGTGATCTGGATTTGAACGGGATCGAATAGTCCAACAAACTGCCTTTGGCTTCTGCCTTTGGTTCTTCATCCGACGTTTGTTTGCCAGCACAAGTGGCTGGGATAATCAACGTTTCACCCTTCATTGTTGGTGGAGGGCTCAAAGGGATAACTTTGAGAATCCTAGCTACTCGACCTGCCAAAACGTCAGTAAAATCGTCAAACAGATGTCAGACGAAGAATCTCAGAGAGAAAATAACAACAAGTAGTAACGAAAGCCTTAATAAATTTATGTCAAGCAGTCTGTTTCATCATTTTCTGTACAATGGGTATGTTTGTATCTCTGATGCTTTTTGGTCAGTACTGTTCTACTTGAGTGAATAGTTTGCTGTGAAATTTAGAAGGCAGCACATACTTCTCATAAAAATTTACTGGGTGATCAAAAAGTCAGTATAAATTTGAAAACTGAATAAATCACGGACTTATGTAGATAGAGAAGTACAAATTGACTCAAGTGCTTGGAATGACATGGGGTTTCATTAGAACCAAAAAAATACAAAAGTTCAAAAAACGTCCGACAGATGGTGCTTCATCTGATCAGAATAGCAATAATTAGCATAACAAAGTAAGACAAAGCAAAGATGATGTTCTTTACAGGAAATGCTCAATATGTCCACCATCATTCAACAATAGCTGCAGTCGAGGAATAATTTTGTGAACAGCACTGTAAAGCATGTCCCGAGTTATGGTGAGGCACTGGCATCGGATGTTGTCTTTCAGCATCCCTAGAGATGTCGGTCGATCACGATACACTTGCGACTTCAGGTAACCCCAAAGCCAATAATCTGACGGACTACGGACCTGGGAGGCCAAGTATGACGAAAGTGGCGGCTGAGCACACGATCATCACCAAACGACGCGCGCAAGAGAGATCTTTCACGCGTCTAGCAATATGGGGTGGAGCGCCATCTTGGATAAACATTGTACGTTTCAGCAGGTATTTATCAACCAGGCTGGGGATGATGCGATTCCGTAACATATCGGCATACCTCTCACCTTTCACGGTAGCAGTTTTCCTGTCCAGCGCCATCTGCCGGACATTTTGTGAACTTTTTTTTTTTTGTTCTAATAAAACCCCATGTCATTCCAAGCATGTGTGTCAATTTTTACCTCTATATCTACATTATTCCGTGGTTTATGAAGTTTTCAAATTTATACTGACTTTATGATCACCCTGTATATGTTTTGACGGTATGTTCAATTATTTTACACTGTTGCCCATTAAAATTACAACACCAGGAATGTCCCTCGCCTGTGCATCACGTTGAACTGAGCTCGAATGACAGCTACAGATACGGCACTCCGCGTTGTTCCAACCCTGCACCAGAGATGGTCAGCTGTAGTGGCCGGCTAGCAGTCTCTGGTCACCACAAGGCCAGACGTCTCCAGTGGCTGGGACGCGCCAGCCGGGGCAGTCGAACACCTACTCTGAAAAGGTAGGTCAAGACAGAACAGGCAATATGCACTCTTGGGTTATCTTGTTCGAAGGTAATGAGCCGTGGTGGCTCCCTTTTGCCAAATCTCCTGCTGTGAGCACAAGAGTACTAGTGTTCTTCCTCACCACAGAGAGCCCCTTCCAGCTAGATGGCGTGGCCGTGTTGCCTCGAATGGCTGGGCAGTTCAGGTCAGCGGCAGTGTGGTTTGTGGCATCGAGTCGGACTAGTCTCGTCTGTGAGTTATGGGCTGAGTGGGTACCGGGTTTGGTCGCGTCGGCTGCTAGTATTTGGTAAGAGGCCTGTTCACATTACAATTCTCCGACGTTATTACTGAGTGTGCATTACAGTAAGTGATCTTGGTCCTTTGCGTTACATGAGTGTCAAAATTTGTTTCATTTGTATGTCTAAATAATTTTCTTCTCATTTGGGGATTCAGTTTGTATGGATAGGCTAGAGTTTTGGAGACTCTGGTTCATTAGGTGCTTTGGCGTTTTGATTATGGGATTATGGGATAAGAGCGTTTGGGACCGGTTAAGCACGTTAGGCGGGCTAAGTCAGGAGAAGGCGATATTGATGGTGTCTCGGTTTCTTTCCTGTCCCAGTACCTTGCCACCCACTGCTGAGCACAATCGAGTGCTTGCAATACCTGAGATGTGGTTCTAGTAATCGTTTTGTTAGTTCTTATGCTCAGCAGTAAATCTGACAGGGTGAAACATTTAAAATTGTATAAATGATTGGTGACTGCTTGTATGGAGAACTGTCGACCATGTGGAGGTGGCGCCATCTAAGGAAATCCTTTCCTGATGGAACACGCCATCATAGGAGACTGTGAAAGGGACTACTGGTGGCGCAACTTTGACACTCACTTTGTGTGCTCCAGCATTAAGGCTGCTGTGAAACACGCAGAGGACACCGAATATGTTCTCTTGTATATGTTTTGACGGTATGTTCAATTATTTTACACTGTTGCCCATTAAAATTACAACACCAGGAATTTCCCTCGCTTGTGCATCATGTTGAACTGAGCTCGAATGACAGTCTGCGTGTATCGAATGCCATCATCTTCGCCAAGGCTGCTGTTTCCTGCATCACCTCATCGTGCATGTAATTAAGTTACGTAACTTTGTTACGAACTTCTGTCGCATTAATTGTGATACATTTTTTTAATTTTCCTTTTTTTAAAAGTGTTTCAATTAGCATCAGTTTAAGAGTTTCACTCTGCTGGGTTAATTTTTCACAGGGCCGTGAACGACCGTTGCCAGGTTGTTAAATTCCCATAAACTATGTTATCTGCCTCTGGCCAAATATAAATTTTTGAAGAGCCATCGTTGGCCGTTTCTTAATCTGTCAAATTTTTTGTAAGATTTTAGCATCTGGTAATGGCTAAGTTTTCTTATTAAAGGCGCTTTTAGATGTAAATGCAATACGCTAAAGGGGCGCATTTACAAGCAATTCTCCAAATTACCTATAATGTTCTTTGAGAACCGCAGAGACAGGCTGGACAGTGAAGGGGGAGGCCTGTTTATAGAGATAAAAAGTGCAATAGTATGGAAGGAAATTGACAGAGATCCGAAATATGAAATAATTTGGGTGAAATTCACGGTTAAAGCAGGCTCAGATATGGTAATTGGATGTCTCTATAGGCCCCCTGGCTCAGCAGCTGTTGTGGCTGAGCACCTGGAGGATAATTTGGAAAATATTTCGAGTAGATTTCCCCACCATGTTATAGTTATGGGTAGGGATTTTAATTTGCCGGATATAGACTGTGAGACTCAAACGTTCATAACGGGTGGCAGGGACAAAGAATCCAGTGAAATTTTTTTAAGTACTTTATCTGAAAACTACCTTGAGCAGTTAAACAGACAACCGACTCGTGGCGATAACATATTAGACCTTCTGGTGACAAACAGACCCGAACTATTTGAAACAGTTAACACAGAAGAGGGAATCAGCGACCATAAAGCGGTTACTGCATCGATGATTTCAGCCGTAAATAGAAATATTAAAAAAGGTAGGAAGATTTTTCTGTTTAGCAAAAGTGACAAAAAGCAGATTACAGAGTACCTGACGGCTCAACACAAAAGTTTTTTCTCAAGTACAGATAGTGTTGAGGATCAGTGGACAAAGTACAAAACCATCCTACAATATGCGTTAGATTAGTAGGTGCCAAGCAAGATCGTAAGAGATGCAAAAGAGCCACCGTGGTACAACAACCGAGTTAGAAAGCTGCTGCGGAAGCAAAGGAAACTTCACAGAAAACATAAACATAGCCAAAGCCTTGCAGAAAAACAAAAATTACGCGAAGCGAAATGTAGTGTGAGGAGGGCTATGCGAGAGGCGTTCAATGAATTCGAAAGTAAATTGAACTTGGCAGAAAATCCTAAGAAATTTTGGTCTGATGTCAAAGCGGTAGGTGGATCAAAACAAAAGGTCCAGACACTCTGTGACCAAAATGGTACTGAAACAGAGGATGACAGACTAAAGGCCGAAATAGTAAATGTCTTTTTCCAAAGGTGTTTCACAGAGGAAGACTGCACTGTAGTTCCTTCTCTGGATTGTCGCACATGACAAAATGGTAGATATCGAAATAGACGACAGAGGGATAGAGAAACAATTAAAATCGCTCAAAAGAGGAAAGGCCGCTGGACCTGATGGGATACCAGTTCGATTTTACACAGAGTACGCGAAGGAACTTGCCCCCCTTATTGCAGCGGTGTACCGTAGGTCTCTAGAAGAGCGTAGCGTTCCAAAGGATTGGAAAAGGGCACAGGTCATCTCCGTTTTCAAGAAGGGACGTCGAACAGATGTGCAGAACTATAGACCTATATCTCTAACGTCGATCAGTTGTAGGTTTTTTGAACACGTATTATGTTCGAGTATAATGACTTTTCTGGAGACTAGAAATCTACTCTGTAGGAATCAGCATGGGTTTCGAAAAAGACGGTCGTGTGAAACCCAGCTCGCGCTATTCGTCCACGAGACTCAGAGGGCCATAGACACGGGTTCCCAGGTAGATGCCGTGTTTCTTGACTTCCGCAAGGCGTTCGATACAGTTCCCCACAGTCGTTTAATGAACAAAGTAAGAGCATATGGACTATCAGACCAATTGTGTGATTGGATTGAAGAGTTCCTAGATAACAGAACGTAGCATGTCATTCTCAATGGAGAGAAGTCTTCCGAAGTAAGAGTGATTTCAGGTGTGCCGCAGGGGAGTGTCGTAGGACTGTTGCTATTCACAATATACATAAATGACCTTGTACATGACATCGGAAGTTCACTGAGGCTTTTTGCAGATGATGCTATGGTGTATCGAGAGGTTGTAACAATGGAAAATTGTACTGAAATGCAGGAGGATCTGCAGCGAATTGACGCATGGTGCAGGGAATGACAATTGAATCTCAATGTAGACAAGTGTAACGTGCTGCGAATACATAGAGAGAAAGATCCCTTATCATTTAGCTACAAAATAGCAGGTCAGCAACTGGAAGCAGTTAATTCCATAAATTATCTGGGAGTACGCATTAGGAGTGATTTAAAATGGAATCATATAAAGTTGATCGTCGGTAAAGCAGATGCCAGACTGAGATTCATTGGAAGAATCCTAAGGAAATGCAATCCGAAAGCAGAGGAAGTAGGTTACAGTACACTTGTTCGCCCATTGCTTGAATATTGCTCATCGGTGTGGGATCCGTACCAGATAGGGTTGATAGAAGAGATGGAGAAGATCCAATGGTGAGCAGCGCGCTTCGTTACAGGATCATTTAGTAATCGCGAAAGCGTTACGGAGATGATAGATAAACTCCAGTGGAAGACTCTGCAGGAGAGACGCTCAGTAGCTCGGTACGGGCTTTTGCTGAAGTTTCGAGAACATACCTTCACCGAGGTGTCAAGCAGTATATTGCTCCCTCCTACGTATATCTCGCGAAGAGACCATGTGGATAAAATCAGAGCCATTAGAGCCCACACAGAAGCATAGCGACAATCCTTCTTTCCACGAACAATACGAGGCTGGAATAGAAGGGAGAACCGATAGAGATACTCAAGGTACCCTCCGCCACACACCGTCAAGTGGTTTGCGGAGTATGGATGTAGATGTAGATGTAGATTTACACCGAAGCGCCAGAGAAACTGGTATAGTCATGCGTATTCAAATACAGAGGTATATAAACAGGCAGAATACAGCGTTGCGGTCGGCAACGCCTGTATAAGACAAAGAAGTGTCTGGCCCAGTTGTTAGATCTGTTACTGCTGCTACAATGGCAGGCTATTAAGATGTAAGTGAGTTTGAACGTGGTGTTATAGATGGCGCACAAGCAATGGGACACAGCATCTCCGAGGTAGCGATGAAGTGAAGATTTTCTCGTATGACAATCTCACGAGTGTACCATGAATATCAGGAATCCGGTAAAACATCAGATCTCGGATATCGCTGCGGCGGAAAAAGATGCAGCAAGAACGGGACGAACGACGAGTGAAGAGAACCACTCAACGTGACGGAAGTGTAACCCTTCCGCAAATTGCTGCAGATTTCAATGCTGGGCCGTCAACAAGGTACCCTCAAGGTACCATTCAACGAAAGATAATCCATATTAGCTTTCGGAGTCGAAGGCCCTCTCATGTACCCTTGATGACTGCATGAAACAAAGATTCACGCCTTGCCTGGCCCGTCAACACTGACACTGGATTGCTGATGACTGGAACAATGTAGCCTGGTCGGACGCCGGCCGGAATGGCCGTGCGGTTCTAGGCGCTACAGTCTGGAGCCGAGCGACCGCTACGGTCGCAGTTTCGAATCCTGCCTCGGGCATGGATGTGTGTGATGTCCTTATGTTAGTTAGGTTTAATTAGTTCTAAGTTCTAGGCGACTGATAACCTCAGAAGTTAAGTCGCATAGTGCTCAGAGCCATTTGAACTATTTGAACCTGGTCGGACGAGTCTCGTTCTAGATGGTATCGAGTGGGTATGTAGTGGGTATGGAGACAGCCTCGTGAATCCATGGACCCTGCATTTCAGGAGGCGACTGTTCAAGCTGCTGGAGGCTCTGTAATGGTGTGGGGCGAGTGCAGTTGGAGTGATATGGGACCCCTGATACGTCTAGATACGAGTGTGACAGGTGACACGTACGTAAGCATCCTCAATTATTTCTTGTTCAAGTTTTATTTCAATGCCCCGTGGGCTTGTTCTTAACCTTCCGTCACGCGCGCCTGTTCAAATTGATACACGTCGATATTTGCTGCAAATTATTTGTCAGCAATTGGCAGCACTGGCGCCTTCTCGCTAGTAGCTTCCCTTCTCCGAATGCTTTCGATTGTTGTGTGCTTCAGTATCAACGCGACTGTTTTCGAGATATTTGACGATTGCTCAGTTTCATACACCGCGCCCGTTCCCATTACATTTCAACAGGTAATTTCTTGGATTATCAACATATCTTAGTAAGTTGTAGAAAGCTAATTAAGAATGAAAAATGCACTTGTATTCTTTTTGGACCGTTTAGTCGTATTTATAGTCGTATTTTACCGTTGTCTGAATATCAAATAACAAATTGATACACCGCGCCCGTCCGCGTTTTTATAGGAATTTTTATGAATTTAGGTGGGATATGCTTCATGATCTCAGGCTACAGTAAGATATAAATAACTCCTCGATCCAAATCATGTTGTAGAATTCCAAAAGATGCTATTCGAAGAGGATAATAATGAATTTCAAGAGGATTTTGAAGACGAAGTGGACACAGATAGTGATGACGTAGCTGAAGTCCGGCCGGAAGATGCAGAAACAGAGGAAGACGACAGTGAAGATGGTGACGAAGTACTTGAGGAATTACCGTACTGGAAGAGACAAAGGAACAAAATGGAATAGAGTTCCACAATCGCATAGAGTACGATTCAGGGCTCTCAATACTATTCAGAAGTTACCTGGACCTACAAGTGCGGCAAAAGCAGCGAGAACGACTTTGGAATCTGGAATTGCCTCATAGATGACGAAAGTTTATTAGAGTTTTGTGTACAAAGCAGTATGTCAAGAGCGTCAAAGCTTGATTCCAGCGTCACAGAGATGTAAAAGAAATAGACATTATTGAATTGAAAGCTTTCATCGGTCTCTCACTTTTAGCTGGACTAAACAAAAGTAACAGACTGAGCTTAGAGGATTTGTGGAGGAACTGATGGCATCGAGAAATTTCGCCTCATAAAGTTCATAAAACGTTTCAAATTCTTTATGTGGTGTCTTAGAGTTGACAGTCGTGCAACAAGCGATGAAAGGAGACGTTTTGACAAGGTAACAGCGATTCGGGAAATATTTTCTGTATTCGCGTTCAGAACTGCCAGAAATCCTATTGTAAGATGGCAAGAACGATGCCCCTTACATGAGGTCATTAAAGATCACCTAACTCATGTTGAGCGAACAGTAGGGCTGAACAAAATGACTGACAAGGCACAATGCATCTTGTAGAGAGTATAGTATGGACGTAGTGGAATAATTAATGTCGGGTGATGGTTTTAAAGTAATTCACACGACACGAAAACTCTGTGGAAACGAGTCGATTTACTGGGCGCTAGTTTACCCCAGGGAAGTGGCGCGCGGCTGGGGAGCGGCGAAGGGAAGCGACAATAGGCAGCTTAGGGCGGCTCAAACTCTTGAGAAAGCGGTAACGGGGCGCGACCTCCAGCCGCCTTAACATGATAGACAGTGAGTAGGTGGTTGACCACATGCTGGTGTACCGGGAACTTGTACACCTGTTGATAAATGTCCGTCATCCCGTTTTCTGTGAAACATGCGACAAAGCCGCGCAAAGCTACTGTGGAGCGGTCAACAGAGGTCAAAATATGTGTGTTTGTGACTATAGCAACTTCACGCTGAATTCACGGTCCGCAGAGCCTGAAGTAAATCAGGTGAAGAGCGACAGCTTGAAATACGCCGGCCTCCGATGGGAACGTAGGACCAAGGATTTTAAAGTACTCTCCTGGGAGTCAGAATTCCGGAAAACTTGGTGTTTGTGCAGACGCTAACCTTGATGGGTGACCTGGGGGGAGCTAAATAGAAGAAACTGAGAGGAAGGGAAATTTTGTGGGAATTTGTTCACTTCCCAGAGCAGGCATTGGTCGGCGCTGGGAAGCGATGCATAATTAACGTGACTTGTGCTGCAATTGGCGTAAGTAATTTTGCTGGAGGGGAAACCGAGGCGAAGAGCGGACTGGCAGAAGTCTCAGTAGAAGTCTTCCATTCCCAGCTTGCCTGGAGTGCGGACGTGGCGTTCTTTACTCAGCTTGCCTGAGAAAGAGTGAGCATATCTGCAGTTTAGGGCTTAGCAAATGGAACGATTGAGCTTGGAGATAGATAGTTTTGGTTCAGCTATGTACTGAGCAAGATAGCTTGGAGTGAATAGACGAGCGCAGCCTTGCAGCTCCATGAGGTCGGCCGACGTCCACACGACGCCACTCCGCCACACTGTATTCGGTGATATTGCGCCAGCTCCGGCCACTGATTAATTTATTGGATCTCGTCGGCAAAGTTTCCACGAGGGTTTCATGGGCCATGTATTGCAGAATTCTTCTCACACTTCGCATTACGTCTGGATCAGTCGATAGGAATTACTTTTGAGTTATCGTGCTTTACTCCACGCAAACGCAGTTTATTACCACTGCCTGATAGGAGAGTCTTGTAATGTGATGATTGAAGGTCGGGAGTTAAAATAAATTTGTGCTAATCGACTACATCTGTTTTCAATCAAGTAGTTGAAATCCCAAGGCACTTTCTTAATTAATTTTACGTTGAACATTTGCATCTGTTGTTCAATAGCGGAATATAACATCAATGTGCACACCTTTTTAATTAAAAGTGATCAATTCTGAATAAATTAATGTCAACACTGCCACTGCAGTTCAATCAGGAGTCACAGGGCCATGTTCCTTTTTTGCGTTATCCGATATTGCGGCAGTTTTGCACTCTCTGCTGATCTGTTAGTCAATTAGTTGGGGTGAGCACACGCCAAAACCAGCTAAGTGACGGGTGGTGTGTTACACTATACCCTCGGAGAAAGTGTTACTGTAGATGCGAAATTGGAAGGTTTCCATTGAAGTCCCACTTTTCGCCAAACCAAACAAATATGGATTAAGATATATGCTCTTGTGGATTGCCAGGTATTTTACCTGTATTATTTGGAAATTACGCTGGGTTGCAACCAGAAGGATTATATCACGTAAGCAATAAACCTTCTGATGTTGTTCAAAATGGTTCAAATGACTCTGAGAACTATGAGACGAAATATCTGAGGTCATCAGTCCCCTACAACTTAGAACTACTTAAACCTAACTAACCTAAGGACATCACACACATCCACGCCCGTGGCAAGATTCGAACCTGCGACCGTAGCAGTCACGCGGTTCCCGACTGAAGCGCCTAGAACCGCTCGGCCCTCGCGGCCGGCTCCGATGTTGTTCTGCGACTATGTTAACCTATTTGTCAGTCAGGTCGAGATGTGACCACAGACAACTGGTTTACTAGTATTGGCTTGATAGAAGAGTTACGAAGGAAAAATCTTTCTTTTGTTGGAACTATGAAGAAAAACAAGCATGAGATTCCTCTGAAGTTTGCTACCAGTAAAGGAAGGGCTGCCAACAGCTCACTTTTTGGGTTCAAGAAAGAATGTGCTCTAGTTTCCTATGTTCCTAGAAAAGGGAAGTGTGTGATCCTTGCATGATAGTTATTTAACAGATGCTGACACTGGAGATAAACTAAAGCGATCTACTGTAACATTTTATAGTAGCACCAAAGGCAGAGTCGACACTACAGATAAGTTGACATCTTTGTACAATGTTGCAAGAAGCGTGAGCCGTTGGCCCACGGTTATATTTTTGGCAGTGATCAATATGAGTGAAATCAATGCACACGTAATCTGTTGTGGTGACGATGAGAATCGAATCAGAAGAAAAGGGTTCCTGAAACAACTATCTCATGCACTGCTTCTACCTCACTTGGTTCGAAGAAGTTTGAACACCACTTGAGTTCACAAGGATCTTTAACTGAGACTACAACATTGAAGGCCAACGTGTGAACATGAAGCAGAAGACGAAAGCAGAAAGGAGAAAAAACAACTGCAAGCAAGAGAGAAAGGTGAATACCTGCACAGTAAAGTAAAGACTGACAAAATATTGTTGCAGAATGTGTCAAAAGCCAATCTGTTTGATGCACTTTAAACCTTTTTGTTTTGACTGCATAAAATTCCTCATATCTTACCGCAGTCCAAAATTGATGATGATACAACTGAATAAGTAATGTTACTATTGTTGTTGTACTATACTGTCACCTTTGCCCTTCTGTAAAGGTATTTGTCATTTATAATGAGCTTCAAAATGGTTCAAATGGCTCTAAGCACAATGGGACTTAGCATCTGAGGTCATCAGTTCCTTAGAACTACTTAAACCTAACTAACCGAAGGACATCACACACATCCATGCCCGAGGCAGGAATCAAGCCTGCGACCGTAGCAGCAGCACGGTTCCCGACTAAAGCTCCTGGAACCACTCGGCCACAGAGGCCGGCTTACCTGAAAGTGAACAAAATAGCAATTTAATTAGTGAAAGGTAATAAAGAAGAAAGTAAAAAAAGGCGATGTTATCATTTGTTACCACACTCCAGCAGTGACAAAAAAAATATGAATGAATGATATTTCTTTTGCTGCTGTGCTCTTATGTCTCCTTTGTGTTTCTTTAAAGATATTTTTAATTTGCTGTGTGCCCTGTTAATTAAATTTAATAAATAGTCGCGTGAATAATCGATATGATCAATTTGATACACTGCGAAAAACACCACGCCTGACAGGACTGTTAAAGACTTTTTGGGTTCAGTCTATTTTAAAATTACTAAGCGGCAACAGGCGTTGAGCATATTAAGAAAGCCTGCCTACTGTAAAATTGGTTGTTTGCGCTTACAGTCTTTTGTAGTAAATCTTTTACCAATGATGAACTATATTTATCTAAACACCGGTCCAGTTCCTCCATGTAATTCATCCTGAGCGCCTGTGCATTACTTGAGATAATGTAATGGAAACCTCAAGGATAAGGTACTACAGTGCTGCGATACGTCGTAAACATAACACCTACTACCTATATCACCTTATATACAGAATTCAGGTGACCTTCCTCCTACCTAGTTTCTGCAATTGAGCTGAAACGCTAATCATTCGCATGTCCAAACATATAGCACACATGTCTGCCTATTTGTCATTGTTGCAAGCTTTCTTCATGGAGCTGTAGTTTCAATATTCATCACTGTTAAATTTATAGGTAAATCATCCGACCGTTCTGACGAAAGATTTCAGTCAAAAGGTTAATTTGTTGTTGATGCAGAACTAATAAATCGGATTTTCTCCTTCGAATGGTCTAGAGCCAGTAATAAACAAAATGTTAGATGGGACATGCTGTAATGTTTCCTCTTGTGTATCAATTTCGTTACAAATTCAGAGACTCAATGTATGGTGTATTGGGCACATGAATTGATGACCGCTGTTTGTTCGATAAAAAAAATACGTTTATTTCAACTGAATGCTATAACATGATCTACTGAAAGTAATGTTCTTCGGCAGCTACAACGTTTCCGCATTTTTCGAGTAACTAATGGATTCTGCAGTAAAAAATATTGAGGCTCTTTTGACGTGATCCACTCACAGAGCGTTTTCGAGACCGTTAAAGAATGTGCCGCACAGAACGTCCATACTATATGGACCGTAACAAACGATAGTCGGAAAGGGCAATGGGTAAATGTGGTGGACGGAGCAAAACATCTCATCGAAGTCCCTTCAAGGGTTCCTTGACTCGGTTTCCTAATGTTTCCACTCTTAAACAGGGCTCATATCGCTGTCCACTATGCTGACTGAACTGTCTTATATGGTTTGAAATTGGAGCATTTCGTTTCTAGTCCCTCGTATTTGTTTTGCACATTGATTCTGGAATAAGAAGAACATTATCCGTATTTTCCTGTAGCTTACAACTATTTTACTTAGAATTTCGAACATCTTGTAGCCTTTTACATAGTCTAACTCTTTTTCTAGGTGGACAAACGTGAAGAACGTGCTTTGACTTTCCTTTGGTCTTGCTTTTGTTATGTAGTGCAACGTCACAACTGTATCGCTGGTGACTTTACTATTCCTGAACCTAACTATTGTCATCAATAGATCCTCAAATTTCTTTTCTGTTCTTCTGTATATTAATCTGGTCTGTTTTTTGAACGAATGGCTGTTAAGCTGTTTGTTCTACAGTTCAGGCACTTAAATACTCTTGCTGTTTTCGGGAATATGTGGACGATTTTTTCAGTGTTCTTTTCGTATGTCTCCAGACTCAAAGATTCTGAAAGCAACCTGAAAAGTCACTTGCAACTTCACCGAAAGATTTACAAAATTCCGAAGGAATGTTATATATGCTTTCCACATTATTTGATCTCAAATCTTCCAAACCTCTACTTACCCTTGACGCCAATACTGGATCTCATATGTCCTCCATGTAGACTTCCATTTCTTCCTCAACGTCATAGACGCCTACAGTGTACTGTTTCATCTGATCCGCTCTCTCCTCTGTTAATGGGTCGAATCCGTCTCGGACTCTTAATGACGGCCTTGATTTTAATTTCACCAAAAACTGTGCTGATCTTTCTACACACAAAATCACGTAATGTGATGTGTATTTCTTTTTCGATTTCTTCGCATTTTTGGTGAGTACATTTCACTTTCGCTTGTTGGACAGATCCTCAACGTCACAGACGCATACAGTGTACTGTTTCATCTGATCTGCACTCTCTTCTGTTAACGGGTCGAATCCGTCTCGAACTCTTAACGATGGAATTGATTTTAATTTCACCAAAAACTGTACTGATCTTTCTACACAGAAAATCACTTATTGTGAGGTCAATTTCCTTATCTATTTCTTCGCATTTTTGCAGACGCCATTTCACTTTCACTTGTCATACAAATCCTCAACGTCATAGACGCCTACAGTGTACTGTTTCATCTGATCCGCTCTCTCCTCTGTTAATGGGTCGAATCCGTCTCGGACTCTTAATGACGGCCTTGATTTTAATTTCACCAAAAACTGTGCTGATCTTCCTACACCCAAAGTCATTTAATGTGATGTGTATTTCCTTTTCGATTTCTTCGCACTTTTGCTGAGGCCATTCCACTTTCGCTTGTCTGCAATTATAGCGAATTTCTTTCCTACTAGTTATATTTCTGTATTGCCGAGTTTCGTTGAATATTTTTGTACTTCCTTCGTTCATCAGTCAATTTAGGTATTTTTCTATTATACAAAGGTTCTTCTCTTTTACCCTCCTTGTATCTATGTTTGCCAGTCCAATTTCTGTGACAGAGCTGTTTACAGATGTCCATTCCACTTCCACTGAACTGATTACTGCCTTATTCATTTCCTGGAACTTCGGAGAAATTAAAACGTATTCTATGATTTCTTCTGGACAAGGTGAGTTAGAGAGCTTCAATTTGCGTTACAAAAGTTTAGATGTAGCGACGTAAATCGTAGCTTCTGCTCTGCCTCCGGTTCTCATAGTTGCGAGACAGAGATTTTAACCACAGGTAGTGAGCCAGACAACCCGAGACTCTGTAGAGCAGACTGTTCATACAGCAGCAGCCGTGCGGACGACAGTGCCTCGGTTCACCACAGAGGGGCGCCACTGTCATCACAGGCCGCTGCACCCCACGTCCACTGTGGGTGGGGTGAGGAAACCCCCTGAGGACCTCCTGTAACAGAGAGGAGTGTTCCAGCTGTGCTGCCTGGAAACACCTCAGTGAGGAGCTTCCAGTTAGGGGCCAGAGGGCAACCTCCAAGTGCAGTCTCTGATGTGCTGTTCAGTTACAACAGTCTGAGGCTGTCTGCGGTTTACCAGCTGCTCCTGACCCTTCAAAGCAAGCATAAAGACATCTGAGACAACTCTGCCATGAAGTTACTTAAGTGAAGTTTACCCAAAATAAGCAAGAAAAGCTATAAGTGAAAATGAGGTACAATCACTTCCTCCAAAAGACATGAAAATTATTTATACACTGAAACTTCCGGGCAGATGACAACTGTGTGCTGGACCAAGACTCGAACTCGGGACCTTTGCCTTTCGCAGGCAAGTGCTCTACCATCTGAGCTACCCAACCACGACTCACGCCCCGTCCTCACTACTTTACTTCTGCCAGTATCTCGTCTCCTACCTTCCAAGCTTTACAGAAGCTCTTTTTATACACTGGTGAGGAGGGAAAACGATTAAATTGGTTAAAAGCATTAAAAATGGATGAAGAGATGATATGACTTCTGTTAGCAGCTCAAGAGACTGGGGGCGTGTCGTAAGTGTATCACTGACCAGCCGACTCAGACAAGAGGATGACGAAACAACGACAACAGGTGGGTTACGTGACGATCGAAGGCTGGCTCCACACTGAAGTGACGACGTTGGGTACAGTAACTGCGCCCCGATTACATCAGCCGGGGGCATCGGTCCGTGCTGGGGCTTTCTATCGTCCTACTGTCCAAACAAAACAACAGGCATCATCAGGAAAGAAGCATAGTTAACGAACATAGGCAGTCGAATTACGCACCACCTGTGCAATCCGGCGCCACCACCACTGTGGATACGATGACCGAGCTTCGAGCCCCAGACTCGAACCTGCCGGCCTACCAGACGGATGTCTTCAGGGAGATGGGTTACCAGGGAGGTCGCTGAGCCACTCGCAGCCTCGACACGGCCAGCCTTCGCGGAAGGCAGACGCCCGCTCGACACAGTAGTGGCGCAGTCCTCTGCCGCCGGGTCAGCAACAGGCCGCCGCCGTTCCAAGGGCTCCCGGCCCCTGCCGCTTGCCGCCCTCTCCGCCGCTGTGTTACGAGGAGACGAAAGTCCACCCTGAGGACCATCCAGCAATTGTAATTACTTGCTACTGATTTAAAGGCTTTGTACTCACCGTAAGTAGTCGACTACTTCCCATGTCCTCCCACCTGCTCGCAGAGAACGCCCGGTCACTCAGCCACGATAGCCGCCACATTTGCAGACGAATTCAGACATCTCGAACATTAGAGAACTCTCACTTCACCACCCCTCACTTCAGTGACTGTACGAGCAACTAAAAACGTGACAACACTAAAACAATTCTTGATGAGAAGTCTCAAAAATGGTATATATCGAACACTAAACCGAATGAAATTCAATTTGAGTTCTATAGTACCTCAGTCCATTTAAATTCGTGAAAGATCTCGTCTTTCTACCCTTAATGCTATGTTTCATGCTATTCTATCAATTCACAGGACACCATTCGTTTTTAATTCTCCGTCATACCATGTAATCGTTAAGCACTTAAGTGGTTTACGTTAAAACTGATTTCTATTATATAAATTAAGAAATTGACTATCTTACATACCGTCGTTGCCGTACAGAAACGATAATTACCTCAATACAGCTCTGAAAAAACGTTAGTTCTGTTCCGGTAAAACCGACGCCCCTACATCTCTGTAAAGGCCTACTTTCTGGCAACAACAAAAGTCGTAACTGCCTGTGAAATGCGATCATTATTCATCAGTGGCCACATCTTCTCTAGCTATTTCTTCATTCATTTCTTCCCATAAAATATACGAGTACGAAGGAAATACATTGAAGCGCCAAAGAAAGTGATATAGGGATACGTATTCAAATACGGAGATATGTAAACAGGCAGAAGACGGTGCTGGGGTTGGCAACGCCTGTATAAGACAACAAGTGCCTGGCGCAGTTATTAGATCGGCCACTGCTAGCAGCAGGTTATCAGGATTTAAGTGTTCGAACGTGGTGTTGAAACCGGCGCACGAGCGATGGGACACGGCATCTCCGAGGTAGCGATGAAGTGGGGGTTTTCTTGTACGACTATTTCACGAAATTACCGTGAATATCAGGAATCCGGTAAAACATCAAATCTCCGACATCGCTGCAGCCGGAAGAAGATCCTACAAGAACGGGACGAACGACGACTGGCACATGCGCAACCCTTCCGCAAATAGGTACAGGTTTCAGTGCTGGGCCATCAACAAGTGAGAGCGTGCGAAGAACTCAACGAAACTTCATCGATATAGGTTTTCAGAGCCGAAGGCCCAGTCGTGTACCCTTGATGACAGAACGACAAAAGCTTTACACCTCGAATCGGCCTATGATTAACATTCGACTGTTGATGACTGGAAACATGTTGCCTGGTTAGACGAGTCTCGTTTCAAATTGTATCGCATGGACGGTCGTGTATGGGTATGGAGACAACCTCATCAATCCATAGACCCTGCACGTCATCAGGGGACTGTTCAAGCTGCTGGAGGATCTGTAATTACGTGTCGTGTGCGCAGTTGGAGTGATATGGGACTCCTGATACGTCTAGATACGACTCTGATAGGTGACCCATATGTAAGCATGCTGTCCGATCACCTGAATCCATTAATGTCCATTGTGCATTCCGACGGATTTGGGCAATGCCAGCAGGACGGTGTGACGCCCCAGATGTCCAGAATAGCTGCAGGGTGGCTCCCGTACCATTCTTCTGACTTTAAACACTTCCGCCGACCACCAGACATGAACATTATTGAGCATATCTTGGATGCCTTGCAGCATGATGTTCAGAAGAGATCTCTGCCCCCTCGCACTCTTACGGATTTATGGATAGCCCTGGAGGATTCATGGTGTCAGTTCCCTCCAGCACTACTTCAGACATTAGCTGAGTCCATGGCAAGTCATGCTGCTGCACATTTGCATGCTCGCGGGGGCCCTACATGATATTAGGGAGGTGTACCAGTTTCTTTGGTTCTTCAGTGTATATTAACTTGTAATAACTGCTACTGAGACATCAAAGATTTAATGCAGTTATTTGCTCAGATTGACAATACTTCATTTTCATTTTGTTTTTATTGGTGTTGAAATTCTGCGTCGTACAGCTGTTACAAACACACTTACAGAAATCCTGTTGCCAAACACTGCGTCAAATGCGAGGAGTCTGAAGTGTGCAGAAGCTGCAGTCAATTTTTTTTTTTTTACACACGAAATCTGTTTATTTCTCACAAGAGAAATTTCGCAGAAAGAGGACTTCGTTCCTTGCCTGTGCACATGGTGAGTCATCTGATAAAAGTAGTGGCTACCTCTCGACTTGAGGCCACATAAGTGATGTGTGTGGTTCCTGTGTCCAGAGAGCTATGCAGTTTTCTGCAGTTGTTTAAGCGCTATGTGATTTCAAATATTCTGTTCTCTGTCAGAAATAGTTTTATTCCTTACGTCTCTAGTGATTTCAGTGTAGAGCCACTTATGTCCCAGTAGTGGAGACTCTCGTTTCTGTCTCTTTCATGAGGAAGAGCGTCTTGTTTCTAATCGGGAAGAGAGCCTGTTATTTTACTTGTAGTTCAGTGCTCTTGCTCAATCACAGCTCTGTAACTAAGGGTTAAATGAAATTGATTTTATGCATCTGTGTGGGTACTGACTTTATTGCGAGTAGATCCATATATTGCTCACAATGACGGTACCTCTGTAACGGAAAACAAAGCCATTATCACAAAAACTGATCACAATAGTTGTTGTTTGCATTTATTACGTGATGCCTTGATAAATATTTGTACAGCTGTGTTCCATGAGTTCCCCCAACATTCATGAGCTTTTCGAAGTCTCCTTGTACCAGACTCTAAATTTTGTGTTCAGTCTGACGAGACGCTTCAGAGCAATAATGCGAAGGCTGTAGAAAAACCATGGGAAAAGATATTTCGTTCATAAATATGGGCTTGCCACCTTAGTTAAACGATTTCTTTAGATGAGAAGAGGCAAGGATGTTAACGAAAGAAGGGACCACTTAGATTGCATTAACCGACCTCCCAGTTCTGATGATTCAGATGATACAGTTCCTGAAAGGTTCAGAGAAAACTGGAGTATGATTTCAAACACGTACCCGACTAATACGATAATAGTTGGTCATGACTTTAATTTACCCTCGATATGTTGGTGAAAATACATGTTCAATTCCGGAGGTCCGCGTAAATTGTGCTAATCGCATTCTCAGATAATTATTTCGAGCAGTTAGTTCATGAGCCCACGCGAATAGTAAATTGACCTCTTAGCAATAAATAATCCTGAGTTAATAACGAGAATCAAACCCGTTTGAGGGATTAGTGAACACAGGATTGTCGTAGCAAGACTGAATATGGTAATCCCCAAATCCTCGAAAAATAAGCGAAAAATGTACCTGTTCAAAAAAGCACATAAAAGTTCACTTGACGCCTTCCTGAGAGACAATCCGCACTCATTCCAAATTAATAATACAAGTGTAGACGAGATGTGGCTTAAATTCAAAGAAATAGTGTCGGCAGCAATTGAGAGATTTACACCAAATAAATTAACAAACGACGGAGCTCATCCTCCTCGGTACACAAAACGGGTTAGAACTCTGTTGCAGAAAAAACGAAACAAACATGCCAAATTTAAACAGACGCAAAATCCCCAACATTGGCGATCTTTTACAGAAGGTCGAAATTGCGAGATGAGAGATGCTTATAATAGTTTCCAAAACGAAACTTAGTCTCGAAACCTCGCAGAAAATCCAAAGAGATTCTGGTCGTATGTGAAGTGTGTTAGCGGCAAGAAACAATCAATCCCTTCTCTGCGCGGTAGCAATGGAGATACTATTGAAGACAGTGCTGCCAAAGCAGAGTTACTAAACACAGCCTTCCGAAATACCTTCACAAAAGAAGACGAAGTAAATATTCTAGAATTCGAATAGACAACAGCTGCCAACATAAGTAACGCAGAAGTAAATATGCTCTGAGTACTAAAGCAACTTAAATCCCTTAATAAAAGCAAGTCTTCTGCTCCATACTGTATACCAATTAGGTTCCTTTCGGAGTATTCTGATGCATTAGCTCTATACTTAACAATATTATGAAACCGTTCGCACGGCAAAATATCCGCTCCCAAAGACTGAAAGTTGCACAGGTCCCACCCATATTCAAGAGAGGTAGTAGGAGTAATCCACTAAATTACAGGCCAATATCGATAACGTCGATATGCAGCAGGATTTTGGAACGTATATTGTGTTCGAACATTATGAATCACCTCGAAGGAAACTGTCTATTGACACACAGTCAGCATGTGTTTAGAACAAATAGTTCCTGTGAAACACAACTAACTCTTTATTCACGTGAAGTGTTGTATGCTATTGACAAGGAATTTCAGATCGATTCCGTATTTCTGGATTTCTTGAAGGCTTTTCACACTGTAGCACACAAGCGACTTGTAGTGAAATTGTGTGCTTATGGAATAGCGTCTCAGTTATGTGACTGGATCTGTGATTTCCTGTCAGAGAGGTTACAGTTCGTAGTAACTGACGGAAAGTCATCGAGTAAAACAAAAGTGATTTCTGGCGTTCCCCGAGGTAGTGTTATAGGCCCTTTGCTGTTCCATATCTACACTCCTGGAAATGGAAAAAAGAACACATTGACACCGGTGTGTCAGACCCACCATACTTGCTCCGGACACTGCGAGAGGGCTGTACAAGCAATGATCACACGCACGGCACAGCGGACACACCAGGAACCGCGGTGTTGGCCGTCGAATGGCGCTAGCTGCGCAGCATTTGTGCACCGCCGCCGTCAGTGTCAGCCAGTTTGCCGTGGCATACGGAGCTCCATCGCAGTCTTTAACACTGGTAGCATGCCGCGACAGCGTGGACATGAACCGTATGTGCAGTTGACGGACTTTGAGCGAGGGCGTATAGTGGGCATGCGGGAGGCCGGGTGGACGTACCGCCGAATTGCTCAACACGTGGGGCGTGAGGTCTCCACAGTACATCGATGTTGTCGCCAGTGGTCGGCGGAAGGTGCACGTGCCCGTCGACCTGGGACCGGACCGCAGCGACGCACGGATGCACGCCAAGACCGTAGGATCCTACGCAGTGCCGTAGGGGACCGCACCGCCACTTCCCAGCAAATTAGGGACACTGTTGCTCCTGGGGTATCGGCGAGGACCATTCGCAACCGTCTCCATGAAGCTGGGCTACGGTCCCGCACACCGTTAGGCCGTCTTCCGCTCACGCCCCAACATCGTGCAGCCCGCCTCCAGTGGTGTCGCGACAGGCGTGAATGGAGGGACGAATGGAGACGTGTCGTCTTCAGCGATGAGAGTCGCTTCTGCCTTGGTGCCAATGATGGTCGTATGCGTGTTTGGCGCCGTGCAGGTGAGCGCCACAATCAGGACTGCATACGACCGAGGCACACAGGGCCAACACCCGGCATCATGGTGTGGGGAGCGATCTCCTACACTGGCCGTACACCACTGGTGATCGTCGAGGGGACACTGAATAGTGCACGGTACATCCAAACCGTCATCGAACCCATCGTTCTACCATTCCTAGACCGGCAAGGGAACTTGCTGTTCCAACAGGACAATGCACGTCCGCATGTATCCCGTGCCACCCAACGTGCTCTAGAAGGTGTAAGTCAACTACCCTGGCCAGCAAGATCTCCGGATCTGTCCCCCATTGAGCATGTTTGGGACTGGATGAAGCGTCGTCTCACGCGGTCTGCACGTCCAGCACGAACGCTGGTCCAACTGAGGCGCCAGGTGGAAATGGCATGACAAGCCATTCCACAGGACTACATCCAGCATCTCTACGATCGTCTCCATGGGAGAATAGCAGCCTGCATTGCTGCGAAAGGTGGATATACACTGTACTAGTGCCGACATTGTGCATGCTCTGTTGCCTGTGTCTATGTGCCTGTGGTTCTGTCAGTGTGATCATGTGATGTATATGACCCCAGGAATGTGTCAATAAAGTTTCCCCTTCCTGGGACAATGAATTCACGGTGTTCTTATTTCAATTTCCAGGAGTGTATATTAACGATTTGGGAGACAATCTGAGCAGCCGTCTTCGGTTGTTTGCAGATGACGATGTCGTTTATCAACTGATAAAGTCATCAGAAGACTAAAACAAACTTAAAAACGATTTAGAAAAAATATCTAAATGATGCGAAAAGTGGCAGTTGACCCTAAATAACGACAAGTGTGAGGTCATGCACATGAGTGCTAAAAGGAACTCGTTAAACTTCGGTTACACTATAAGTCAGTCTAATCTAAAAGCCGTAAATCCAACTAAATACCTAGGTATTACAATTACGAACGACTTAAATGGGAAGGAACACACAGAAAATGTTGTGGGGAAGGCTAATGAAAGACTGACTTTTATTGGCAGGACACTCAGAAAGTGTAACAGACCTACTAAGGAGACTGCCTACACTACGCTTGTCCGTCCTCTTTTAGAATACTGCTACGCGGTGTGGGATTCTTACCAGATAGCACTGACGGAATACATCGAAAAGTTTAACGATAGGCAGCACGTTTTGTATTATCGCGAAATATGGGAGAGAGTGTCACAGAAATGATACAGTATTTGGGCTGGATATCATTAAAAGAACGGCGTTTTTCTTTGTGACGGAATCTTCTCACGAAATTCCAATCACCAACTTTCTCCTCCGAATGCGAAAATATTTTGTTGACACCGACCTAGATAGGGAGGAACGATCACCACGATAAAATAAGGGAATCAGAGCTCGTACGGAAAGATATAGGTGTTCATTATTTCCGCGCATTATACGAGACTGGAATAATAGAGAATTGTGATGGTGGTTCATCGATGCCTCTGCCAGGCAATTGAATGTGATTTTCAGAGTATCCGTGTATATGCAGATGTAGATGAAAAAACAACTGCCTCACTCTGTGCGTGCCAGACAATGAATCTAAAGGTCTGCTATTCCATCTCGAGTTGGTGAGAACATTTTTTCCTCTTACTTGTCACTTTTTCCGTCTCTGCAGTCATTTCTCAATGTGAGAACGACAAGTAGCGCCGTGATCGGCAGCTCGCGCTGAGCTGTGGACTCTCCCTGCAGCTGGCCGGGTGAGTCAGGCCAGATTTGGGCAGGAGGGAGGCCTCACCTCCCCCAGTAGGGAAGGGCAGCGCCCAGCAGACAAAGCCCTGCAGGGCTCAGCGGCCCTTCAGCGAGGCAGTGCAGGTGTGTTGCGCTGGGCGGTTGTCCAAGAGAACCGCTCACACGATGCACGCTGCACCATTCTCCACCCCCACTGTTACTCTGTCCAAGTATCGCGTATTTGTGACATGCGAGGACAGACTCTGCAACTGTTGCCATGCAGTATGGAACCACCACCTAAAATATAGTGTGACCATCATTAAAGTTCTAGTTTAAAAACCCAGTAGAATGAGAACCAGTGCCCAGAAAGACGACAAATGTGAACAGAATATTACTGACGCTGGACGAAACACCACGAAAAAATGGCAAATAAAAATAAAATAAAAGTACACAGAATTAAATAAAATAAAATACAAAAATTTTACCAATCGATGGCACTGTATGTGTCTATGGTTTGAGTTGTACATTACACCATCCTCACTGATCAGTCTGGGTCAACACACAGGTTTGGCATAAAACAGTTGTGACTCTGTTATTTAGGCAGGCCCATCCACAACGGCAAGGTTGTACCACGTCGGATGGAACAAAATCGGTTTTTAGTAGTCCTGGCGCCAAAACCCGCATAAAAAGCACAATGACAACATTTTAAATTGTCCTTCGGCCAAAAACCATATAAAAATCAAAATGACGTTGGTTTTTAACTATACAGGGGCAAAAACTACACAAAAGTCGTAATGACATCGATTTCTAACTGTCTTGAAACTGGCGCAAAACATATTCAGTATGCTGTCCATCGTTTACTGCCACAGGTTGAAATCAAGAAGCCGTGTTCCAGAGCAGATCAGTCTGTCTCACGGGTCGCGTTTGGAATGCGTTGTGGAATGTGTACGTTCAGCTAAATTTGTAAGTAGACCACTGAACCTTACAAAAGAGAGGCTCTAGAGAAATGATGGCTGATAATTCCAGCATTCCAGAAACGCCTATGGAGCAGCCGCTGCACGGGCTGTCCAATGTGTGGAGGAGAGCCATCTTGCATAAAAATGATCTTAGCCACACATCCAGGTAGTTGAAGGGTTGGAATGACGCTGATGTACAAAAGACTGTCATAGCGTCTACCAATGACGGTAAAGGTAACGCGACCTGCAGGACTCATCGTCTCGAAAAAATACGGCCCTGCAAAAGAAGATGCCGTAAATCCACACCACAAAGTCGCCTTTGCTGAACGAGACGGTACCGGCTGATGTATGTCTGGATTTTTCGTTGCACATATTATGCAATTCTATTTACATGTTCTTGGAGATATAAATTGCGCGTCGCGTCGCGTCTCTTGTCTTCCTGTTTCAAAGCACATGTCCAGTGTTCAGGAAATTCCCTGTGCACTGCTTGTTTGCACACCAGTGCTCGACCTCTCCTACAGTGCTGTGGCTATCCTTCGAGAGAAGCTGGATCAACGGCTTTCACATCTCTGTCGCGCTGCCCTTCCAAAGAACATGTACTTTCGAATTTTGTAATCGTTACCTCCAGATCCATAGCAGACGTCGGAGCAGTGCCTTTCTTCATACCCTTGGGAGTGCTGAACTTCTGTAGGGCTACTGACACACAATCAGCATTCATTGAACAATAGCAAACTCAAAGTCCATCATGGGAGAATCACAGTTCCAGCAAAACACGTTGTTTTTATTAGTTCAATAAAGAGACCGTATGTAGGACTCTTCTTATTCGGTAGCAAAACGTAAACAGCTGGAATATTATCTACTTCCTACCAAGAACTTGTAAGGTTGGTGTGCATTATAAACAACTGTCAGGATTATTTGTTCGAAGTTTTGAACATTCCATCCACAATGAATGATTCACAGTTTGATAAACATGATTTTCCTTTTCACCGGCACCAATATTGCTTATTCGGTCCCCTGTGGTCATCTGCAGATAAAAAGTTGCTGCCATGATTCGTTAGTAACTTATTTTCTTGGAAGGATTTTCCTCCAGGATAGATCGGATGCATTTTCTCCTAATGCTATGCAGTTACTGTTTTGCACTTGTATGTGATGGTAGCGAAGTTACAAAGTGGTAGCCTCATTTAAAGCACTACTTCTGCAACGTAAAATTGATGAGATTATATTATCTGTTTCTTTTGCACGCTTTTTTGTACTAACAAAATGTTTGCACACATGGTTTTATGCTTCGTCTCGAATACAAGGTCTCCCAAAACTCTGTCACTTTTAATGGACGGGTTGCAGTTGTATTTATATTTATAATGTTTACACAACGCCAGTAAGTTACATCTTTCTTGTTGGTATACACCATTACATAGTGATGGCCATTGTTATTCAATAAAGGCTTCCCTCTGATGCTCTCAGTGATCTCGGCTTTCACAACATGTAGAATAAAACACCCTACTTGTCAGTCAGACATAAACTACACTACTGGTCTCTGAGAGGAAAGCACACACCACTGCCATCTGTCAATAAACTGTTGTGTGGGCAGGGTTCTCAGGGCAGCACGTGACCTTTCACAGCAGTATGTCGTAAGTAGAGATGGACAGGCTGCGGTAGGCTACTTCTGAGCACCCTGTTCCAAGGTCCAATACCTGAAGTGTCGTGGTGAAATGTCAGCGCATTCCTTCTGCGTACAAGAGTCACAAACTCCTCCACCACTGCCTCCCTCTTTGCACTCAACACGCAGCCACAGTGGGGGCTGAATCTCCTGCAGCCCTGACCCCTCAACTACGCAGTTTCTCAAGCTGTGTGAGGCGACCTTCATCAGTCTCAAAACGTGCATGACGACAGCTCGCTTGTCCGGCGTTCACAGGTGTGGAGAATTCCGATAAGGGCCGGCCGTGGTGGCCAAGCGGTTAAAGGCGCTACAGTCTGGAACCGCGCGACCGCTTCGGTCGCAGGTTCGAATTCTGCCTCGGGCATGGATGTGTGTGATGTCCTTAGGTTAGTTAGGTTTAAATAATTCTAAGTTCTAGGGGACTGATAACCTTAGAAGTTAAGTCCCATAGTGCTCAGAGCCATTTTTTCCGATAAGGTGGACTCGCATTTCAACTTATCGCTCGTTGTCAGCTCATTGACATTTCTAGATAAATCCATTTTAACGTTGCACTAGAGCGTGATATCAGTCGAGGACAATGAGTCACCTCCTTCTCTAAATAAATTATAGTTTTGCCCTGAAAATGCTACGGATGCAAATTTACAAATGTGTTACTGCAGCAGTGGCAAAAATCGCAGTTGGGGAAGTGGTTGACATTAGCTGCAATCTAGCACACCATACCTTCTGAGGAGACAAGTGACAAGATCTAACCTAATAAGGCCGCGGTGTGCACGTGTCCGTGCGAACCTCTGCAGGAAGGGAGTGATGGACTCTGCCACACACAGTAAACGTCGGAAAGACGATATGTCTCTGAATCACGTCACATTGGGATGCGTTAAACATGCCACACACCGAAATAAACTGTGGTGAAACGTAGCGAGCATGTAGATTACCCTACTAAAATCTTTAAAACAGTAATAAGTAAGAACAGTCTCGAGCAGTGGAGTAGCACGTCAGCTGCAAGAATCTGAAATAAATCTTTGACGCACCAAATGCCGACGTTTGCAAATTCGCACATGCACAATATAGTTCTTTCCTTAGGATCTAGCTGTATGTTTTTGTGGTCATGAATCTTCTGGCTGGTTTCATGTGGGTCTCCACGAAATTATCTCCTGTGCCAACCTTATCTCAGAGTAGCATTTGCGATCAACATCCTCAGTTATTTGTTGGATGTATTCCAATCTCTGTCTTTCCTTAAAGTTTGTATCCTCTACAGCTCCTGCAGGTATCATGGACGTTATTCCTCGAAGTCTTAACACATGTCCCATCATCCTGCCTCTCTTTCTGTCAGTTTTTTCCGCAAGTTGCACTCCTCGCCGTTCCTGCAAGAACTTGCTCGTTTCTTATCAGTCCACTCAATTTTCAGAATCATTTTACGGCACAAAACAGAAACGCTTAGATTCTCTTCTTTTCCAGATTTTGCCACAATCGATGGTTCCCTTCCACAGAAATTGCTTGCTCAAATGGAGGTCTATGTTTGACACAAGCAGACTTCTTTGGGGCAGTAATGATCTGTTTGCTGGTGCCAGTCTGCTTGCTTTGTCCGTCAGTTTGCTTCTCTTTGTCTACTATGTTGCCACTCCCACCCCCTCCACCCAAATTTTGATATGAAGCTTATCGCTAATTTCAGTACTGCTACACGTTAGTACTTTCATATTTCTTCAACCAATAGCGTGTGCTCAGCAGACTGTTCATCCCATTCGATATGTCCTGCAATTCTTTCTCACTTTCGCTGAGGGCAGCAATGTCATTTGCGAATCTTGTCACTGCCATCCTTCCCACCTGAATTTTAATCCAACTCGTGAATCTCTCTTCTATTTCTCTCATTACTCACGTCATGTGTATCCTGAACAGTAGGACTGCACAATACATTCCTATCTTATAAAGTTTCTAGTCCGAGCACTTCGTTCCGATTCTCATTTTCTCACCTTCGGTTCTTATACATACTACACACAATTTTTCGCGTCACCGCAGTTCCCAGAACAAGTGAACATAGATGTTGACTGTGGAGATTGTATTACAGACACAGTCCCTTTCACTGTTCAGAGATGTCACTAAATCCGCCCAAAGATGTAAACAACCATGCATGAGCAGTATACTACTGTACTGGGCGTCTCGAGAGGAATAGGAATAGCTTAGGTGGTCGTTGCGTAAACTAACTCGAATAAAACGTTTCAGGTAACACACGTCCAGTTTTAATTTGTCACAGGAACGCGGATGGCTATAGAAATAAATTTTTATTTCATGTGATCGTACTAAATTTTCTATGGGTTTTTCGTAATTTGGTTTGTGAAGTTGTGTTGGAATGTGTGACGTGACTAAGGCTTTTTAGTGTTGTCACGCATTCTTAGTCGCTTCAGCGTATAAATTTAGAGATTGGAAAGTTGTCAATACTTGAAAAATGGTTATATATTCTGTAACTAAGGTCATTGTGTGTCAAATTGTTGTAGAAAAACGAGCAAACGTATGCGCTTGACGTTTCCAACAAGGTGCGGCAAAGAGTCTCCATGTGTCGGCAGAGATTGATGGGATTTTGGCTCACTAAGTCAGTGTGGTCAGTCTTTTCAGACGCGTTGTGCAGTGTGTCTGATTTGAGTTTATGCTGTTCCGTATTTAGGTCACACTTATCTCAGTTAATTTAAGAATGTTCTGGCCGTAAGCTGCGGAAAAATTGTGCTACGAAATCGTCGTACTTGCTGAGTGTGCTAGTTATCGCGACAAGGTCGTAGATAGATGAGTGGCTAGCGTGCTGAGGAAAAGTGACGCTGGATTTGAGGAAGCAGGTGTGTTCCATATTTGGAGAAGCTTTGTGCTCATTAGAGTGACAGTCAATCACGGAAATGGGTTATTAGTGCGATTCGTGCTTTACCTGGTGTGCACGAGACTTTGAAAGTCGTTGTGGTTGCATTCTGCTGTGTTTAGACGAACGAACGCTCGAAGGTAGTTGACCGTTTGGGATTATTTTGTGGTTGGTTTATGATGCCCATTGTAAGATAATTCAGTGTTGAGTGGTAGTGTTCGTTGAGGTTTTAGCACGCACTACTGAGGTAGTGGCGTACCGTATGTGATTTATGTATCGTTAACTTAAAGTCTGAATGGGTGTTCAATAAGAGCCAAGAATCAGAACCTGCACCGTTTTCATTGGGAGGACACAACTGTTGCTGCCCGTAAATTAGTGACATTAAACAGCGAGGAAAAGCTCGTACCATAGCAGAACCAACTGACGTAAAGCGATGATATCCCGTTGCTTGATAGGGTGACGAGTGACAATTGAAGTAGGGACTGTTAGTAGGAAGACGAAAGCCAACACGTGAAAAGGCTGAGTCTTCATCATTATTTTAAATTCAGTACAAGAGTGGTGGAGGCACGTACGGCGTTTTTTTTTTTTTTTTTCTTTTTGTCTTTCTTCATTTCCGATTTATGCGGGGTTTAGCTTTTGTGCCACTTGCTCACATTGAAGTTTAAAAGTGGTATTGAAATCAATTAATTGAATTAAATTACGAAAGAGTCAAACGTAAATCTGTGTCACGTTTTCCAGTTTAGTGGAAAGGACAGGATCCCCATTGAAGCATGATTACACAAGTAGCGTAATCGAGGGAAAGATATTATTTTCGAGTTTCAGAGCATTCAAAAGCGACTATCGCAAAGATTAGTCAATTGCAGTAGAGTCATAAATAAAGAAACAAAGAAAGAAGTTTGTCATACTTATAACTGAATAACGATAAAAGTTCAGCAAATATTAGAAAACGTTTCAATCAGAATTTCATTCGTTAGATATAAAAGGAAATAACAACGCGCATAACTAAAAGTTATTTCAAGGTTTTTAAAGAGATAACGATAATAGGAGGTATAATAATATGAAGAGATCAGAGATCATCGAAGTTAATACTATCGCAGAGGTAGCTATCGCTATATCGCTGGTTTACAGCATAGAGTAAATATCTCTGGAGTGAGCATTGCGTTCTGCCCATGTTGTCAACATTAAACCAGGACTGTCACGTGTTCTCGGGACTTCACTGTGCCTGTGTGCTTTCCGCAGCGTTTGAAGTTTATAATATCAAGAGTTTTTGTTTTGTTTCACCGTTTGTTGATAGTGTAATAGCGATGGTGAATTACTGTTGTTGCTAGGGATGCAAAGAAAAATATGTGAAAGGAGGGATAGTAACTTTTCATGGGTACATACCATACAGCTCTAATTATAGTTATCATATTAGTAAGAGACACTGTATATGTTTAAAAATTTCGAGACGCATTATAATTAAGGCTTGATTCTGTAGACCTATTTTTCTACGATTTTATGACTATATAATAGATATTACGGCTCGTACAAAAGCTTACAAACAATCGCGTCCTCTCGTAAATTTGCTAGTGGAACAGGAAAGAGAATGGTTAGTTGTTTCAGCAAATACTATCCTCCATGCATTTATGAGTGACTTGTCAATTGTGTATATAGTTTACTCGGTCTACTATTTGTTTAATAAACTGGAAGCAAGTACGTAAAATGCGTTAAATAAATACTTCAAAGTGTCACCAATAAGAAAAATTGTGCTTTAGATTGAAAAAACGAGAAAATAAATACACAGAAATAGCAGAAAAAAAGGACGAATTAGAAGGGATATAATCGCTAATTTGTGGCAAATTGGGTGTTTTCCGCACACTTGCAAAAGTACTAGCGTACTGTCAAGTCGTTTTGCAAGACTTTCACTGCAAAAATGTACGTCAGGCTCTGTAATACTATAAAGTGCCGTATCATACCCAAAACTACCAAAAATCGAGAGCATCTGAACTATGACACCTATTGCAAACAAGCAGAATGCCCTTAAAAGTTCCGCAGCTGGTTTATTCCCGTAATCAAATGGATACTGTTAAAATGTCTGTGCAACATATATAAATAATCCACGACACGTACGAAGAGAATCCGTCTGTATTTGGGATGTAGTGACATTCTAAATATACAGGGCGCTATACGGACAAACACACGTCGTCCCGAGATCACGTGACCAGGCCGGCAATGTATGTTGACAACACTAAATCTGTTCTGCGCATGTGAATGCTCACTCCAGAGATCTTTACTCTATGGTTTACAGTAAAATTATATCTTAGATTACTGCGATCATAATTGTCGTGAAAAGAGACGAGTTGGTATTTAATGTTTGAGAGATTTACTACAAGTAAAATTCGTAGTGGCTATGGCAAATATTAAATACGTGTGTTGATGTGCATTGCGTTTTTCGTAGTAATTTGACGTGCCCCGCTGTAGAGCATCGTACCGATCGACAGCATTGTTTTGAGATAAATAGCCAGCTGTAGCCGTAGTTATCTCGCAATGTGAAGTTATTAAATGTCTAAAAAAAAGGAATTAGTAAATATTGTACTTGGTTACATCACATCAGGCGTGACATTAGGTGTATATAATTCCAACAACTGTTACTGTACTATTATTAGCATTCGAAGTTAATACTTATTATTGTTAGCATGGTACTGAACGACAGAATTAGAGATCGAGTTTAGATGACATTGTAAAATACTGTGGGCACAAAGTTTAGTCAGTTCGCCTTGGGTATCAGAATACAAGCGCTGACGAGTAATAACTTTTCACCACTTCCCACGTGGAGCAATATTACTGATGAGCACAGTAAATTGGACTGAGAGTAGTTAACATTATATGTACGTACTAGTGGCGTACGCCTGGGTTCGTCTGAAATACAGTGGTAGATGAGTTATTTGCCGGCAGCCACTACAACTAATACGTAACTGACAATCCTCAATTAAAATTACACGTTCTATTACTACGAGAACGATTTGTGGGTAATTGTAAGATTTGGACAGGTTGGCATAACATATCACCACACCACTCTATCTGTAGAAAGAAGTGGCACAGTACAACTGATAATAACGGATTTTTTTTTTTTTTCAATTCTGTCTTATCATTTATAGGGGATCCCGCACCCTGTAGAAGATGGTGAGTGATTGGAGTTATCTCGTTCGCTAGTTGCAAATCACGGAACAATCCCATTAATAAGGTTTTCTGGTAAAGCTACTTACCCTCCTGACGGTATTAATGTCACTCGTAACTCGCATCGGTGGTCAGATACAAAACTTTTGGATTTGTGGAGAAACATTTTCACGAACTGTTTTCTGCCAATGTGCGGTGTGCTATGGCAGACAACCAGTTGGGGGGGGGGGGGGGGGCTGTTGTGTTACAGCGTCGTCTTACACGGGCCCCGTTATCTAAACTTTCTTGAAAACGAATTTCAAGCATAATTTGACGAGGCTGCTTTGGCTGCGAGGATCAGTGTGTTCTTCCAGCGTGTCTTCGCGCCTGCACATTCTAGTCGTGTAGTGCGACATCATCTAAACCTGGCATTTCCTCGATGGTGGATCGGCAGCAATCGTCACTTGCCTTGGTCACAATGGTTGCCAGACCGCACCCCTTTTGGTATTTTGCCTGTGGGTGTGGTTGAAAGGCAAAGTCTAGAGATAAAAAGTGAAGACACATCACGAACTGATCGTTCTCATTATGGAAACTTTTGGCGAAGTCAAAAGAGGTACATACATGCTGTTATGACGAGAATTCCAAATCCCATTTATGTTGGAGATCAAATTTACGAATATCAATAACGAACTTAATGATTTGACGTTGCTTTACGCTTTCTACGCGAATCGTGTTGGGTTCCATTATAGCAGCTGTATCTGTGTAAGCATGTTATGGGAATGTTTTATTATCAACTGTCTATAGGCCCACCTCCTAAAACTGTTTGCCATACCAGCTGAGCATCCTGTGTAGGGTGAACGTTAATAAAACAGACAGACTGCAAAGACGGATTCCTCACAGGAACTGGAGAAGAAAAATTCCAATGAATGAGCGTCCGGAAAAGCGCCGTCATCACAATAGATGTCACTGACGATAGGAACTTCCTGCGACCACGTGCCGTGTGTTCCTTGCGTGTTGCAGGCTGTGTGATTGAAGCTGTAGTGACTTGGCAAGACAGCCAAGCCACTCGGAGGTAGCCGAAAGGCACGCGTTTAAGCTCACGCAGACTGGCGTGAGGTCTGGAACATGACAATGTCTTGAGAATTGCAAATAAAGTACGAAGATCTTGGAATACTTAACTTTAATCCATAATTGGCGTACAACGCTCTTGATGATACATAAAACAATCTCAATATAAACTGGTAATGGCGCCTTGCTAGGTCGTAGCAAATTACGTAGCTGAAGGCTATGCTAAACTGTCGTCTCGGCAAATGAGAGCGTATGTAGTCAGTGAACCATCGCTAGCAAAGTCGGCTGTACAACTGGGGCGAGTGTTAGGACGTCTCTCTAGAACTGCCGTGTGATGGCGCTCGGTCTGCAATCACTGACAGTGGCGACACGCGGGTCCGACGTATACTAATGGACCGCGGCCGATTTAAAGGCTACCACCTAGCAAGTGTGGTGTCTGGCGGTGACACCACAGAAGCAGTGTACTGTAAGCAGCAGAATGTACCGGTATTCATGTCGGGAACAGGCCGAGATGGTGCTTGCGTACGGCCAAGCTGATGGAAACGGTCGAGAGGCAGGACGGCTATACTAAAACAAGTACCTTCAAAGACACCAACCACTTGCAGCCGGTCGTCGTTAGCTTCCATCCACGATATTTCGACTGGACAACTGCCAGCCATCCTCAGTTGAGCCATCGAAGACTGACGAAGACGCCCTCCGTTCCGTAATATATAGCGTGCAGCGAGTATTCCGCGCATGCGTCAAAATCGTACGGACAGACGAACCAAACCGCCCGCCTGCAGCGCCCTCGTTGGTGGAACTGCAGAACTCAGCTGTCTTCGGCGTTGTCAATTGCCGCGGCCATTGGAGTACTCTGACGTCTTCGTCTGGAGCAGATCTCAGAGATGACGGGGTTCCACGAATTATCTAGCTGGTAGCCATTGTCACGGTTGATGAGATTGTCTGTCATGCGAATTTCCACTGATTATGACGGAGTCCCAGAAGGATGTTGCTGTGGCCAAAATTGTTGTCTTGTCATGCTCCATTGAGTGTCCAGTGGAAATGCAATGCTCAGCATTGCAGACTTGCTAGGTTGCAAAAGGCGAGTACAGCGTTGACGTTCAGTGCAACGTTCTTCTACTGTTCAGAATATTTGTTCTATATATGACATGCTACACTGACAAAGTATTTTGTAAATTCCCGCCTTACGCAATACCAGATCGTCTTTCACTGATCCCAGCAGGTCGGAAATCTTCGATGGTGGACGGAAAATCACTTTCACTTCGAAACCGTGGAGTATTCTTGCAATTTTGAAGGAAACGTTGCCAACAAAGGGGAAAAAAAGCTAAATATTTAGTAGGCGTGCTCTCTTCTTTCTCCACTCCCTGTTTCTTTGGCTTAATTGCAAGTGCCTTGCTAATTTGCGGGGTAGAATATCCATTCTCTTTGAAAACCCTCTTCAGATGGGCAAGCTCTTCAGGCAAACTATCTGCATCTGACACTACATCAGCTCTGTGTACAAGTGTTTTAAGTACACTCATTGTTTGCTATGGGTGATGGCAGATGGACGAATTTAAATGCATATCAGTATGTGTGGCCTTTCGATAAACTGAATGTCCCAGAGAGCCATCACTCTTCCGTCTAACTAGCACATCCAAGAAAGGGAGGCAACCATTTTTCTCTAATTCCATGGTAAACCGAATGTTCTCATCAATGGAGTTGAGGTGATCTAAAAACTCCATTAATTTTTCTTCTCCATGAGGCCACAATACGAAAGTGTCATCCAGGTGTCTACAAAAAACAGTTGTTTGTGGGCTGCTGATTCGAGTGCTCTCTCCTCAAAATCCTCCATAAAAAGTTTGGCCACCAAGGGAGACAAGGGGCTACCCATGGCGACGCCATCAATCTGTTCAAAATATTCTTGGTTGAACATAAAATATGTTGAGGAGAGAGCGTGCGAAACAAAGCCGTGATTCCCACCTGAAACTTATTGCCAATCAGTGGCAAGGAGTCTGCAAGAGGTACCGTTGTAAAAAGAGACACCACGTCAAAACTAACTAAGAGACCAGAAGTACTTAGGCGGAGAGCCCCCAGTCTGTTGATAAAACAGGCCGAGTTGCGTATGTGATGTGGACATTTGCCCACAAATTGCAAGGATACAACATGTTTGACTAAATCGTAAGTGGGGGTCCCAATATTGCTCACTATTGGCCGTAAGGGTAGTCCGTCTCCATGTACCTTCGAAAGGCCGTACAGTCTTGGAGGTACGCTGCCATGAGGTCTTAACCCCGTCACCTCTAAGATCTGCTCCAGACGAAGACGTCGAAGTACTCCGATGGCCGCGGCAATTGACAACGCCGAAAACAGCTAAGTTCTGCAGTTCCACCAGCGAGGGCGCTGCTGACGGGCGGTGTGGTTCGACTGTCCATATGATTTTGACGCATGCGCGGAATACTCGCTGCACGCTATATATTACGGAACGGAGGGCGTCTTCGTCAGTCTTCGATGGCTCACCTGAGGATGGCTGGCAGTTGTCCAGTCGAAATATCGTCGATGGAAGCTAACGACGACCGGCTGCAAGCCCGAAATCTTTTTGAATATTTAGTTCGCCGGGAAAATTTTAAATTTCATGACACCAACCACATGACACAACATTTCAAGCCGTTTTTGGGCGTTTGAGTGAACTTGGGTCCTCTCAGATGGATGAGCGTTCAGGAAGGCGGCAGACTGTGGAACCAGATTCGGAGGACATGTTTCTAGGTGATATGAGACGAATCGTAGTACAAGCTGCGGGCAAGTGGCAAGTTAACTTAGTGTAAGTCGAATTACGATTATGTGTACCCTGCAAGACAAATGCTACTGTCGCAATCATCCGCCATGATGCGGTTGATGTGGTTGAACATCTGTTGCGAAGTGGATACGATGCAGCTCTGTACTGTGTTCTGGAACGTTTCGTTGTCATTCCACGCACACTGTTAATTTCTGGACACATGTTCATAGGTCCTTTTTCCTCCATTTCGAGGCAGGAGTGCGTCCCTGCGCTCTGTCGGTTTTATTAAGGTTCAACCGGTACCTTGCGCTTTTAAGTCGGAGGCTGTTCTTGACAGAGACTGGCGACGAATCGAGTAATACCAACGCGATACCCATCATTCACTCAGTCGTTTCAGTTTTCACAGGTGAAATGGTGCAGTGAGAGGTGAGCAGCGATGTGCAGCGGGTCGTTGTCGGGACCGCCGGCTGTGGTGACGGCTCTGCTCCATACGAGTCACAGGTGGGGAAGTTCAAAGACGTGTCTCTCACATATTGTAGTAAATCACAAAAATAGTATCTGAAGGCATATTAAATTATTTAAACACGGGAGAGCATTCTGGGAAGTATTACCTCTGATTTTTTTTACACAAAGTCACTTCAAGCTTTTTAAACAAAACAAACTTTTTTAACATACAACATGTTTGGTAATCATGTCTACTTCTAACACTATCATCCTGGCGGTTGGGTTGGTCATCGGTCATCGGTCTCATCGGATTAGGGAAGGAAGTCGGCCGTGCCCTTTCACAGGAACCATCCCGGCATTTGGCTGGAGTGATTTAGGGAAATCACGGAAAGCGGAAATCAGGATGGCCGGACGCGGGATTGAACCGTCGTCCTCCCGGATGCGAGTCCAGTGTGCTAACCACTCACCATGGCCGCATATTCATTTCACCCAACGAGAGATCAGTTTGTTGATGACGTCACTGTAGGATGTTTGTGACTGTTGACGGAGCTACCTTCTCATGCCCTCTTGCACCCCTTCAACACTATCAAAGTCAAGTCCTCCAAGGTGTTCTTAAAGATTTGGAAGAAGGTGAAAATCGAATGTGGCCAAGTTGGTGCTGTATGGAAGATGATCGATGACAGTGATCCCAAGGCTTCGGATTGTTGCCGAAGTCGCAGCGATCGTGTGTCGCCTGTAACTGTCACACTGAGGGACAGGCTGCTCCATACGTCGACGAATTTTTCTTCTCGCAGTACGTTGCAGAGTTTATAGTGTTGCTTTTAGACATTAATTCCAAATGCTGTTTCTCACGCACGAATTATTTACGCTACACAGCGCCGCGTTACTCGCAAATAATCGTAAGCTTCTAGCGGCTGCGGGCTTCCACTTGTTGCAGCGAAGTGCGAAAAACGATCGAGTGATGTGTATAATGTGTAATACCTCAACCGATATATGAAGACAGTAACTTGTTCTCGAAAGAACAGTTGCTGTTGATGACCGTGCAGCTTTTCCCTGGAGTAAATGATGACTAACTGACAACCTCAGCTGCCGACAGGTGTTGTTGATATACCTCGATGTGGACAGCTGAAAATGTGTGCCCCGACAGGGACCCGAACCCGGGACCTCCTGCTTACATGGCAGACGCTCTATCCATCTGAGCCATCGAGGACACAGGTGAATAGCGCGACTGCAGGGACTTATCCCTTGCACGCTTCCCGTGAGACTCACATTCCCAACTGTCCACAATTCTACACATGTATTGTACCTCATAGACATTTGCCCACCCACTCATTACTCGCGCACGCTTTGGCGATTCCCGTAAGAGTTTGGGCAACCTGTGCGCATTCGCACAGACGAAGGTCAATGGCTGGGTAGCCTTTAACTATATATATTTTCTATATATTTTTTCAGCTGTCCACATCGAGGTATAACAACAACACCTGTCGGCAGCTGAGGTTGTCAGTTAGTCATCATTTATTCCAAGGAAAAGCTGCACGGTCATCAACAGTAACTGTTCTTTCGAGAACAAGTTACTGTCTTCATATATATAGTTAAAGGCTACCCAGCCATTGACCTTCGTCTGTGCGAATGCGCACAGGTTGCCCAAACTCTTACGGGAATCGCCAAAGCGTGCGCGAGTAATGAGTGGGTGGGCAAATGTCTATAAGGTACAATACATGTGTAGAATTGAGGACAGTTGGGAATGTGAGTCTCACGGGAAGCGTGCAAGAGATAAGTTCTTGCAGTCGCGCTATTCACCTGTGTCCTCGGTGGCTCAGATGGATAGAGTGTTGCCATGTAAGCAGGAGGTCTCGGGTTCGGGTCCCTGTCGGGGCACACATTTTCAGCTGTCCACATCGAGGTATAACAACAACACCTGTCGGCAGCTGAGGTTGACAGTTAGTCATCATTTACCTCAACCGATACTCACACTAATATGAAAATTTCGGAGATATTACTTTTCATCACTCTTTCGTATTTTGTTTAACAAATAAGGCTTCTTATATGTACTTGTTCTGGCAAGAGGTACGCAGTTGTGGAAGGTTTATTATCTTGTCGCACTGCAAAGACTCTCCAGACAGCGATTAATGTTATCGCTGGAGGGTCTAGATAGCGAGAGTAAATTGAAGTCAAGTAACTGTTGACACAACGATTCTTTATCGAGTCGCCGTGTAATTCCACCATAGCGATGGAGCTGAAAGGCCATTGCCCGAGGTTGGAATTGCAATGGGAGGGCTTTTCTCTCAGAACTTATCGCAGTCACTCAGTGCTATGCTCGCTTCTAGTCAGACCTAACTGTCAGCTTACTTGTTAATCGTTTTAGAGCGGTCATTGACTTCTATACAAGGCAATACTGAAAGTCGTGAGCAACTAGATCGCAAAATTCCAATTCCAACAATGTAAAAACAGGACTGGAAGGTCGCAATTAGAAGACTTTACTCGACAAGTTGCCATATGGTGTATCACGTCATCGCAGACAGTACTTCCACAATCAATATTTCGTTTCCTCAGTGCACTGAAAATGAAGTCTTTACTAAACACGGAAAATTTGCTGTTAAAATTCATCTCACACTCGTAGGGCTTATGCAGATGTCTGTATAGACGCCAGTAATGTTACGAGAAGGGTGAAGCATTTGAAGGGAACAAACTCGAGTATCCAAGACAATGATCGTAACCCTCGTCCTCGAACTGCCTCCACCGATCTTCAAGAACAGATTTTTCTGATTTTCTGGAAGCTGGACAAACCATGAATGCAGCTCGTTACATCCACACCCTTTTGGAGGTCCGACGTTCATTGCGCGAAAAATGTCCTGGGAACAAGATCGTCCTCGTACATTTTAAAGCTCTCCTCAGACTGCACGTGTCACTGTGAAGAAGATCAGCTGGTCTGGGGGAGGGGGGGGGGGGAAATAAATCCTCCACATATTCCCTACAGTCCCGACTTGGCACCGACTGTCTACCATCTTCTCGGTTCTGTTAAGGAACAGATGCGACGCCATCGCTACGAGATTCTGAATGCTGTTCACCAAGTACTACGTCGGTTTCTTCGGGAAACTGGAACGCAGTTCTATCGTAAAGAAACTTGCAAATTTGCCAAACGTCGGGAAAAATGTCTGCAAAGAATTGGAGACTGTCGAAAAATGACAATACGTCTGTCCATTAAGATGACGTACATTTTTTTGTAAAAAAACGATAAGAATTTTTAAAAATTTTCAGTAATTAGTTGCAGTACCGTCTCCGTGCTTTCGTTATCACACTTCCCCATACTCCAGCATCAAATCAACGCGCGAGCTCGAAATTTAGCAAGAACCAATGTGAGGTGCTTACAATAGTTTCCACAACGAAACTTCGTCTCGAAAGCTGGCGCGAAATCCGAAGAGATTCTGGTCATATTGAATGTGTGGTAGTGCTAAGACACAAGGAAACGCTTCTCTGCACGATAACAATGGAAATACTATGGACAACATTGCTGCTAAAGCAGAGTTACTAAACACAGCCATTCGAAATTTATTCACCAAAGAGGATGAAATAAAAATTCCAGAATTCGAATCAAGAACAGCTGCCAATATGAGTAACTGTGAATTATCCTCAGAACAGTGAAGCAAATTAAATCAATAAAAGCATATATTCCAGTCCACATTGTATTCCAATTAGGTTCCTTTCAGAGTATGTTGATGCATTGGTCCCATACTTAACAAGCAAATACATCTGCTCGCTCGACGAATGACCTGCACCCAAAGACTGGAAAGTTGCGCAAATCACACCAGTATTCGAGAAAGGCTACAGGAGTAACCACTAAATTACAGGCTCAATAAAGGCGATATGCAGTAGGATTTTGTACTCAAATTGCCTCGAAGAGATGGTCTATTGACATACAGTCAACATGGATTTAGAAAACACCGTTCTTGTGAAACACAACTAGCTCCTTACTCAAATGAAATGTTATGCGCTATCGACAAAGGATTCCAAATTGAGTCCATATATGTAAGTTACCAGAAGTATTTTGACACAGTGCCCAGCAAGCGGCTTGTAATCAAATTTTGCAATTATGGTATATTGTCTCAGTTATACGACAGGATTCGTGATTTCCTGTTAGGGAGGTCACAGTACTTAGTACCTGACGAAAAGTCATCGAGTAAAATAAAACTGATTTCTGGCATTTCCCAAGGAAGTGTTATAGGCCCTCTGCTGTTCCTAATCTTTATGGACGATTCAGGAGTCAATGTGACCAGCCGTCTTAGGTCATCTACTCAAACCGAAATGTCTAAATATTTTATTATTTGAACAGTGTCAAACGAAAACTGACTCAGTAAAATTAAGGAGCTGCTTGGAGTGGACGTACGGTTCTAGGCGCTACAGTCTGGAACCGAGCGACCGCTACGGTCGCAGGTTCGAATCCTGCCTCGGGCATGGATGTGTGTGATGTCCTTAGGTTAGTTAGGTTTAATTAGTTCTAAGTTCTAGGCAACTAATGAGCTCAGAAATTAAGTCGCATAGTGCTCAGAGCCATTTGAACCAAAATTATCGACCTTATACTAAGTGTTAGTGTTAAGAATCTTCTATAATTGTGTCAAGACGTAAAAATGTTATTTCTGTAATAAATGTTTCTTGGAAGGACAGTATATTCTGTGAAAACATTAATAATTCTACGGAAAATAAAATATTGAAATGATTGCAGTTTATAATTGTACTGACTGCAAGTCTCTAACGGTATGAGAACGTGTAATTCGTTTAAACAAATTGTAATCATGAAAGTAGGGAATCCACTATGGGTTTTCGACTGGTAGTCTTTTGCATGTGAGGAAAAGGACAGAAAACAAGAGGAAGTTGCAGTTCAGCCTTGACAGTGTAAGTATCGTGGCGTGCCACGTCTGGCGATGTGAGGCTTAAACATAAAAATGCGGTGTGAAAGTGCTCAGTATTCTGTGTGGCAGTGGCTTACAGTTCCTGAAGTTGTCTCCAGTTTGTTTGGTGTTGGAAGGCAAGAATATCGGACTGGTTTTATACGACGGGGCGTGGAGATGACGATACAGCAAGTGAACATGGCTACTGCATGGGTGTGGTAGTTGTAAATTAATTCCAATAGTGGAGACGTGAAGAGCCTACCCAAATATTCATTCGGCAAGCAACAACTTCAACACCGATACGACTGCAAGCAACAAGGTAAGACATTTTTTAATGACCATATTTAGCAGCGTACCAGGATGTTGCAGTCGACCCCATAGTTTGCAAAGTTTTAATATGGTTTTGTTAAAAGTATTTCTTAGAATCATTGTATATCGATTCAAAGTTTCTTGTCCATTTTGTTAATTGTAAATTTTGTGTCAAATGACTAATTTTGGTGTTATGACAGTCTTTCAGTCTCGTATAAAAGTAAGTTCCAAGAATAGTTGTTTACTTTTGTTTTGGTCGTTTTGATATGGAATTGTAATGTTCAGTTTCATGAAATTTATTACATATAAATTTGCTTTAGCGGATATTAACTTTACATATTTATTAAAAGAAATGAAAGCAGCCGTTAAGCTGTGCAAGTGTATGTCAGTGTGCCACCATCTAGTTTCCACGAAAAAATTGTTGCCAAAAACATAAACTGAAAGGAAGTATTTAAACTGCACCTTCAGAGCAGGCCACTAAAGCAGTTTTCGTAGATATTTTTTTTCAGTGGGTCAGTCGTAAGGCAAGGCTTCACAGCTGCAACTTGTTTGCTATGGGGATGTGGATAAGACTAAATCCAAGTGCGTCATATGAAGTGTTATGTGCGTAATACCTTGTGAGGTGTACCAACCCTGAAAATCGGGTCCCATTATCCACACTTCGCTTTGGACCGAATGTTAAATCATTGATAGATGTCTGGCTAATAGTAGTATTCTCTTCACTAACGTGTGTCAAAATTTTTGTTAGAGATTGTTGTTAATACTAGTAAAAACAGCGTAACGTTGCGCAGTTTTAATGAAAATATTGTACTGGGTGAACTAAAAGCTGTGTTCTTCTTAGACGCGGCACACGAGGCAACGCGGGAGGAGATATGGTCCTTTTCTGTGAGGCAACCCCAAAGGACAGCAGTACACGCGCGTGGCGCCATAAATTTGACTGCCAACAGGGAGCATTTGTAAGTAGGCTGTTTAGGTTTTTATGTTGTTAACGCCATGTAGCGCTCTATATGAAAATCGCTGGATGTGCTGTGTGCAGGCTGTGGCTGGTTGGCATTGTTGTAATGTTTGCTATTGTAGTGTCGGGCAGCTGGATGTTAACTGCGCATTCCGCTGGATAGGTCAGGAGTCCACTACACGCAACAAGCGGCTACACTGGTAGCAGGGGTTGTGTGGCGTGGGCTGGGCGGTTGTTTAGGTTAGATGGCCTTGGGCGAGTACAGAAAGGGCAACAGCCTCAACGGGTGCGGGGCAAAGTCACGACATACGGGGACCAAGCAGCAATCGGTATTGTAATTGTCAACTGTCAAAGCTGCGTTGGTAAAGTACCGGAACTTCAAGCGCTGATAGAAAGCACCGAAGCTGAAATCGTTATAGGTACAGAAAGCTGGCTGAAGCCAGAGATAAATTCTGCCGAAATTTTTACAAAGGTACAGACGGTATTTAGAAAGGATAGATTGCATGCAACCGGTGGTGGAGTGTTCGTCGCTGTTAGTAGTAGTTGATCCTGTAGTGAAGTAGAAGTGGATAGTTCCTTTGAATTATTATGGGTGGAGGTTACACTCAACCGAGATAGGTTAATAATTGGCTCCTTTTACCGACCTCCCGACTCAGCAGCATTAGTGGCAGAACAACTGAGAGAAAATTTGGAATACATTTCACATAAATTTTCTCAGCATGTTATAGTCTTAGGTTGAGATTTCAATTTACCAGATATAGACTGGGACACTCAGATGTTTAGGACGGGTGGTAGGGACAGAGCATCGAGTGACATTATACTGAGTGCACTATCCGAAAATTACCTTGAGCAATTAAACAGAGAACCGACTCGTGGAGATAACATCTTGGACCTACTGATAACAAACAGAACCGAACTTTTCGATTCTGTACGTGCAGAGCAGGGAATCAGTGATCATAAGGCCGTTGCAGCATCCCTGAATATGGAAGTTAATAGGAATATAAAAAAAGGGAGGAAGGTTTATCTGTTTAGCAAGAGTAATAGAAGGCAGATTTCAGACTACCTAACAGATCAAAATGAAAATTTCTGTTCCGACACTGACAATGTTGAGTGTTTATGGAAAAAGTTCAAGGCAATCGTAAAATGCGTTTTAGACAGGTACGTGCCGAGTAAAACTGTGGGGGACGGGAAAAACCCACCGTGGTACAACAACAAAGTTAGGAAACTACTGCGAAAGCAAAGAGAGCTTCACTCCAAGTTTAAACGCAGCCAAAACCTCTCAGACAAACAGAAGCTAAACGATGTCAAAGTTAGCGTAAGGAGGGCTATGCGTGAAGCGTTCAGTGAATTCGAAAGTAAAATTCTATGTACCGACTTGACAGAAAATCCTAGGAAGTTCTGGTCTTACGTTAAATCAGTAAGTGGCTCGAAACAGCATATCCAGACTCTCCGGGATGATGATGGCGTTGAAACAGGGATGACACGCATAAAGCTGAAATACTAAACACCTTTTTCCAAAGCTGTTTCACAGAGGAAGATCGCACTACAGTTCCTTCTCTAAATCCTCGCACAAACGAAAAAATGACTGACATCGAAATAAGTGTCCAAGGAATAGAAAAGCAACTGGAATCACTCAACAGAGGAAAGTCCACTGGACCTGACGGGATACCAATTCGATTCTACACAGAGTACGCGAAAGAACTTGCCCCCCTTCTAACAGCCGTGTACCGCAAGTCTCTAGAGGAACGGAGGGTTCCAAACGATTGGAAAAGAGCACAGGTAGTCCCAGTCTTCAAGAAGGGTCGTCGAGCAGATGCGCAAAACTATAGACCTATATCTCTGACGTCGATCTGTTGTAGAATTTTAGAACATGTTTTTTGCTCGAGTATCATGTCGTTTTTGGAAACCCAGAATCTACTATGTAGAAATCAACATGGATTCCGGAAACAGCGATCGTGTGAGACCCAACTCGCTTTATTTGTTCATGAGACCCAGAAAATATTAGATACAGGCTCCCAGGTAGATGCTATTTTTCTTGACTTCCGGAAGGTGTTCGATACAGTTCCGCACTGTCGCCAGCTGTGTGGCTGGATTGAAGAGTTTTTAGCAAACAGAACACAGCATGTTGTTATCAATGAAGAGACGTCTACAGACGTTAAGGTAACCTCTGGCGTGCCACAGGGGAGTGTTATGGGACCATTGCTTTTCATAATATATATAAATGACCTAGTAGATAGTGTCGGAAGTTCCATGCGGCTTTTCGCGGATGATGCTGTAGTATACAGAGAAGTTGCAGCATTAGAAAATTGCAGCGAAATGCAGGAAGATCTGCAGCGGATAGGCACATGGTGCAGGGAGTGGCAACTGTCCCTTAACATAGACAAATGTAATGTATTGCGAATACATAGAAAGAAGGATCCTTTATTGTATGATTATATGATAGCGGAACAAACACTGGTAGCAGTTACTTCCGTAAAATATCTGGGAGTAAGCGTGCGGAACGATTTGAAGTGGAATGATCATATAAAATTAATTGTTGGTAAGGCGGGTACCAGGTTGAGATTCATTGGGAGAGTGCTTAGAAAATGTAGTCCAGCAACAACGGAGGTGGCTTACAAAACACTCGTTCGACCTATACTTGAGTATTGCTCATCAGTGTAGGATCCGTACCAGATCGGGTTGACGGAGGAGATAGAGAAGATCCAAAGAAGAGCAGCGCGTTTCGTCACAGAGTTATTTGGTAACCGTGATAGCGTTACGGAGATGTTTAGCAAACTCAAGTGGCAGACTCTGCAAGAGAGGCGCTCTGCATCGCGGTGTAGCTTGCTCGCCAGGTTTCGAGAGGGTGCGTTTCTGGATGAGGTATCGAATATATTGCTTCCCCCTACTTATACCTCCCGAGGAGATCACGAATGTAAAATTAGAGAGATTAGAGCGCGCACGGAGGCTTTCAGACAGTCGTTCTTCCCGCGAACCATACGCGACTGGAACAGGAAAGGGAGGTAATGACAGTGGTACGTAAAGTGCCCTCCGCCACACACCGTTGGGTGGCTTGCGGAGTATAAATGTAGATGTAGATGTAGATAGTGTTGCGCAGTTGGAGGTGAGCCGCCAGCAGTGGTGGATGTGGGGAGAGAAATGGCAGAGTTTTGAGAGCGGGTGATCTGGACGTGTGTCCACCAGAGACAGTAAATTTGTAAGACTGGATGTCATGAGCTGTTATATGTATTATGACTTTTGGACACTATTAAGGTAAATACATTTCTTTGTTCTCTATCAAAATCTTTAATTTGCTAACTATGCCTATCAGTAGTTAGTGCCTTCAGTAGCTTGAATCTTTTATTTAGCTGGCAGTATTGGCACTCGCTATATTGCAGAAGTTTGAGTAACGAAGATTTTTGTAAGTGATTTGAGAGGCCAGACAAACGTGTGGTTCCTGAAGAGGGGCAGCAGCCTTTTCAGTAGTTGCAGGGGCAACAGTCCAGATGATTGTCTGATATGGCCTTGTAACACTAACCAAAACGGCCTTGCTGCGCTGGCAATGCGAACGGCTGAAAGCAAGGTGAAACTACAGCCTAATTTTTCCCGAGGGCATGCAGCTTTACTGTATGGTTAAATGATGATGGCGTCTTCTTGGGTAAAATATTCCATTCGGATCTTCGGGTGGGGACTAATTAAGAGGACGTCATTATCAGGAGAAAGAAAACTGGCGTTCTACGGATCGGAGTGTGGAATGTCAGATCCCTTAACCGGGCAGGTAGCTTAGAATATTTAAAAAAGAAAATGGATAGGTTAAAGTTAGACATAGTGGGAATTAGTGAAGTTCGGTGGCAGGAGGAACAAGACTTTTGGTCAGGCGAATACAGGGTTATAAATACAAAATCAAATAGGGATAATAGTACAAGTTTATATGCCAACTAGCTCGGCAGATGATGAAGAAATTGAGATAAATGTATGATGAGATAAAAGAAATTATTCAGGTAGTGAAGGGAGACGAAAATTTAATAGACATGGCTGACTGGAATTCGAGAGTAGGAAAAGGGAGAGAAGGAAACATAGTGGGTGAATATGGATTGGGGGAGAGGAATGAAAGAGGAAGCCGTCTGGTAGAATTTTGCACAGAGCATAACTTAATCATAGCTAACACTTGGTTCAAGAATCATAAAAGAAGGTTGTACACATGGAAGAATCCTGGAGATACTAGAAGGTATCATATAGATTATATAATGGCAAGACAGATATTTAGGAACCAGGGTTTAAATTGTAAGACATTTCCAGGGGCAGATGTGGACTCTGACCACAATCTATTGGTTATGAACTGTAGATGAAAACTGAAGAAACAGCAAAAAGGTGGGAATTTAAGGAGATGGGACCTGGATAAACTGACTAAACCAGAGGTTCTACAGAGTTTCAGGGAGAGCATAAGGGAACAATCGACAGGACTGGGGGAAAGAAATACAGTAGAAGAAGAATGGGTAGCTCTGAGGGATGAAGTAGTGAAGGCAGCAGAGGATCAATGAGGTAAAAAGATGAGGGCTAGTAGAAATCCTTGGATAACAGAAGAAATACTGAATTTAATTGATGAAAGGAGAAAAAATAAATACGCAGTAAATGAAGCAGCCAAAAGGGAATACAAACGTCTCAAAAATGATATCGACAGGAAGTGCAAAATTGCTAAGCAGGGATGGCTAGAGGACAATGTAAGGATGTAGAGGCTTATCTCACTAGGGGTAAGATAGACACTGCCTACAGGAAAATTAAAGAGACCTTTGGAGAAAAGAGAGCCACTTGTATGAATACCTAGAGCTCAGAGGGAAACCCAGTTCTAAGCAAAGAAGGGAAGGCAGAAAGGTGGAAGGAGTATATAGAGGGTTTATACAAGGGCGATGTACTTGAAGACAATATTATGGAAAGGGAAGAGGATGTAGATGAAGATGAAATGGGAGATATGACACTGTGTGAAGAGTTTGACAGAGCACTGCAGGTCCTGAGGCAAAACAAGGCCCCGGGAGTAGACAACATTCCATTAGAACTACTGACGGCCTTGGGAGAGCCAGTCCTGACAAAACTCTACCATCTGGTGAGCAAGATGTATGAGACAGGCGAAATACCCTCAGACTTCAAGAAGAATATAATAACTCCAATCCTAAAGGAAGCAGGTGTTGACAGATGTGAAAATTACCGAACTGTCAGTTTAATAACTCACAGCTGCAAAATACTAATGCGAATTATTTACAAACGAATGGAAAAACTGGTAGAAGCCGACCTAGGCGAAGATCAGTTTGGATTCCGTAGAAATATTGGAACACGTGAGGCAATACTTACCCTACGGCTTATCTTAGAAGCTAGATTAAGGAAAGGCGAACCTACGTTTCTAGCATTTGTAGACTTAGAGAAAGCTTTTGACAATGTTGAGTGGAATACGCTCTTTCAAATTCTAAAGGTGGCAGGGGTAAAATACAGGGAGCGAAAGGCTATTTAAAATTTGTACAGAAACCAGATGGCAGTTATAAGAGTCGAGGGGCATGAAAGGGAAGCAGCGGTTGGGAAGGGAGTGAGACAGGGTTGTAGCCTCTCCCCGATGTTATTCAATCTGTATATTGAGCAAGCAGTAAAGGAAACAAAAGAAAAATTCGAACTAGGTATTTAAGTCCATGGAGAAGAAATAAAAACGTTTATGTTCGCCGATGACATTGTAATTCTGTCAGGGACAGCAAAGGACTTGGAAGAGCAGTGAACGGAATGGACAGTGTCTTGAAAAGAGGATATAATATGAACATCAACAAAAGCAAAACGGGGATAATGGAATGTAGTCGAATTAAGTCAGGTGATGCTGAGGGTATTAGATTAGGAAATGAGACACTTAAAGTAGTAAAGGAGTTTTGCTATTTGGGGAGCAAAATAACTGATGATGGTCGGAGAGGATATAAAATGTAGACTGGCAATGGCAAGGAAAGCGTTTCTGAAGAAGAGAAATTTGTTAACATCGAGTATAGATTTAAGTGTCAGGAAGTTTTTTCTGAAACTATTTGTATGGAGTGTAACCATGTATGGAAGTGAAACATGGTCGATAAATAGTTCGGAAAAGAAGAGAATAGGAGCTTTCGAAATGTGGTGCTACAGAAGAATACTGAAGATTACATGGGTAGATCACATAACTGACGAGGAGGTATTGAATAGAATTGGGGAGAAGAGGAGTTTGTGGTACAACTTGACTAGAAGACGGGATCGGTTGTTAGGACATGCTCTGAGTCATCAAGGGATCACCAATTTAGTACTGGAGGGCAGCGTGGAGGGTAAAAATCGTAGAGGGAGACCAAGAGATGAATACGCTAAGCAGATTCAGAAGGATGTAGGTTGCAGTAAGTACTGGGAGATGAAGAAGCTTGCACAGGATAGAGTAGCATGAAGAGCTGCATCAAACCAGTCTCAGGACTCAAGACAACAACAACAACAATGTGGGAAACCGCCTAAAAACCAAAAGCAAATATTAATAACAGATTTATCAAAGTGTTCCTTCCATTTCATCTAAACTCCGAATAGCATTTCATATTTATCAAAGAAACTTTTCAAGTTTCATCTTGGGAACATTACGTGAATAACCAGCATAATACAAAGAGAGCGTGAAGTCATTGCCTGAACACAAAAATTTATTTATTAGGAATTATCATAGACGTGGAAATGCTGTTTATTGTAAATGGTAGTGTACGACACATGTCCACATTTCCGTGCAGTTGCTTCGCAAATTGCAGTTTAACTGAGGAAGTAAAATTTTCATAGTCAGGGAAAGATCTTGTGCTCGCCCTGTATTTTCCCTCTTTGCCTTTTTTGCTCACTAGTTTCGAAAAATTTGCTTCATTACTCTGAAATAGTGAGAGAATGAGACAGACAACTGTATTTGACAGATCAACGTTTATTGATGCCATTTCCAATTTCAGGTAAGGCTGGAGGCAATACTTGCAGTCCTGGGGTTTACGTTGATTGCCTGACGGAAAGTTTCTGATGTCTCACCTTAAAGAATATATCCTCTAGTGAACGGTCACGAAATAACTTCTTTTCAGTATTATTTCATCCCACTCGCCACAATTGGGCTCGTGTGGCTAGCCAGCATCTGAATATCCCACTCTTCCGATGTAAATAATGACATTACTATGAAACTTAACCACCCAAATCTTAAAAACATTACTTTTTGAAGTATAAGAAGATAACTGTGTCATGGTGATGCTCTTTACATAAAATATGTTGAATGTTGTATTTCTTCTTTTTTCATTTTTTTTTAATTAAAATCGGGAAGACCAACAGGTAACTACAAGGAGAAAAGAATAGTCAAAAGGGACTGAAAAAGAGGACGATGTTCATTAAAAGGGGCACCTTGTACTGCGCCGTCCTTTAGATACCTCTAACGCCAACTTTGTACAGCGTTTTAATCGTAGGACATGTACTGTAGAAACAGCCTGTAATACGTACGTGAAAAGCAACGTCGGCTAACGTAGCTCAAGCTCGTAATAACTGTCTTGACAAGCTCCTGCCTACACTCAACGACGTAGTCTTTGTGACGAAATAATCGTCTGTACTAACACGACGTTACGTTCGCGCTATAAATTTACACTACCGCCCGCTACGACATCACTATGTACGAAAGGATTGACACAAAACACTTTTCATGGTATAGTCGGGTCGGTGATAGCTATCTGGATATTAATTACAACAACGCATATGACTATCACTAGGTTCGAAAGATGAACTATCCCGAAATCTGGTATGAAACCCCTGGAAAATACTAAATGCTGGAGTCTAGGCTCTACGCGGAGTACGAATGATACTTTTTCCTTACCAATAACAGCAACCTATATTGGAGAATACGTTCACAGAGCAAAGATATAATTTTATACTGTTTATGTCTCGTTGTCAATCAACGATAACCTCTACAATATCCTTGACTCCACTGAAGTTTTATCATAATAAACTATTTCGTTAACCTTAATCTTTCAGAATTAAATGGAATAACTTTTCATTTATAGTTAATCACCTTTCCATATCACGCTTCCCCTGTCAACGATTAATTATCTTTCTTTTCTTTGCAAGTCTTTCACGGACAATACCATACCTTTTCTTTAATTTCCTTCAGCAGTGCTTTTAGCAATATTCCAGTCTTTTGCTTTATAGGCTTTTGGAGTTACTTTATTCGGAAAAGATATATTCCAGATATTAATCTGCTTTCAAAGAAACCTCTGATTATTTTTTCGTGTATAATTTGGAGATAAAGGACAAGGGGGGTACTGATTTTCTCAGTTCAAAACCGTTTTCTTTACTTCCTGCAATTAAATCACTTACAGTTCCAAGTCAGCGTTTTCTTCTACGAGTGCTGGTTATCTCTTAAAAGCCCCACTAAGCGGAAATGTAATAAACAATAAAACAAAAAACCCAAATGTCACCGCCACTTCTCAGCTATGTGAAGTTCAGATAATCAGACAAAGCTCAACCACTACAGGCGTTGATTTCTGCTACCCACTAACATTTAAATTTCCAAACAAAGCACTCGATGATCTCTTTCAGAGAGAATTAGCGCGTTCTCTTTTAAATTTTTTTCTTTTCTTTTAACACTTCCTCCAAAAGAAAAAATCATGAAATTATTGCTTTGTCTCTTGCATGCCAATTTCTGAACATAGAAAATTAAATCGAACTCGTTCAAGAGGTTTCGTCAAAATATCTGCCAACTGGTTGTGTCCATCAATGTGTTCCAAGAAAATCTCACCGTTCAGATATCTTTCACGAACATAGAAATGTCGGACCTCTACATGTTTAGAACGTCGATGATATTCTGGATTTTTTGCCAACTTCAATGCACTAGCATTGTCAATGTAAAGAACTGGAGGCTGCCCCGACATTTCCACTAATTCTGATAGCAGACGACGTAACCAAACTAACTCTTTTGCTCCTTCACTAGCTGCAATTATTTCCGCCTCGGTTGTGGATGTGGCCACTACTTTCTGCAACTGACTTGTCCATGACACTGCACCACCTGAGTACTTTGCAAGAATTCCAGTTGTTGAGCGCCTTGTCCGGTTATCACCTTCGAAATCTGCATCAGCGTAAATCTTTAACTCTTCTTTTTTATTATATACAATTCCAAAATTTAAGGTCCCTTTCAAATACCGGAAAATGCGCTTTACTCTATTCCAGTCTTCAGTGGTTGGTTTCTCCATAGCTCGAGCAGCTTTATTGACTGCAAAAGTGATGTCTGGACGAGTTACTGTTGAAAGGTACATGAGACAACCAATTGCTTCGCGGTAGGGTACAGATGACGAAACTTCTTCGTTTTGATTATTGTCCTCACGTCCAATAGGAGTTGAGATTGTATTGCATTCTGCCATTCGAAATCTTTGCAGAATTTCTTCTGTGTATTTCTCTTGACTTATCATTATTGCTCCATCTTCATATTGCTTTATTTTTATGCCAAGAAAATTGTCAAGACTGCCAGTTGTTATTTCGAATTCATGTTGTAAAGCATCCATAAAAACAGCAATTTCTTTCTTGTTACTGCCGACAATCAGGCCATCATCAACGTAGATTGCCACATAAAGGCTATTTCCATTTTGTTCAGGAGTGTAAGGAGGAGGAATCAGTAGCTCTATTCCCCTGTCTGCAAGCAGTTCACTGACATTCTTATTGTTAAATTCTTTGCCACCATCACATCTAAATTGTTTGACAACATGTCCATTAGTTCGTGCTTATTTAAAAACTGCTTAAGCACAGTACACACTTCACTTTTGTGTCTTAGAAAGAAAATTCGACGAAATTTACTAAAATCGTCTTTGAAACATACATAATAATGCTTGCCTCCAAAAGATTTCATGCTCATTGGTCCATTTACATCCGCGTGGATTAATTCACCAGTACTGGTAGCACGTATTGTTCGTGTTTTGAATGGCAGCCTATGCATCTTTCCAACCGCACAGCCGTCACAAAATTCACTCTTGGCATCTTCCACATTAATGTTCATTCCTTTTTAAAATATTCTTCACATGTTGTTTATTCTGATGACCAAACCTTTCATGGTACACTTGCAATGTTTCGGATGAAGTCATCAAGCTCATACGATTCATTTTTGCATTTCTAACAACACACATGTTCAACACATAAAGTCCATTTTTCACATAACCTGTCATAACAATATTGCCACTGATTTGTTTTCGGACACAGACATTATTATAACTAAAATTAGTACTGTAGCCTCTGCAGGCAATGGCTCTCACAGAGAACAGATTAGCACTTGCATCAGGGACGTGTAAAACATTGTCCATTCTAGCATTGTACCATTTATTGTTTCTTCGGATTTGGATGTAAACTGTTCCTTGACTGTATGCACACATTTTCACATCTTGTTTTCCCAATGAAATTACTTGAGGAACATCAAATTCACTATACGAAACAAAATACTGTTTGTTGGGAGTGATATGATTTGTAGCGCCACTGTCGCAATACCATTTATTTGGGTCACTGTGATTACTGGTACACACACCCATAGCGTATGAAGTAAATGCAGCGTGTTCACTGTCTCGCTTCTTCTCTTTTCTTTTATTGCTGTCACGAGTGTTCTGTGGACACTCTGCTGCCCAGTGACCTAATTGTTTGCATTTATTGCACGGAAACTTCTGTTTTAATTGTGACTTCGTCATTTTTACTTGCTGATTACTTGTTTGCAGTTTTCTTGTTTTAGAAACGACAAAAGCTGCACTTCCATTAACGTCTTGTTCACGCAGTTCAATAGTACAGAGTTTTTCAATCAATAAATTCAAGCTTTGCTTCTCTGTCGGTATCGTATCCCAGAGATCCTTAAAATTGTCGTAGTCTTTTCCCAGTGTAGACAAAATTCGACCATTTAAGATTCTTTCGGATAGCGTATTTTCTTCATGTTTTGATAATTCATCGTTCAGGTCCACAAATAACTTTTGCAGTTTGGCCACATGTGCACTAATATCTTCCGATTCATCACGTTTAACACGGAAAAATGTTTCAATCAACATATTCAAACGCTGAGTACTGCTACGTTCAAATCGGGCGCGTAATTTGTCCCAGATTTCTTTAGCATTCTTGCACGTTAAGACGAGTTCTGCAACAGGTTTACTTAGAGCACTTGCTATAAGACTTGCTGCCTTTGCGTCGTCCTTGAGCCATTCCACATACGCTTCTTTTTGTTCACTTGTCGCATCTTGCGGCAACTCTACACGTTCACGTGTACCGTTAATAATATCTTCTAGTCCATATGAACGCAGCACCATAGAAATATGCCATTTCCATTTGGCCCAGTCGTCAGGTCCTTCAAGCTTATCAATGCTGACCTTATAATCGCCGCTAGCAGTCATGTTTCTTTACAGACATACGCTCATTTCAAATATTGTTTTAATTAAACTGTGTTGTTTGCCTTTACACGTGTACTGGGCCCATAACCTGATGAAAAATATTATTTTAAAGGCAAGAAAACGTTTTATTAACTTTGTAATTACACCCTGGATACGAAAAAAAACACATTTACTGTAAGAAAATACACAGAAGTTACACACAAGCCAAGAATAAAGATATTGACAGCAGAGTCATGGAGCAGCACATAAATATAGACGTCAAGGAATTTTTTTCTTTTCTTTTAACAGTAATAAACAATAAAACAAAAAACCCAAATGTCACCGCCACTTCTCAGCTATGTGAAGTTCAGATAATCAGACAAAGCTCAACCACTACAGGCGTTGATTTCTGCTACCCACTAACATTTAAATTTCCAAACAAAGCACTCGATGATCTCTTTCAGAGAGAATTAGCGCGTTCTCTTTTAAATGGTTCTTGATTTGTCGAGTAGGGCCAAAGGGGCAAACTATCACATTCTCAGTAAACTTCCGCAATAACAATTGTGTAGGGCGACCGTTCTCTTTAATATAGACTACACATTAAGTGCGTCCAACGAGATTTACTGAATTTACTATACTGAAAAGCTCACACAATAAATCCTAACCCAAACATCACTAAGTCACTACACCGTAGTGCCTGCTTACACCTATACGACCACAATAATACAATGCACCCTGGCTATCCCTTATTGCGTGCTTTAATCCTCAACCACAAAAGAACTAAGCGACTTCCAGTGAACACGTCTCTTCAGACACAGCATCAACGGAAAATCTCACAAAAATATTGAAATACTGTTTCCTACCATCGCGAGGCTATGAAACAGCGGAACGCACCGGAGACGTGGAAAAAAAATTGCTGTTTTGTACGCGCCGCAGCGCATTGTATGAAGCAGTCGCCCTCCGTTTCTGGCGGTGGCGCCGCTGTGGCAATCGCAGTTTTGGTGTCTCCCTCTGGTGGGAAAGGGGAAAGGTTGCCTGTTCACGTGCATTTAAGGGGCGCTACGAGCTCGCCAAGTGTCAGTTGGTCAGCCGGAGTGAGTCTGGGTCAGTCACTCGTCACCAGTTGCTGGTCTGTCTCTCGTTCGCATTTGTGCGGCAGTTAGTGCCCGTCTATCATTCGGAGTGCTAGTATGTCTGTCGTTTGGATCAGACTTTAAAGCCGGCAAAATGAGAGTCTTGCCACTCCGCCAATAACAGAACACAGCTAGTGGTCGCTCGGTCGGGGCTGAGTTCCTGCATCTGAGTCTGCGGGTTAGGCCGCCAGTCTGCTCCAGTTGCTCGGGCAACGGTCATTGGCAGTTGGATCGATCGGTTGGTCGGTCGCGCACTGACACACGAGATGACTTGTCCGCCATGAGCGTCGGCGCATGTGAGGTCGCCACGTGAGTCCAGTGGGCCGCGCCGTATAGTGAGGGGTAGTGGCTTCGCGGCCGACACGAGAGCAATAGGAGTCAACCCACGACATCGGTCTGGCCGGCGAGAGTTGCGACGCCGTGAGACGGGAGATCGGCGCGCCTTCCTGCATCCGTTGATGCGGCTGGCAGCGGACGGTCCGGAAGAGCGTTTTGGGGGTGCTGCGTCAGGTCTTCTCCAGAAATCGCAGTTTATTAGAAGTTAAGTGATTGGAGATATGTTGTTGTTAAATTCTACTTGTTTTCTTGGTGAGGTCACCAGGCGCTTTGTTTTGGGGTCGTCCCACCATTATTCTCCGTTTTCCCACCCGCGGGATGGTGGTTATTTATGAATTGGGGTCCGTTTTTCTCTTGTGGAGTAGGGGTGTGGTAGAGCAACTTGCGGTTCAGGTTGTTCGGTAATCTCCCTGTCAATCTGCCATACGTTAATAGCTGCCTCTATCATGTCTGTCGGATTCGGTGTTAACGAAGTGTAACGGCCGAATTCCTGAAATATGTTTTTATCTTGCCTATCATCTTGAGAGGCAGTATATGTGTAATGTAGAGCATGTTTGGCCAACCTTGTATATTTTATGTAAGACTGCATTTCATGGGTTTGTATTTAAGTGGTCATTTTAGTAAATGAAGTTGCCACCCTTCCACCATAAGAGTTTTTTTTTTTTTTTTTTTTAATCAAGTTGCACCTTTGGTGGCAAGTTAATCTTTTAATGTTAGTGTTTTGTATCATTTTCATTTCCATGCCTCCTAGTTTATGTGCTTGTGTGAGTTGTTAAAATGTTTAGTTTAAAGTAATCTGGTGTGTTGCAGATTTGCACCACTGTAGTCTTTCAGAGGTTGTTGTGAGCGGTCGTGACTACAGGCGTGTCAAAGGGGAGCGGCAAGGTTCTCAGCCCGAAAGCTCTTTCAGTCAAAAATTGTTCTTCTCCCTCTGAATAAATTGTAATTTGATATTTAGAGGGTGCTTTCTGATTATAATTTTAAATCTGTTTAAAAAAAAGGCTTTTAGGAATAAAATTTTGCATTTGTTGCATCAGTTAGACACTGGCAACTACTTCCACGCTCACGTAGTGTGATTAAATGTGTTAATGTTCTTGATGAATCTTTTGTAAATAAAGCAAATTCTTAAAAAAAAGGGTTTTGAATGTAAATTCACAGTTCAGCACCATTAATCACAACGAGGAGAAACTAATCTCATGTTTCAATAAATCGTAGCTTTTCCTTAGTCTACACTCCACCAAAAACAAGCGAAATAATCATTTCCTTCATAAGTCGATAATCTTCTCATAATACCTTTCTAAACGACTTAGAGCTGCTTTGAACACATTTGAGTTCTGTACCCACAGCAGACTAGTTCACGTATCGTACGTGTGAGCCCGTCTCATCACACTCTTGAGGTAATCTCTCTCGTGGCTCACTACTCGAATGATATTCGGATACTACTCAAATACTACTAAAATGCTAAAAGGACAAGCTAAGGACCGTTCTCTGCGAACAAACAAACCACTCTAATTCTTTCTTTAACAATAAATATGTTGTAATTCCTGCCGCACGCCGCGATCCAGCAGTCGGCTGGGCGTTGCACGCTCGCTGACTTGACAGGAGACAGCTCTTCTCGACCATCAAGTCTCACATATCTACGACATTTTAACACAAAAATTTAAGAAAGCTACATGAACAACATAATCCCTTCATTCTTCTAGCACATACAAATCGATAATAAATTGAGACGATACAAACAAGTGATGCGCTTTTTTCGGACTGAAAACGGTTTGGCGCATTACAACCTGTCACTTCCATTAAAATGGTGAATGGCCTACACAAGTGAGAAAAGATACTGTGGGGAGAGGAAACGTTAGGTGTTCTGTGTTTTTTGCTAATTGTAGTTTGAATTTCGCACAAAGAGGGCGGCTTAGCAGCAGATAAAAACCGCATTTCAGCCAAAGGTCGTATTTACTGCATTTCAAAGATATTTAAAATACATAAAAAGGTGACGATAACAAAAGATTTTTGTAAAAACCACATTGGTGTTAGAAACTTACGATTTCTACGTAAAAGCAGATGATAATAATCTTTTCCTAAAAAAACGTATGTGGAAAATAGCAAAACTTGTTTGAAGATCTGAAATATAGTCAGTGATGAATGTGAATGATGCTTTGGTGGGGGGTTGGGGGGGGGGGGACAGTGGTGCATGAGGGAACTTCATTAATGAGGGTAATTATAGGAAGGGGAGGTGTTTCTTGGATGCACGTGCTTAACAAACGCGAAGCATGTTTCTTCTCAGATACTGCGATGTTTACAGGCAAGGCAGCGTTGAGATTCGCAATCTCACAATGTCAGAGTAAGTAGGAAAGAATCGTGCAACCACCCGCCCTGTCCTCAGAACTGCACTCCCGGCTCGGCGCTGCGGTCTGACGCCGAAATAACTCCCATTCTCGCCGCTGAGCGGCGCTACTGGTAGCTCAATCTTACAACGCCGTATAGAATGTAAAAATGGAGAAAGTGCAAATAACTGCTGAATGTAAGACAGTAAATTATAATTTATATATACATTGTTAATTGCATTTACTATTACGGAAACATATACCGTGCCTGAAGAACCAGGAAAACATCTCTACCCATTCATATTACCAAATCCTGCGTCTATATAAAATAGTTTGAACCATACCCTGCAATGCACTTCGCCAGACAATTTTTTACAATGTTCGAAAATTTTTGAAGGGCCAACGTGCCCCATAAACGGCAGAATCAGAGCGAGGCATGAATCACATGCTTGGAATCATTAAAATTTTTGAAGGGCCAATGTGCCCCATAAACGGCAGAATCAGAGCGAGGCACGAACCGCATGCTTGGAATCATTAGGTGCTATTAATATTCGTCTGCAGCACGATATTTGCAAAGAAACTATCAGTTACTATATTGATATTCTCGCATAATCATGTAAGTAAATTTGTCAACTTTATAATGAACTAGGGAGCATTTCGTTAACGCTCGGAGTCATTGTGATGCCTCGATATTAGGCAAACTACGGCAAAGAATTCTTAAGGTTTGCAGTGAAAAATAAGGGCAGCGGTGAATTAGCGTTTCGTGTATGATAGATCATAAGCTGCTTCGTATGATGTGTAGAACACATACTAAATTGTTTTTTAAACTTGAAGTAATCTGTCTGCAGTCCAAAGAAACATCCATAAAGAATTAGTCATAAAGCCCACGTCACTCATAAACTGTTCGAGCTTTCGGAACAAGATTATTGACAAATGATAGCACACAAAGAACAGAGTATTTTGCCATGATTGTTATGCGAAACTTTCATATCTGCTGCGATAATCAAGCAACTACAGATTTTTTCAATGCAATAGTGTAATCCTTAAGGACCATCCATATCCAGTGAAGCGAGAATTGCCGGTCATTGTGGCCGAGCGGTTCTAGGCGCTACAGTCTGGAACCGCGCAACCGCTACGGTCGCAGGTTCGAATCTTGCCTCGGGCATGGATGTGTGTGATGTTCTTAGGTTAGTTAGGTTTAAGTAGTTCTAAGTTCTAGGGGACTGATGACCTCAGAAGCTAAGTCCCATAGTGCTCAGAGCCATTTGAAACGAGAATTGCTGTGGGTTTACTGACAATATAAGTGAAGATGTTAGGCGTTTATTCTATTCTGAGATGGGTTGTTTTATAAACTGTTGACCTGACTTGCCGTTAGTTACTGGTTTAATGACACTCTGTTTCATGATTCTGTCACAATTTCAACTGCATTAGAATGTTAGTGAGATGAATATTTGTAAACTATGCTGTGTTTCGACAAAAGAAGCAGAGTTTAACATGGCAACAAGAGAAGTTACGTATTACTCAAAACTGGTCATAGTTCTTTGTGAATCCATCTCTTCTCAACTACCTACTTGGTATGGCTGACAACTCGAGACCTGTCCTGTGGTGTAACATTTCCAATGGCTTCTTCTTTCAGCATTTTAGCCTCATTGAGCGTATTCTCAGTCGCATTTAAAGTAGCGTGATACGGATGAAGGATGATTAAACTATGTCCTTTGGTGTCAGCCAGTTTGTCGACCTGGTACCATCGGGCGTTTTGCTCGTACAGCATTTCAAGCTCCATTAACTTCACCTTATATATGCTATGTTCAACTTTATCCAGTGGAACGTTTCTTTGTACTTACAACCAAATATCCGATCTACTGCATTGTTGTAGGTTTATCCTTGACAACAGAGTGGTATGGCGCAACGTCCATTATTATTCTCGAATTCAGAGACATATTTGGCAGCAGAACATTATTTTCACTGCCAGTGAATGTGTTTCTTGAACGTCCATTTTTATTGTGAATATTGTGTTCTCAGATGTACTGCACTGTTATCATTAACACAGCACCGGCACAAAACTCATTCACAATACCTGACGACTATGGAACACTTCAACGCCAGAAGATATCACTTTAGAACGAGAGCTGATGAACACTGGTGCCTCTGATGCGCGACACCACTTCGTACTGTTTACCCTCGGCGTGGCAACAGGGGCGCTTTACCAACCGAAATGCTGGTGGCGTGACAGGGAAAGACGGCTCGCCTTAGCTGCTACCTGGGCAACGGCGTGTCGTCCCCGCCGCTGAGCCAAACGTCAAAAGTCGCAACTAATTTTAAACGCACTGCAGTCTCACCTCTTCTGATGATTACATGCATCTTACATTTACGTGGGCAGTAAAATGTTGCGCACACGTGGACGGCGCAGTTGTCCCATCAATTATTAAACTCCACCCGTCCAAACCACGCCCGAGAAAAACCCATTACCGCACCATAATCTATAAAAACATGAAAGTCAACAAACATCGCTGCAATTGCCCCATCAATCGTTTAAAGAATGGTTCATAAAACCAATGATCATAGCAAACATGGTTGATTTTACGAGGTCTACATTCACTTTTGAAAAGACAGAAAAAGCACGCCGAAATGTTTTTATTTTTAAGTATCCCAGCAGAAGAACGCAAGTTGTGTGTGGTCAGAGATAAACACGAACAACCGGAAATAGTTATCTAATTCTTCACGAATCTACCCACATTTCTAACGTTAAGTTACTCTTCGCGCAATGATACCTATCGATGTGATGATCAAATACCCTTACATAAATCAGACAACGAAACTAAATAAAATAAATCTTCCAAAGAAAATTAATTTTTGTCATCAAATCTATTTCTTTGTATTTAACCATTTTAGTACAGAATTTAGGAAAAGAAGCTTGAATAATCTAGTCCCTAGCAGTCTGTGTCTTCCCTAACCTCTGACAACAAACAGCACATCTCTGAAGGAGATCAAGTATAAGACGCTGCTGCGACCTACTCTTGAGTAACGCTGGAGTGTTCGGGATACACAATAGGTCGGATTAAAGGAAGACATCGAAACAATTCAGAGCACGGCTATTAGGTTTGTTACGGGTAGATTCGAGCAACACGTAAGTGTTATGGAGATGCTTCGGGAACTCGAATGGGAATACCTAGAGGGAATCCGACGTTCTTTTCGAGAAATACCATTGGAAAAATTTAGAGAACTGGGATTTGAAGCTGGCTGCCGAACGGTTTTACAGCCGCCAACATACATTCTAGGGGGAGGGGGGGGGGGGGAGGAGAGAGGGAGGCACGAAGAGAGACAGGAGAAATTAAGGCTCATACGGGGGCATGCAGACAGTTGTTTTCCCACTCTGTGTTTGCGAGTGGAGCAGGAAAGGAAATGACTAGCAGTGGTAGTAGGTACCCTTTGCTAATCACCTTAAGTGGCTTGCAGAGGATCTGTATGTACGTTATTACTGTGCTATTCACAAAAAAGTGCTTGGCACAGGGTTCAATGAACCACCTTCAAGTTGTCTCTCAACCGTTCCACTCTCCAACGGCGCGCGGGAAAAATGAGCACTTAAATTTTCTCTGCGACTCTGATTTCTCTTATCTTATCGTGGTGATCATTTCTCCCTATGTAGGTGGGTGACAACAAAATGTTTTCGCGATCGGAGTAGAAAACTGGTGGCTGAAATTTCACGAGAAGGTCCCGCCGCAACGAAAAACGCCTTTGTTTTAATGATTGCCACTCCAATTCACGTATAATGTCTGTGGCACTATCTCACCTACTACGCGACAATACAAAACGAGCTGCCCTTCTTTGTACTTTTTCGATGTCATTCGTCAGTCCCACCTGATGCGGATCCCACACCGCACACCAATACTCCAGAATAGGGCGGACAAGTGTGGTTTAAGCAGTCTCTTTAGTAGACCAGTTGCACCTTCTAAGTGTTCTGCCAATGAATAGCAGTCTTTAGTTCGCTCCACGCACAACATTATCTATATGATCGTTCCAATTTAGGTTATTTGTAATTGTAATCCCTAACCATTTAGTTGAATTTACAGCCTTCAGATATGTGTGACTTATCGCCTAGTCGAAATTTAGCGGATATCTTTTAGTACTCATGTGAATAACTTCGCACTTTTCTTTATTCAGGGTCAATTGCCACTTTTGCCACTATACATATATCTTATCTAAATCATTTTGCGAGTCGTTTTGATCATCTGATGACTTTACAAGACAGGTAAATTACAGCATCATCTGCAAACAGTCTAAGACGGCTACTCAGATTGTCTCCTATGTCGTTAATATAGATCAGGAACAATAGAGGGCCTATAACACTTCCTTGGGGAACGCCGGATAATTACTTCTGTCTTACTCGATGAGGGCATGCAGCTTTACTGGAGAGCTGCATCAAACCAGTCTCAAGACTGAAGACCACAACAACAACAACGACTACCAACTGTGACCCCTCTGACAGGAAATCACGAATCCAGTCGTACAACTGAAGCGATATTCCGTAGGCAGGCAGTTTGGTTAGAAGACGCTTGTGAGGAACGGTGTATAAAGCCTGCTGTAAATCCACAAATATGGAATCAGTTTGACATCCCCTGTCTATAACACTCATTACTTCGTGAGTATAAGGAGTTAATTTTCTGAATTCGTGCTATGTGTCAATAAATCGTTTCCTTCGAGGTAGTCTCCCGTGACTTATAATCATATGAAATATTTTTCACTTTCTTTTTGCATAAATGTCGTTATTACGCAGTGGGCTTTTCTCAAAATTAATTGCTAATTTGGTTATTAGTTTAATATTGATTTTTTCTTTGATTTGAATTAAATTGCTTTTTGTAAGACGGTTTGTTGAATGAAAGTTAATCCTTAACAAAATCATTAATCACGTTAATAATTGTAAGACACACTGATGGTGTAAAACATTATATATAAACTTTTTTAGGTTCTTGCCTCGGCTTAACATGTCTACTCAAACACGAGACCTCTAATTATTATTTGCATTTGCCCACACACGCGAGAGAGAATAATTTCTTACCATTTTGTTTCGTAATGCATTGTAGTCTGAGTCGTGGCTCTACATCTCGGCTGTTAAACTAAAAATAAAAATCTTAAAGCTATGTCTTCCGTTGCAGTGGCTGTCGGCTGTTGAAAAAATGTGTATCATAACTGATGCGGGCGAACAATTCGTTTCCACTAATTTCATAAATTAAAATTGCCACGTAATTGCGGCTGTGGCTGCAATTTTTGCGCTGAAAACAACTTGAATTACTGACATTCAAAGTAAGCGGACATGAGATAGGGCTCACCTCTTACAATTAAAACTGAATAACAGCATGGAACTGATATACTATCTGCTTACGAGTACAATAATGCCTACACGCAACAGCACTCGCCAAGATGTCCGGCTACTCGCATCCAAGACAAAAGAGAGAGAGAGTGATAACGGATTAAAGATGACAAAAGATGGTTCCTTTTCCATCTACGTGGCCCGTTATTGTCAGAGTGCGTCTTTTTTATTCTTTGCACACGAAAATGACTCACAGAATTTTATATGATAATAATAATAATAATACACATGAGAAAACATTACGTACTGCCTGAGCGGTTAATGTTCACGTATACTCCAATATTAAACGTTTTTTTGAAATATCACTTTCAAGCTTTTGTAATATTTTTTTAGGGACAGTACAATGCCCCCCGAAATGTTTATGACGCAAAATGTACATATTAGTTCTTTTTTGTCATTAACATTTCCTACTTTACGTCCACGATGTCCACACTCACAGTTTTTACGTGCATTTCACGTGGGTCACATTTTATCATAATGGTTACAATTTTGATTCGATTGAAACAACAAATAACACAAATGGAGTTATTACACAAAAGGGTAGCCGGGCTGGGTGGCCGAGCGGTTCTAGGCGCTACAGTCTGGAAGCGCGCGACCGCTACGGTCGCAGGTTCGAATCCTGCCTCGGGCATGGATGTGTGTGATGTCCTTAGGTTAGTTAGGTTTAAGTAGTTCTAAGTTCTAGGGGACTGATGACCTTAGAAGTTAAGTCCCATAGCGCTGAGAGCCATTTGAACCATTTTTGAACAAAAGGATATCGTATACAATTGTTTACAGTGTAGTCAGGAACTAAATGAAAATAATATACAATCAAGTTGACATTCATCATATAATATTTTAAACATTTTGTAGATTGGGTTTTCATCCCAAGGTCGTACTGTCGTTGTGACTGCTTATTTTGGCTGTTGCAGCTTATGCAGTGTTCGTTGGCACACAACTACGAGTTAGTCTGATATTTATACAGTCCCAGGAGTATTAACTGTTCGCTCCCCATGCGGCGCGGCTTGAGGAAAACCCTAGGGAAAACCTAGCGACAGACTAACCCACTTTGGCTGTTGTCAATTAATTATTTATACGATGTCAGTTCAGAATTTTGAATGAGCATATGTTAATGAGTACCTATTTGTGACAGTATGCAAAAGAAATGACATTATGACGACAACAGATACACCGTAAGAGTATTTTTGTACGTACATGAGACAGTATCACAGTTTCTGTAGCTATTTGTTGCGGTGTTGCCGGTGTTCTACGTCACGGCGTTCAGCTCGTGACAGCGCCGGTAGGTGTGGTCGCTGCGGCGACGGAGAGGTCAACGTCCGCTGGGCATAGGCGTGGATCCCGCCGGCGCGGAACGTCAGAATCAGCTGATCGACCGCGCAGCTGGCGATGCGGGCCTGTCTGCGGCCGGGCGTGACGGGGTGGGATGAGTACCGCCCCCCCCCCCCAACCCCCTCTCAACCACCCCTCCCGTGCTCGTCGACAGGATTCAGCTCAGCTACGCATCTCCGGCGTTGTACATGAAACACACACGCATACAAAGTAATATTTCCATCCCACTGCAGACGTTGGGGCTCGCGGGAGAGGAACGTTTACTAATGCGACAGTTGTTTTGAAGCTTTCACGTTTGCGAGCGTCAAGCTAGTAGCATTGTCTTGCAGAGCAACATGACACCGATTTTTTTCCTAGATTACCATTTAGATACGACACAGTTTTCGTTATACGTCAGTTTTGGTTTTGTTAAGATCACTTGTAACACCACAGCTCTTATGCTGTATGGATTTATTTATTTAATTTTTTTTGCTTCATTTTTTTTCTCATTTAATATTACATCGTTAAGAACCTGTAAATGTTTTTGATTGAATAGATAACACAAAATTGTATACTCTTTTCTATATTAAAACTTTGATGTTGTAGTTTGATTCTATGCAAAGTAGTGTATCTGTACTGTAAATACTTTGTCCCATTTGGAGGGAACAAAACTTACTGTATATAATTGTAATTCTGTGTGAATAATTTTTTGTAGAAGTGTCAATATGTGAAAATGTTCTGTCTTATTTAATGTATTTGATTGCTGTTATGTAAACTGCTGATCCTCACTTAGGGCTCTTAGTTAGTCTGTATGTAAAAGGTGTAGTGGTTCCCCTCGGGAACGGAACTGTGTAGCGTGCGCAAATTGTGGTTGGCCTAGGTGGAAAAGGTGGAACGAGCAGTTAGTCGGAGGCGAGCTTCGAGTCGGGGATGAGCAGTCAGTCAGAGATGAGGTACGAGTCCGTGTACTGCTGTGTAAAAGTTGCATAGTGCTGGTTTCGAGAGAGGCTTTTCTGTTATTTTCCAATGCCTCGGATGGATGGATAAATAGCTGGGCTATTCTGGAGTTTGTATCTATCATCGCCACCAAGAAATGACAGATTCCAGCAATTCTGCCTGCAATTCCACCTACCATCATGCAGTTGCCACCACACTGCGCAATCATTGCAGCGTAACACTATAAAGATGTACAGTGAAGGATCAGCTTAATGGATGTGTTATTGTGCTGAAATATAAGGTAATTTATATCTGAATTTATGTACCTACCTTGACTTTTCTCCTCATCATAACACCTCTCAGGGTCCTCTCCGTTTGAACTAAAGTGATTACCGAGTGTCATTATTGAAAGTACGTTAAAACTCAGTTTGCTAACTAATGCCTATTGGACAGAGTAAAGTTAAAGTTAATGTGGCAAGAGAGTGGGTTAAAGTTAATGATGCTTGCTGAAATAATTTTCCTAGTAAAACTGATTATTAATGTGTTGTTGCCAAATTCAAATTAAAATCTCTCAAAACTGAGGCTTATAGAGTTTTGCTTAGTAAATGATCACATTACTACCTGTTGTTAATTGTAGAGAGTGAGTCAGTATCTTACAGTAATATTAATTTTATGTCTCATGGTAGTAAAAGTGGAAAATTGCATAGTAGGAAATTATATACTCATGGTTACTAAGTGTTTGTCTCTCTTGTGTGCATATTAACAGTATAAAGACCACTCAGTTTGTGTAAGCCTTGAAAGTGATAGTGTTTTCCTGTACGTGTTATAATTTTGCAAATAGTTTGTGCTGTCCAGTTGTTAGCTTCAATCTTAAAACATATGTGTGTCAGAGTTCATTGCACTCGCGTGTGGCCAAGTCTAGGTTGTGTTTGTCCGTTATATTTACTTATACCTACTTTCTTAAACGAGAATGTTAATCATTCTCTTGCCTAGTTAGGCTGGCGGCCGTTGTCTTTATCCGTTGAACAGTGCAGGTAGGCAAAATTTTGTTTGGTACTGTTCAGATATTTACGTAATCCTGACTTTCATTTCCGATAAGCCACTTTCGTTAGGTACAACACGGTCAACTTAACAAAATTCCTCCCAGAGGGTAACACTGCTCTGCTGCTTTGTACCATAATTGCTTTTACAAAATAGTTTTATGTTACAACCTGTTTCTGGCATTGAGGTTAGGGTGCAGTAGTAACAGCGGACAGGAGTGTTATACGTGGCTTTTCCGTGACAGGACTAGTTTGTTCTGTTAGGGCATACTACGTAATAAACCAAATTTGGTATTTCATAGAATAAGCTACGTAAAAACGCTGTTGCAGTGTTATAAGTGGCGCCGCGTGACAGGACGTTGTTCAATTTGCACTGACAAGCGAAAAAAAAAATTATAAATAGTTAGCATTTTACAAACATATAGTGAACATAAAACGTCCAGCGGCACGAACCTGTAATTTAATTGACAGACAGGATAGTGAAAGTTCAATTTAAATTGAAAATTAAAGGTAGCAGTAATTAATAATAGCTAAAATGGACAGGAAAATATAAATAAATCTAGACACGCGAGAGCAGAATGCAACCGAGAGCAGTTCAAGCAGCACACCAACAGATGGCATGACGCGCGAATTAAATTACGTACGCTACCACGCCGATGTCAAAAACAGATAGAAGCTATGAATGTCGCTCGTACTAAGGAAGACAATATGTGTGATGTTGTGGAAGACAGTGGCTATGTTAATGAATCGCAGGATATGTTTGAATCACCAAAAACAGAAAGGGGTGTAGGATCTGAACACGAAAATGCGATAGAAAATAAAAGTGAAAAGACACCAGATCTGACTGATTTACTTAGAATACTGTCTGCGCAATTTGCAGCGCAAAATGACAGTATTAAGGCACAAATGGCAGCCCAAAATGACAATATCAATGACAGTATTAAGGCACAAATTACAGCACACAGTGACAATATTAATGCACAAATCGCAGCACTGGGGCAACAAAATGTAGAACAAAGACAGCTAATTGCAGCACTGGGGCAACAAAATGTAGAACAAAATGCAGCGCTAAGTAGTGATATTAGTAAACAAATGCAAGAGCAGGGCAAGAATCTTAGTAAACAGATTGAGAAGGTTGATGTAAAAGTAGACATTGTGAGTAATGAAATTAAAAACCTCAAAAGCGAAATTACTGTCATCAATGGCAATATTGCCAACATACAGGGACAAATTGATGACATTAATGAAAGATTTGACACTGAAGTAATTAAAATCCAAGATCAAATAGAGCCCTTAGTCTGTACTAAAGTGGATGAAAAGGTATTCGGTATTAAATCCGAGATACAAACAGAATGTAACACAGAATTTGCACAGATTAAACAATCTGTAACAGAAAAAAGTAGGGAACTAACCAAACAGATTGTTAATTGCGAAAAGAAGTGTGACCATAACACTTCACAAATCCAAGACAAAATGTATGACTTGGAAAGAAAAATGCGAACAGGACCTCCACAATTTACAGAAAGGATCCCTTTCAGTAAAATATTAGAGGGCGAAGAAAAATTCGACCCTGCAAAGAGACATAACGGATGGCACCCCCTAGACTTTGTTAAGAATTGCGAAAGGAACTTTCCTGAATATTTATCTGACCAGGAAAAAATCAATGTTGTCATTAGTGCATTAACGGGAGAAGCTAAAAGGTGGGGATTGAATCTGGATACAAACCAGATGTCTTTCGAAAATTTTAAGCAAAAATTTATTGACGAATACTGGTCAGAACAAAAACAAGACCAGTTGTGGCGTGAATTTCTAATGACCAGACTGTACGATATCAGAGGCAGGCAAACCATGAAAGAGTTTTGCGAATCATGGTACAGAAAACTAATACACCTAAAAGCAAGAAGAACTGAAGCCGAGATCGTTTGGGTTCTTTGGCAGAAACTGCCTGAGGATTCTAAACGGTATGTTGGGAGTACCCACAGTAGTTTTTCCGCGTTTTTGGAAAGGGTAGAGGATGAAGATCACTGGCGAAGAAATCGCGAGTCCCGTCCCCATAATAACAACAATTATTCGCGAGAAAGTAATGACCAAAACGAACGACAGGAAAATGATAGATTTCGTGTAAACACGATTCAAAGAGGTCGTGCGAGAGGCAGGGGAAATTTTACGACGCGCGGCAGAGGATACATGGCGCGGAATATCCAAAATAGAGAAGAAATGGAAAACTGAAAACCGCGTGTGTTACGGGCCGGATTCACGCGGAAACTGTTTTTGGGCCCAAAGAAAAGATGTCAAATATTAGATTCGAGAAGGAAAGGTGTAAACTACGGGGCAGGAAGGTCAAGGGCGCGCCTATAGCAGACGGGCGCGGAGTGATACATAGTGGCGTTCCCAGTGCGAAGTCACGTGACCGTTCGTGCTCGGGCCAGCGGTTGCCGGAGCAGCGTACAGTGCATTTGGCAGCAGACACAAATGGCAGACGTCAGAACAAGATGGCTGCCGTAGAGAGAGACAGAAGAGGCGGGATCGGACACTTCCGATGGCCGGTTTCAGTAGTAAATGAATGTAGAAATGAAAATAAAGTTAATACGTCATATGATAGAGATAACTCCGTATCGGTTTCGTGCGAAAAGACTTTATTAAAGAATGAAAGGGAGACAGAAAAGGCGAGTGAAAAGGGAAATATTGGCACTGTTAATGATGTGTATGAGGTAAAGGACGTAGATGTGGGGGGAGTTATGATGAATAAAGAGGAAAGGCAGGTAGAATATGCCACGCAAAAGACGTGTGCTCAATTAATAATAAGTAAAAATGATGTAAAGAAGAACGTCAGTGAACATTGCATTATAAACAGTGCAGACAAAATTGTTGTTGATGGAAATGTGTTTAGTGATTCTGAGGTAGAAAGGTGTGGTAATTTCGCACGATTACCTGAAAATGACAGCATGGAAGAAAATGAAATGAAAGTTATCGAAGTACATGACGATTATACTAAATATGAAGTTAAGGCCGAAATCGTTCAAAGTGATATAACAGAAGTGTCTGACTGTCCAAACGATGTATATTGTGTAGAAAATGAGTCAAAAAACCAAGTGGCTGAAACATCTAGTGATAATCTGCCTCACTGTTTAAAAGTTGCCTTACTGCTCGAATCTGATAACGAAATAGAACCTAGTGATAGCTCAGACGAAGGAGAGACAACAGATTCAGATACAGATGAGTTTTCGGAGGTAGACAAACGTACTTATACCTTTACAGAAAGAGGTTACGAAAAAATTAACGACATCTTTTCGAAACAAAATCCGGAATGCGTAACTGAAACAAAACCGAAAGGGCCGCCGGATGACACTATATTAGGGCAGGCTTTACTTAATGTAATGACAGAAATAGATTTACTGAAACTTAAAGAACCTCCAGATACAAATATAGTAGAACGTGAACTGTTAAAGATCTGTAAAGATGCAGAGGTCTACAAACCCAAAAAGCCACCTGATATACAACAGAAATCAGTAGGTAATATTTCCTGGAAAGACATTATGGTTGAGCAGGATCTGTTATGGGAAGAGCAGGAGGAAAAGGAACAGAATTATTAAACAAACCATAATACCTGTAAATGTTTATAACACTGAGCTGCAAGTGCTTTTAGACACAGGATCCCAAATCAGTGCCATATCAGAATCTTTCTTTGGTCTTATTTCATGTAAACCAGGACTAGTAATAATGTCTGTGAGTGGAGTAAAAATTATAGGGGCTACTGGTAGGTCCAGCAAGCCCATTCAAAAACAAATATTGATGGACTTTGAAATAGGAAGCCAAAAATTTGAACATGATTTTTAGTGGTCCCTGAACTAAGTGCTGAAATGATTCTAGGTATTGATTGGCTAGACAAGGAAAAAGTAATTTTAGATTGTGGTAATGGAACTGTTAAGATTAATAGGGAAACAGAAACAATAGAAATTAAATTTGAAGGTGACAACCAGGTCCAAGCTGTGAATGTAGAACCCATTTTGTTAAAAATAGAATCTGAAAATGATGGTTTATCCCAAATATATGAAATATACCATGTGAGTAGTTTATTGCAGGATGACCAAAAAGCTGACAGTTTTAGGGAAATTGTTGATGTTATCCAAGAAATATCATGTGAACAAAAAGATGATTTATTTAATATCTTGAACAATAATAAGAAAGTGTTCTCTGATAAACCAGGTGTCGTAAATAACTTTGAATACCGTATGGATATCCTGGAACATGAACCATTCTTTGTCAAACCATATCCAATACCTATAGCTAAGAAAGAAGCAGTACAAGCTGAGATTGATAAAATGTTGGAATGGGGGGTAATAGAAAGAAGCAATAGTGAATATAATAGTCCACTTATTATAGTCAATAAAAAGGATGGAGGTGTGAGAGTAGTCATTGATGCACGGACATTGAATAAGATTGTCAGGAGAGAAGTAGACAGGCCTGAAAATTTAGATGATTTATTGCAAAAGTTCCATAATGTAAAGTATCTAACTAGTTTAGACCTTACTGCTGGATATTGGCAGATCCCATTACACAAAGATTCTAGGAAATATACAGCTTTTTTGTTTGCAGGAAAATGTTACCAATACAAAGTTGTACCATTTGGTTTGAATACTTCTGTTTCTGTTTTCATTAGGGCTTTGGATTCTGTATTAGGAAAAGAACTTTGTGCCAGATTGACTGTATATGTAGATTGCTACTGATAACTGGGAGGAGCATTGTGATCTGTTAAACAAAACCCTTATTGCTCTTCAAGCAGGGGGCATGACTCTGAAGTTAAAAAAGTGTGAATTTGTGAGACAAGAAATTAAGTTTTTAGGACACATAATAACCACATCTGGGATTGGCAAGGACCCAGAAAAGCTTAATGCTATTGAAAAGTGCCTTCCTCCAAAGAACTGGAAACAGTTGAAAGCGTTTTTAGGTCTTTGTGGGTTTTACCGCAAATTTGTGAAAGGACAAGCTTTTAACAGCCCACATTTGAATAGCTTGTTAAAGAAAAATAGTGTATATATTTGGACATCTGAATGTCAGAAAGATTTTGAAAATTTGAAAACTGAGCTAGTAAAGGAAAACATTTTACATCACCCAGTTTTAAGTAAACCATTCCACATGATTACAGACAGTAGTGCTTATGGTATCGGTGTTGAAATATTTCAGGAAAACACAGAATTTGGGGAAACAGAACATAATACCATTGCTTTTGCTAGTAGGACTTTAACTAAATATGAGAAAAACTATACTATTTCAGAGAAAGAGGCCTTGGCAATCATTTGGGGATTAAAGAAATTTAGGATTTATTTATGGGGGCATAAAACTATAATTCATACAGACCACAAGGCATTAACCTTTTTGAAAAACTGTCGACTGTTTACCGGCAGGTTGAGTCGATGGGCCCTGTATTTACAACAGTTTGATTATGAGATATTGTATATTAAAGGTAGTGACAATTATGTAGCTGACGCTTTATCACGGTTGCCTGAAGGTATGAACAACTTACCAAGGGAATCCAATGAAGATGGCAAATTTCATATAAGATATATTAAGGAGGTTCCAGGTAGGAAAAGAATTGAGCAAATTTGTAAAAGTATGAGGTTCCACCAGAATGAGGATGAAATTTGGAAGTCAGTGAAAATTAATTTTAGTAACCCTAATTTCCCACAAATGAGTAGATTTTACAAGATATTTAATGGAGTTTTGTACAGGAGAAAGAATACCAGCACTGAAGAATGGAAGGTGTGTTGGCCTAGGCAATTTGAAACTGAAGTGATTGATTATTTTCATCTTGCCTTAGGGCATTGTGGTCCCAAGAAGTGTATTGAAAAGTTAACTGATGTGGTTGCAATTAATGTAGGTGCTAGTAAGAAAATTACTGAGAGAATAAGATCTTGTGATGTATGTCAGAGGGCAAAAGTAACCAATAGAGTAAATCAAGGTTTCATGCAGAATACAGTACCAGAGGACACATTAGAATTACTGTCGGTAGATTTGTATGGTCCGTTACCAAAAACCTCAGGTAATTGGTCTTATATTGTTGTAGTGTTGGAAGTGTTCTCCAAATTTATTAAATTATATCCAATCAGTAAAGCCACTGCTAAAGCAGTCTTTAGCAAGATGACTGAGTATTTTAACACCATTGGTAAACCTAAAGCAGTTTTGTCTGATAATGGACCACAGTTTATTTCAAAAATCTGGAAGGAAAGCATGAAGCAACATGGTGTTCAAGTTAAATATATTTCAGCTTACCACCCGGCTAGTAACCCTGTCGAAAGATATATGCGTGAATTAGGAAGGTTAGGTAGAACCTACTGTTACCATAACCATAAGGCTTGGGGCAGATTTGTAAATGACTTTGAAAAGACCATGAACACCTTATACCATGAAACCACCGGTTTTACTCCTGAAGAAATTCTGTTAGACCGTAAAAGTAAAAGTATTATTGAAGAGATCTTGCAATTCCCCCCTATTGTAGGAATTAACCTGCATGAGAAGAAAGAGTTAGTTAAGAAAAGAATGAAAGAGAAAGCGGCCGCTAGATCCAAAAGGCATGATAATAACCTTAAAACAACTAAATTTAAGCTTGGAGATTATGTCTTAGTGAAGACCCATGAAAAATCAAGTGAAATCAATAATGAAATTTCTAAACTCAAATACATTTACAATGGGCCTTTTGAAGTGCAAGGAACTCCACATGCAAATGCTTATTTTCTTGTGTACCCTAGGTCAAGAAAGCCTTTACGAGTTAGAAATATAGTCGACCTGAAGTTGTATGTCCACAGAAACCAATGATGAATGAAATGTAGTACCCTCAGGGGACAATACACTCTTTGCATTGTCAGGTGCCTGACGAGCACCAGGGACCCAAGTCGTTGCCAGTACTATTTCCGTTTCTTTTCGTGCTGCCAACCTTCCTCTTCATCATTCAGAACTTTTGCTATCTTCTTTCCTTCTTCTCTATCAGAATAGACTGAAAAGTGTAGAAAAAAAGTGAGATACTGTGTATTGTTTGTGGACAAGTAAATAAATAAAATGGGTACACTAGAAAATGACCAAGAATAATGAAAGTATAGTGGGTACAGTAAAAGGGAATAGGAACATGCAGTTAAAGTAAATGAATAAATGGTTCTATGCAGAAAGATGCAAATGTGAATAAAGGCAACGTTTAAAGTGAATAATCTAATATGATCAATGTCTAAAGGTGGTTGTATAGAAACGGGTAAGAAGGTGATGAAAAATGTTGTGTGTTTAAGACTGAGGGGATAAACCTGACTAGTGTACATGATATAGATTAGAGAGGTATGTGTCTAATGCCACCAAAAGTGGGCAGAACTCACAGTAGGATGTAAAATTATTGTTCTGAGCTTGACATATCTAATGACCTAAATGTGTAGTTCAACTTGTTACTGACTTTAAAAGAAATATTACTGAGTAAGAAAGTGGGGAGAAAAACCACAAATCAGGGACTCTCAAATAACCCCTGATCATTGTCCTTATACCAACCATGTCATTTAAAATTTACTTGATTAATGTATATGTTACCTTATGTTGTCATTTGAAAAGAAATGGTTTTGTTGCCAGTGTCTAATTACTGTTTCAAAGTTACAGGTTATATGTTTTGTACCATTAAAGCAAATTTTCCAAAGATGTAACATAAAGAGGAAAAAACTTGGAGATGATGACCATAAACTGCTCAAAAATATATTGTTGGGCAGCAAAACAAGACAAAAGAATAAAAATGCAGTGGTCCTGAAGTTGAGGGCTACCATATATGCTATGTGAGAAGTAGCCAAAGGACTTGCCATTGTGGGGCAAGGAGCTGATAAGTGGTCATGAACTGCCAAACCTAGAGGATGGGGCAGTGTGTCAATTTAAAAATGTGTATTTTAGTGTTCTTAATGTAAATTGTGTTTTTGTATCTAAATGTTTACATACAAAGACTGCCAAACCAATAATAGGCAGATGAGTAACATGAACTGCTTATGCTGAGGCAAGCAGTGTAGTAAGTTAGGTTTATTGGTCAATGTATTATGAACTAACTATTCTTATTGAAGTTAGTGAAAAGTTATTACAAAATATATATGGATTCTTATTCAGATGGGTGTAGATGTTTTTGATATTAGGTTTTTTGGAATAACTTAAAGTTTTGGACTGCCTTGTTGTAAAACACAGCAGTGATGATTAAAGATAGGTTCTGAATAGGTTAGTGTGTGTATGTGCAACAAATATTTTGGACTGCTATTAATGAAGAGCAGCTTTAAAGTTAATTGTTTTGAGGAAACCTTGAAAAGTTACTTTTGTATTTAAAGAGTCAGTTAGAAAAGGTTCTCATAGCTGTTTTTTGTAAATATTAGTACATAAGTAGAGGCAAACTGAAATTTTCAATATTTCATTAATTGTTGAACCTTGCAAAATGTACTGTGATCATAAGTTTACTTGTGTGACTCTGAAAGTTTCATTCTTTAACAACATTGAAAGACAAATTTGTGTTTTGTTGAGTTAGAATGTTCTGTGCTGTGGTATATGTGTATTATTAATTTTGTTTAAAGGCCATACCTATTCTACTAATATGTAGCTTATTTTGTGTACTGCTTTGTCTTTTATTTGAACTGTGTGTGTATGAAATGAACATGCTTGAAGGTATCCTGTGTAACGATGCAAAATTAGTTTCCTTAAACCAGTGTGAAAATGAAAATTGCTATAAATGCTTTACTTTGAGGATGTTTTTGAAAGAAATATATGCATTTCTTAGTGTATATACTGTATATCTGTAATATGTGTATTTTTTTTCTCCCAACTGAAGTTGGATGGTACAATTTTTTTCTTTAGCCAACACCACTTAGGTGTTATGGATGTTTCCTTGAAGTATCCCTTACAGGAAACTTCAATGAAACATGGGGCATGTGTAACACCACAGCTCTTATGCTGTATGGATTTATTTATTTAATTTTTTTTGCTTCATTTTTTTTCTCATTTAATATTACATCGTTAAGAACCTGTAAATGTTTTTGATTGAATAGATAACACAAAATTGTATACTCTTTTCTATATTAAAACTTTGATGTTGTAGTTTGATTCTATGCAAAGTAGTGTATCTGTACTGTAAATACTTTGTCCCATTTGGAGGGAACAAAACTTACTGTATATAATTGTAATTCTGTGTGAATAATTTTTTGTAGAAGTGTCAATATGTGAAAATGTTCTGTCTTATTTAATGTATTTGATTGCTGTTATGTAAACTGCTGATCCTCACTTAGGGCTCTTAGTTAGTCTGTATGTAAAAGGTGTAGTGGTTCCCCTCGGGAACGGAACTGTGTAGCGTGCGCAAATTGTGGTTGGCCTAGGTGGAAAAGGTGGAACGAGCAGTTAGTCGGAGGCGAGCTTCGAGTCGGGGATGAGCAGTCAGTCAGAGATGAGGTACGAGTCCGTGTACTGCTGTGTAAAAGTTGCATAGTGCTGGTTTCGAGAGAGGCTTTTCTGTTATTTTCCAATGCCTCGGATGGATGGATAAATAGCTGGGCTATTCTGGAGTTTGTATCTATCATCGCCACCAAGAAATGACAGATTCCAGCAATTCTGCCTGCAATTCCACCTACCATCATGCAGTTGCCACCACATTGCGCAATCATTGCAGCGTAACACTATAAAGATGTACAGTGAAGGATCAGCTTAATGGATGTGTTATTGTGCTGAAATATAAGGTAATTTATATCTGAATTTATGTACCTACCTTGACTTTTCTCCTCATCATAACACCTCTCAGGGTCCTCTCCGTTTGAACTAAAGTGATTACCGAGTGTCATTATTGAAAGTACGTTAAAACTCAGTTTGCTAACTAATGCCTATTGGACAGAGTAAAGTTAAAGTTAATGTGGCAAGAGAGTGGGTTAAAGTTAATGATGCTTGCTGAAATAATTTTCCTAGTAAAACTGATTATTAATGTGTTGTTGCCAAATTCAAATTAAAATCTCTCAAAACTGAGGCTTATAGAGTTTTGCTTAGTAAATGATCACATTACTACCTGTTGTTAATTGTAGAGAGTGAGTCAGTATCTTACAGTAATATTAATTTTATGTCTCATGGTAGTAAAAGTGGAAAATTGCATAGTAGGAAATTATATACTCATGGTTACTAAGTGTTTGTCTCTCTTGTGTGCATATTAACAGTATAAAGACCACTCAGTTTGTGTAAGCCTTGAAAGTGATAGTGTTTTCCTGTACGTGTTATAATTTTGCAAATAGTTTGTGCTGTCCAGTTGTTAGCTTCAATCTTAAAACATATGTGTGTCAGAGTTCATTGCACTCGCGTGTGGCCAAGTCTAGGTTGTGTTTGTCCGTTATATTTACTTATACCTACTTTCTTAAACGAGAATGTTAATCATTCTCTTGCCTAGTTAGGCTGGCGGCCGTTGTCTTTATCCGTTGAACAGTGCAGGTAGGCAAAATTTTGTTTGGTACTGTTCAGATATTTACGTAACGCTGACTTTCATTTCCGATAAGCCACTTTCGTTAGGTACAACACGGTCAACTTAACAAAATTCCTCCCAGAGGGTAACACTGCTCTGCTGCTTTGTACCATAATTGCTTTTACAAAATAGTTTTATGTTACAACCTGTTTCTGGCATTGAGGTTAGGGTGCAGTAGTAACAGCGGACAGGAGTGTTATACGTGGCTTTTCCGTGACAGGACTAGTTTGTTCTGTTAGGGCATACTACGTAATAAACCAAATTTGGTATTTCATAGAATAAGCTACGTAAAAACGCTGTTGCAGTGTTATACACTTAATGTTTCCACTGCACTAGCAGGCACTTTTGGGCGTCCACATACGAGTTTAGCACAAAACATTCGTTGCTTCTGCAGTTGTTTTTATATGGATGTTATATGGCAAGCTGGATAGAGGCATTGCAGTGGATCAGTTCGGATTTAGAAGAGGAAGAGGAACAAGAGATGCTATTGGCCTGCTAAGAACTACAGGGGAAAGATATACGAAAAATGGTAGAGAAATCTTTGCTGTTTTTATAGATTTAGAAAAGTCTTTTGACAGAGTTCAGTGTAACAAGCTGATGTATATTTTGAAGAGGAAAGGAGTAGATTGGAAAGAGAGACGACTGATACAGAATCTATATTTACACCGGAAAGTAAGGATAAGGATTGGAAATGAAATGTCAGAATGAAGCACCTTGGATGAGGTGTTAGACAAGGTTGTTGCCTTCCTCCACTGTTGTTTAACGTATACCTTGAAGAGATTATTGCGAAAAGCTTAGATGGGAAAAGAGGAATATGTATTGGTGGATAGAGAATAGAATTATAAGATTTGCTGATGACATGGTATTAGTGGCAGAAAGTGAGCGGACAGTGAATAACATGCTGAAAGATCTGAATGAAGCTTGTGTGGAATATGGGATACAAATAAACAAAGCAAAAATAAAGAGTATGGTCATCAGTACAAGACGCAGACTGTCCAATATTAAAATAGGACAATCTGCCATTAGCTAAGTAAGTGAATTTAAATATCTTGGAAGCACAATAACTGGAGACTTGAGATGTCAGCAGGAGGTGAAAACTCGAATTGCCATAGCGAAGGAGGCATTCAACAGAAATAGGAGACTCTTATGTGGCAAATTAGATAAAGGACTAACGAAAAGGCATGGCAAATGTTTTGTCTGGAGTGTGGCACTATACGGGGCAGAAACATGGACTCTGAGACGAGAGGATGAAAAAAGGTTACAAGCATTTGAGATGTGGATGTGGAGGAGAATGGAGAGAATAAGCTGGATCTAAAGAGTGAGTAATGAAAGAGTATTGGAAAGGGTTGGTGACAGAAGATGTCTGCTGAAGGTTGTAAGAGAAAGGAAAAAGAACTGGTTGGGACATTCATTGAGAAGGGAGTGCATGCTAGTAGATGCTTTGGAAGGACTGGTTTGTGGCAGAAGACTGAGAGGAAGAAGGAGATACAAGATGATGACGACATAAAGTAATGAGGAAATTATGCAGACCTGAAGAGGGTGGCAGAAGACCTGACAGCCTGGAGAACTACCATGTGCCTTTTGGTAGAACACTGATGATGATGATTCTGTAGTTGCTGTTTCTGCGACAACCCACGCATCACATTCCAAACTCACATTGTTGTATTCAATGAAAATAAGTCTCTCCCAAAAATATTGGCTGTGGGTTCATTTGACGTTACCAATTTACAATTATAAGAACAGTCACAGTTCTTCGTGCATAATATTGGCGTTTGGCATACTCATCACTGTTGAACGTTCAGTACTTGCACTTCACTGTCCGTAGTAACAGTTTCACTTTCACAAATTTTCACACTGTTTAAAGTAACTGTACACGAGCACTAACGTATTCAGTTCAGTCTAAACTGGATTTTGGTTCATGCTGGATTTCACCAGTCTCTTTCACCAAATACATAGTTCCGAATTTTATTTACTGATATGTACCTTTCTTCAGGTTTCTGACAACAATTGTATTTTCGTCTGATCTGAGGTAAGTCCCAGGTCATGTCTGCCCACACATTGCGCACTTGCCCTCCAGAGCCAGGCTCGACTTACAAAAACTTTGCCTCTAACATTATTTAGTCACTTTCCAATCTAGGCCTAGTGTGCAAGTTCCTAGATTGATGTTAGATTATGACTTTCAGTTCACGATAAATTCGTGAAAAATATCTGCCATAGCAGGTAGCATTACGTCTTAACTAGGTCTAGCGTCACTCGTGTTTATTAATTAACTGGGCCTTGCCCACAACACATGAGATACCTTAGGTGTTTTTACACACCTTACACTCATCTGTGAGAGTAAATGAGATTATTTATGTTTCAGGATTGGAATACACATAAATACATGAAACAGCATACATACGTTATAATATAATATGGGCTTTCACAAGCTTCATTACTACTAAAATTAAAAAATATTCACTACACACTAATGAAAAATTCTTTCATTCTTATGTGCTGTTGCATGTTTTGAATAAGATTTTAAAGCATCTTTAAATGAAATTTTCAAAGTATTCTTAAATATAAGTTTATTTATTCCCTTCCAAATGGCAACTGTCTTTATATTACTGTTATTCTTAATATCTACAAGAATGAATAGCACAAGCTCTTGGTGCACCACGGTCCTTACATACTACACTGTAATGGGAACATTTTCATACTGAAAAAAAACACTATAAACTTAACCTACTATTTACAAATGTGCACATTGCGCTACTGAGCAAATTTCTTCAGGTCTTTGTATCAGTAGAGTCCTTTTATCTCTTCTGACTGGACGTCGCGTAATAAATAGCTACATCAATGTGATATGTCCCTGATTTTGTAGGGTCCGGCATCTTACTTATTTATTTCGTAACTGCCTCCTTATTGGACCACGGGGCGGTGTAGTTGGCATGACAGAACGTATCGTGAGGCACAACCTCGATGTTATAGGTGCTGTCCTCGGTAACGCCTTGCGCTACTGAGCAAATTTCTTCAGGTCTTTGTATCAGTAGAGTCCTTTTATCTCTTCTGACTGGACGTCGCGTAATAAATAGCTACATCAATGTGATATGTCCCTGATTTTGTAGGGTCCGGCATCTTACTTATTTATTTCGTAACTGCCTCCTTATTGGACCACGGGGCGGTGTAGTTGGCATGACAGAACGTATCGTGAGGCACAACCTCGATGTTATAGGTGCTGTCCTCGGTAACGCCTTGCGCTACTGAGCAAATTTCTTCAGGTCTTTGTATCAGTAGAGTCCTTTTATCTCTTCTGACTGGACGTCGCGTAATAAATAGCTACATCAATGTGATATGTCCCTGATTTTGTAGGGTCCGGCATCTTACTTATTTATTTCGTAACTGCCTCCTTATTGGACCACGGGGCGGTGTAGTTGGCATGACAGAACGTATCATGAGGCACAACCTCGATGTTATAGGTGCTGTCCTCGGTAACGCCTTGCGCTACTGAGCAAATTTCTTCAGGTCTTTGTATCAGTAGAGTCCTTTTATCTCTTCTGACTGGACGTCGCGTAATAAATAGCTACATCAATGTGATATGTCCCTGATTTTGTAGGGTCCGGCATCTTACTTATTTATTTCGTAACTGCCTCCTTATTGGACCACGGGGCGGTGTAGTTGGCATGACAGAACGTATCGTGAGGCACAACCTCGATGTTATAGGTGCTGTCCTCGGTAACGCCTTGCGCTACTGAGCAAATTTCTTCAGGTCTTTGTATCAGTAGAGTCCTTTTATCTCTTCTGACTGGACGTCGCGTAATAAATAGCTACATCAATGTGATATGTCCCTGATTTTGTAGGGTCCGGCATCTTACTTATTTATTTCGTAACTGCCTCCTTATTGGACCACGGGGCGGTGTAGTTGGCATGACAGAACGTATCGTGAGGCACAACCTCGATGTTATAGGTGCTGTCCTCGGTAACGCCTTGCGCTACTGAGCAAATTTCTTCAGGTCTTTGTATCAGTAGAGTCCTTTTATCTCTTCTGACTGGACGTCGCGTAATAAATAGCTACATCAATGTGATATGTCCCTGATTTTGTAGGGTCCGGCATCTTACTTATTTATTTCGTAACTGCCTCCTTATTGGACCACGGGGCGGTGTAGTTGGCATGACAGAACGTATCGTGAGGCACAACCTCGATGTTATAGGTGCTGTCCTCGGTAACGCCTGGTTTTTCCGAGAACACATTCTCATAATCTATAAGTAGCTGAGTCAATTCGTTTTGTTGTGCGGAGGTTAAATCCTCTGACTCCATGACTTTCATGGTTACCAGCCTCCTCTTCTCTTCCCTGTTTTCAGTAATAGACTCTTTATAATATACTGGTCCAGCACCCAAGTCAGAATACAAATTCATCATCTGTAGGCCTTAAAATCCAGACTGAAAGCTACAGCAATACTTACCGTGCATTTCCCATGTTCGCAGCAATGGTAATGTTACACGTCTACCTTCATACATAATTCTTACTTCCCAACACAAGAGGTCGATCTTTGCGTCCGACCGGCGTAAAAGTTCTGTCCCCAAGATGCAAGCGACTCCTAATCCTTCAACTACTAGGAACGAGCTTCTCATTGCTTCATTTCTTACCGTAAATTTGACTTGCACCTGGTGCTTTATGATTTGGGACTGTGCACCAATTGTACCTGTCACTCGACAATTCTTCACCGGCAATATAGGTATTTTATTATTTTGACTTAAGTACTTGTAAAGGTCTACAATCGTGACACTAGTTGACGCACCCACGTCTACTATTATTTGTATTGGTGCTCCGTACATTTCTGCTTGCAATATAGCCTGCACAACATCTTTGTCTCTTCGGTTACGTTTTTGCGGTACGTTTATCAATTCCTTTTCTATTTCTGTATCTCAGCATACAAAGATTATTACTGTCATCATTGAATGTGCCCCCACTATAACAGCTCACAGCCAACAATGGAGAGCAGATTGTGGCTGTTTTTAGTTTAACAGGTGAGCGACATTGGGTTGACAGTTATCTGTCACCTCCACTATCCTCACACTGTGATTCTGGTTGTTATTTCTATAGTTAGGTTGGCTGTCCCGCCTCTCGATGGTGCATTTTGATACGGTGCATGGTTCTGGTTCTGCGGCGGTCGGTTATAATCTCCAGTTGTATTTTGTGATGGACCGGATTTGGCGGTCCACTGTGGCGCTGTGTTTTGTTGCCACTGTGATGGGTTCATTACAACCACGCCACTGGTTTCGGTTATTGCCGTTACCATTATACCAATTGGTCTTGCGTCCATCATGACGCCTTTTTCGATTTTGATGTTTATAACCATTGCCATTATACCCATTACAATTATTTGGGCCTCGATTCTGTTGCCTGTATTCCTGCCTATTCCCGTTACCATCTGGTACTGAATTGTTATTATCATTGTTGCTGCAGTTGTAAACAGCTTTCTGTTGATCACAACCTGCATGATTCCAGTTATTTTCGGTCTTCATTTCTTCAATTAACAGGTCAACAGAATCAACTATGTCCATGAACAGCTTGATATCATATTCCGGTACATTGATGAAATATTTTTTTAATCTCACTGGGCAATTTCACTTTTGTTAGTCTAATCGCATCTCGATCAGACATGAATTCGTCCCAGTACCGAGTTTTATTTGTGTATTTTTCGAAATATTTTTGTAAATTTCCTACCTTTGGGTTGTATATTTCAGGGCTACACAATTCCTTGCGTAGTCTTTCTTGAACGCTATCTGACCAGAATATTTGTAAGAATACACACTCAAATTGCTGCATAGTCAGACAATTTTCGGATATATCTGTGGCCCATAGTGCCGCGTCACCTTGTATAAAGGAGACCACGAATTTTATTCGTATCCTTTCTGTTCAATTTCAGGGAAAAACGTTCCGAAAACTCTTAACGAACACTACTGGGTGAACATTTCGTTTTTCACTATTAAAAGGTTGAAATGTTTTGTGTTTAATTACATTGCCTTCCTTGTGGTACATCAGATTACTCCTGCCCGGTTCATACTTCAAATCATGATGTGCACTACACGGTACTGCATGTTGCTCGTGCCCATAGGTCTAATTAACATCTGGTTGCGTCTGCGCATAAACGCCTTGTATACCGTTTGTGCTGTTATGATAGTCAGTACGTGGATTCTGATTAATTATCGTTCCTCCACTGTTTACATGACTTTCTAACGCAGACAGCCTCCGTGCAACAACTTGTTGCTAATTCGGCAGTTCTGCTGGCATACGTGACTTTATTTGTGTTAGTTCACCTTCTACTGCAACAGCGCTTACATTCACATCCGCTGTCGCTTGTTCTACAGTTGATATCACATCGCTTTCTATCTTTACAGTGATTTCGCGATCCTTAAGATATAACCACTCATTAAATTCTTTTTCCACCTTGTGAGCTTGTACTTTCAAACATTCATAAATATTTTTCCGTGTTTCTAGCTCTACGTTATCTACGCGGTTTGTTAAGTTTTGGACATTATCTTCAAGCCTAGCCTGCGACATCTGCAATTTTTGCATTTCGTTAGACAAGCCTTGCACAAGATCGGATATTTTTTTTACAATTATCCCGCATCTCGGCAAGTTCACCTTGGATACTATTTAGTCTTGCTTCAAGTCTTTGATCTCTTTCCCTCTCTTCCTGCTCACACTCATGGAGCTTTTGAGCTAGTTTTTTTTATCTCTTTCCCTACCTTCCTTCTCACACTAATGCAGCATTTAAGCTAGTTTTTTTATCTCTTTCCCTATCTCTTTCCTCGAGACTACGCAGCAATTCTGCAAAAGGATCTGCTATAGGCAAGCATACAGGGGCCCCACCAAACCTAGCACTCGATTGGCTCCCCTGCACATGCAATGGAGTTGTTTGATCCATTCCCACTCTGCTGTGGAGCATCGTTTGGCGTCCACAGATCCTCGCCCCTCCCCCCCCCCCCCACCCCCCATCCCCCCGGAAATCATGTTTTCCGAGGTGATGGTATGGAATTAGATTACATTTAGGATATGGTCCTCACAAAATTCTGCTCGTTCGATATGGAAGCTTTTGGTGGTCCTATCTTACCCATAGTCAATTCACTTTAACACAATGACAGATCCTAACACTAACACACACAAACAATTATCCCCTCAAAATAAACATATAAATACACAAATACATACACTTCACCTTGCACTCTACTTACTGTTTTACACCAAAAGGAATCTCATGTGCGTCTGGCTTGGATATTTCCGCACAGAACTATTTAGGATGCTAGCACAATAGGCCATACCCATTTTGTTTCTCTTTCGAGCAATTGCGGTTTCCCTTATATTCTTTAACTTCCCTGGATATCCTCAGGGTGTGGTGTAAAAAAAATCACATACGCATTAATATATTACAATAATTACGTACTTACATAATTACATTCAACACAAGAGTACACAGTTTGCCAATCACACATCAGTAAATTATTCGGGCCCCATGTTGAGTGCCAATCTAGCGTGATTTATGATAATATAAAATTTTTCTCTTTCTTTTTATGTGAATGTCGTTATTATGTGGTGGGCTTTTCTCAAAATTAATTGTTAGTTTGGTTATTAGTTTGATTTTGATTTTTTTCCTTGATTTGAAATAAATTGCTTTTTTTAAGATGGTTTGTTCAGTGACAGTTGATCCTTAGCAAAATCATTAATCACGTTAATAATTGTAAGACACACTGATCTTGTAACACGTTGAAAAATAATATAAACTTTTTTAGGCTCTTGTCTCGGCTAAACGTTTCTGCTCAAACATGAGATCTTCGATTATTATTTGCATTTGCCGACACACGCGCGAGAGTATTTTGTTTCGTAATGCATTGTAGTCTGAGTCGTGGCTCTGGATCCCGGCTGTTAAACTAAAAATAAAAATCTTAAAGCTGTGCTTCCGTTGCAGCGGCTGGCGGCTTAGGAAAAAACGTGTATTATAATTGAAGCAGGCGAACAATTCGTTTCCGCTAATTTTATAAATTAAAATTTCCACGTAATAGCGGCTGTGGCTGCAATTGTTGCTCTGAAAATAACTTGAATTACTGATACTCAAAGGAAGCGGACATGAGATAGGGCTCACCTCTTACAATTAAAAGAGAATTACAGCATGGAACTGATGTACTATCCGCTTACGAGTACAATAATGCTTACACGCAACAGCACTCGCCAAGATGTCCGACTACTTGCATCCAAGACAAAAGGGAGAGAGAGTGATAACGGATTAAAGATGACAGAAGATGGTTCCTTTTCCATCTACGTGGTCCGTTATTGTCAGAGTGCATCTTTTTTATTCTTTGCACACGAAAATGACTCACAGAATTTTATATGATAATAATAATAATAATAATACACATGAGAGAAAATTACATACTGCCTGAGCGGTTAATTTTCACGTATAATCCAATATTAAACGTTTTTTTTAAATACCACTTTCAAGTTTTTGTAACATTTCTACTGGTGACGGTACAGAATCTGACAATGTTCGGAAACAGTATATGTTCAATAAACCCTACTGCAAATCGACGTTAGTGATATGGGGCTGTAATTTAGCAGAGTACTCCTGTTTCCCTTTTTGGGTATTGGTGTGACTTTAGCAATTTTCCAGTCTTTAGGTACGGAACTTTCTATCAGCGAGCGATTGTATATAATTGTTAAATATGGAGCTATTGTATCAGCATACTCTGAAAGGAACCTGACTGGTATACAATCTGGACCAGAGGCCTTGCCTTTGTTAAGTGACTTAAGCTGCTTTTATATGTGGAAGATATCTACTTCTATGTTACTCATCTTGGCAGTTGTTCTCGATTGGAATTCTGAAATATTTACTTCGTCTTCTTTTGTGAAGGAGTTTCGGAAACCCGTGTTTAATAACTCTGCTTTAGTGGCACTGTCATCAGTGACTTCACCGTTGTTATTGCGCACTTAAAGTATTGATTGCGTCTTGCCACTGGTGTGCTTTATGTGTGACCAGAATCTTTTTGGGTTTTCTGCCAGATTCCGAGACACAGTTTCGTCGTGCAAATTATTAAAATCTTGGGGATTTTGAGTTCTTTTAAATTTGGCGTGCTTTTTCCGTTGCTTCTGCAACAGCGATATGATCCGTTTTGTGTACCATGGGGGATCAGTACCATCACTTATTACTTTATGTGGTATATATCTCTCAATTGCCGTCGATACTATCCCTTTGGAAGCATTCCACATCGTTTCTACGCTTACGTGATCAGATTGGAAGGAGTGGAGACGGTCTCTTAAAAAGGGACAGACGTAGGTTATCTGTGTTTCGCCATAAACGTCCTGAGGGAACATCATGACAGTGCTGTCAAACTTTCAATTGAAATATTCAACATGGAGAAAATGTCTATTTTTCTTTACGTAGGTTATAAAAGTATCACTCATTCCCTCATATTTACAATACTAGTTTCCATTGTTTCTTGACTTGGCAGCTTGCACAATGGACACTGGGACTATGAGAATGACTTATGTTAGACCCACTGACTGGAGCAGATAATTCAGTGAAGAACATTTGAAGTAAATGAAAATCTTGTAAACTTCATATTCTTGCTTACTACTTCAAAAGTACAAAAATCTGGGGTTCAGCAGTAAATGTAGCACTGTACAATTTAAGAGACTTGACGCGTCATGGCTGAGCATCCACGAACGGAATGAATGATCCACTGTTGAACGATATCGAAGTTTTTGGCCTTTGTCGTCGATGCGTTGCCATTCAAAACAGCGATGTTACCCTCAACATCTTTGGTCGAAACGTTGAGGTTTTCAAATCGTCTTTGCATCGTTACGGTCCATAGCAACGGCACCAACCGATCATCGTGTCATCCACAGTTCGTGGCATCACTGGATACCGCCATACACATACTGAGGCCATGTGGTCAGCACAGCGCTCCACCGGCAGTCGTCAGCTTTCCTGAACGGAACTTCACAAAGAGGTATCTTGATCAACAGTCGCAAACCTCACCCTCATATGCACTCAACGAGCTACATTTGCGCCAGCATCCGATACTTGGCTCCTGAAATAAGTTTTTCATTATTTCGTTGACACTGACTCAGAAACTACAAGAGCACAGCTTCGTTATGTGTAACGAGGGCACTTTCAGTCTGACAGTGGCGTGTAATAATATACAGGGTGACTTTTTCCACCGTGTACAAATTCTAGGGACTGATCGATGAGAGGATACGGAAGAAAAAAGGCCTAATGAACTTATGTCAGGAAACGCATGGTTAGACCATATATTCAGTTGTAAGTAGGCTGTTTAGGTTTTTTTATTGGTAACGCCACCTCTGTATGAAAATCACTGGCTGTGCTGTGTGCAGTCTGTGGCTGCTTTGCATTGTTGTAATACTCGCCATTGTAGTGTTAGGCAGCTGGCTGTGAACAGCGCGTAGCGTTGCGCAGTTGGAGGTGAGCCGCCAGCAGTGGTGGTTGTGGGGAGAGAGATGGCGGAGTTTTGAAATTTGTCATGAACTGCTCTATATATATATATATATGATGATATCAAGGTAAATACATTGTTTGTTCTATATAATATATATATATGATATCAAGGTAAATACATTGTTTGTTCTCTATTAATACCTTTCATTTGCTAACTATCCCTATCAGTAGTTAGTGCCTTCCATAGTTTGAATCTTTTATTTAGCTGGCAGTAGTGGCGCTCGCTGTATTGCAGTAGTGGGAGTAACCAAGATTTTTGTGAGGTAAGTGATTTGTGGAAAGTACAGGTTAATGTTAGTCAGGGCCATTCTCTTGTAGAGATTATTGAAAGTCAGATTGCGTTGCGCTAAAATTATTGTGCGTCAGTTTAAGCACAGTCGTGTATAATTGTTCAAAGGGGACGTTTCATATGTCGACTCTTAGCCGAGGATACCTCACTGGAATCTTCTGATTTTTTCTTGTAGTTTGTGTAATTAGTGTAGCTTTTGTTTATTGCTAGCGCGTAATTGTAGAGAAAATCTCCTTTGTAGTTGCAGTCTTTCATTGTTGTACAGTAAAACAGTTGTGGCATGCATGTAGATTTGCACCAAGTATTTCGCAGCTGCAATTAACTAGATATTATTTTCAGTGTTATGTTAATGTGTTCTCTTATTTTTGCTCTTCAAATTGTGTTTTTCTGTGTTGTCGTGTGAAATACTGTGACAATAATGGCGTGTGAAAAACGTAATACTAGGCTCCAAAGTAAATTGCGAAATGACAGTGAAAACGAAAGCAGTGTGTTAGCGCCACCGAGTAATGAATTAACTGATGTTCAAAGTAATAATTTGGTAATTGTGCATAGGGAAATGGAGCGGGCGGCAAACAATGGCGTGGACAGTGAAACAATTAGTGAAGAGGGAAGCATTATCGATCGATCGGTCGGCAACAGCTCGCCTCAGGAATCGGGAATGATAGAACACAATATTGCAAATACTGTAGACTCAGGTTTTGGGTCCTCACCGTTTTCTCAAATGAGTCAAGACACATTTTCCACTTGTCAAAATGTGAATGTTGCCGGTGCAAATTCACTGCCGAAAAGCACTGAGGAACATGTTTCAGACACCAGTGCATTGTTATTACAATTAATGCAACAAATGGGACAAAAGCTAGAAAAATTAGACACAATGGAACAAAATCAGAGACAAACACAGCAAAAGCTTCAAAAATTAGACACAATGGAACAAAATCAGAGACAAACACAGCAAAAGTTAGACACAATGGAACAAAATCTTCAAAAGTTAGACACAATGGAACAAAATCTTCAATAGTTAGACACCACACTTGAACAAACACGTGAAGATTTAACTACTGAGTTACATAAAATCGAATCGAAATGTCAAAAAGTCTGTAATGACGTAAAAACACAAATTTGTGAGCATTTCCAACCTATTTTTTCGCGTCATGAAAATGCATTACAGAATCATGAAGCAGCCATAAAAGAACTGCAAACTGTTGTTCATGAAAATCACGACACCCTGCAAGCTAAAATTGACTCAGTTGCATCTACCGATTCGGTTATGCAACTTGCAAAAACTCAGGAAAACTTAAAGGACACAGTAGATACGATTTCAACACAAATGGACACTCTGAAACTTGGTTCACAAAAACATACAGAGGAAATAATTTCACTATCGGATAAAGTAGCCGAACTTTCAGATCAGGTCACTAACTTATCTACAAAGGTAGATGATGATCTGAATGACACAAGACCTGTAGCCTTCACTGACACAGAAGAGTATGAACAAATTAGAAAATTCAAACAAAATCAAAATCAAATCAATACACAGTACAAAAGAGAAATCCGGGAAGTACAAGATCAGTTGACGCAGGTAATACAAGAATTACATATTTCAGAGGACACTCGCGCTCCAGTACGGGAAGAGGGACATAGAAATACGGAACAACCACAAAATAATAACACAGGACATTTCGGAAATTATGAAAGAAATTGGCAATGTGCACCGAATTTTGAGATGGAACCGCCGACACGACGTAACAATGACCGACATGCGACTCGCCGACATGATGATTTTGACTATAAGCTGTTCATTACTACACGTAAATTCAAAACGTTTAAGAATTCTGGCAACGACATTCATCCACAAGCGTGGCTCCATCAATTCTCTCATTGTTTTCCTCCCAACTGGTCATTAGAGCACAGATTAGAATTTATGTGTGGCTATTTAGAGAATGAACCAGCTGTAAGAATGCGATCGGTCATTCACGATTGCCACAGCGAAGGAGAATTTTATGATGCCTTCCTCTCAGCATATTGGTCTCAAGCTACACAAGACCGAGTAAAACATAGCATCATGATGATGAAACACTTTGAACAATCAGAATTTTCCAGTCTTGTCAAATATTTTGAAGACATGTTGCATAAGAATCAATATCTTTCAAACCCATACAGCCCTTCAGAACTCATCCGCATTTGCTTAATGAAATTGCCTGAACATTTAAGAAATATTATTTTGGTAGGACGTTGCAAAGACGATATTGAAGCTTTTCAGGGACTCCTACAAGAATTAGAAATTGACACTGACAATCGCGGAACGCGAAAACATGAAAACAACAATTACAGGTCACATCTGCCACATTTCTGTGATGACAGAAATAATAAATGGACACGACAAGGCTATTCTCACAACACAATTCGTGACCAAAACAGACACCACCCTTATGACAACCGCTGGCAGAATAATAGTTACAGAGAAAGATCGCATTTCCGTAGTAAAGAATATGACAGAGACAATAATAGAAATAGACAATATGGTAACCAGAACTATTATTATCAAGGGAGACAGAGTAATTTCAGACGCAACAGTTCAGCGCGCACTTACGATTCCGGGAGAAATTCTCCACCACATGACCGACAAAAAAGAAACTATGTAAACTACCGACAAAACGACAGACCTGAATTCCAGCAGAACTGGCGAGCTTCAAACAGAGCAGGGCCCTCTCGGCGAGGCGAATTTGTAGAAGTTCGGTCTCCTAATCCCAATAACGACGCGCGCCAACAAAGAAACAGACAATGACCCGCACCACAGGCAGCCACCTGCGCCGGCTAGCTCCAAGAAAAATAACATAGACGCTAACCTTGAGATAAATTCCAGTATTCTTTACCGACGTATAGCGTATGATAATTTCGCTCAAGTTGAAACTCTGAGTACTATGAAGAGTAAAGGTTTACACCACATTTCACATGTAAAACCATTTATTGAAAGATAATCTGCTTTTTAACTTTGTCTTTGCCATAAAACTTTTCACTTCACATTTCTAGTATGCTTTGTCAGACTTAAGAAACTGTTAACATGCAACAATGTTTGAAGTTAAATATCCAGTCTAGAACCTAGGGAACATTTTTAAACAGGATTGACGAATGTATTGTTATAGTGAACAGACGACACAGTGTTGTATTTGTACATTCTTGCTTGCTTGTTGCACGATTACGTAACGACTATCAGGCTTACATACTTAGGACACATACTGGTACTGCTAATGAGATTTTAATGCAACATTTTGGTTTACTTGAAGATACATTCTGGATTTTAAGTACTTTCTGTGAGATACCAGATGACACAGTGGTAAGTTTATTTGACAGCTACACGACTATATCACGACGCTACTAATGTGTGACACAATTTACCTTGTTGCTTTTGCGGTGTATCTGTTTTATATCTGCACAGTTTTTCTGAATTCTTCTGGAAAGTAAAACATATTTTAGTAGTAACTTTTGTGGTATAGCTACAATGAGACAGCCTTTTCTGTGGCACAACAATACGTCACAGCACAGTACTTTTTTCATCACAACAATAAGCGTAATAACTAAGATATCTATACACAAAGCATTTCACTTTTGTTTATCATGAGGTAAGTACATTGACTTCTGCAGAACTTAGCTTTCGGAGGACGATAACTACGAGACTTCCACAGAGATTATCTTACAACATGACGCATGGTTTAGTGCTACAGGACACGTATTTGAGTGATTAATTTCGCACTTAAAACATTTATTTTTTTAAAGATATTTGAAGTACAATGATACAAGGGTTTTCCGTGATATATTTCATTCCATTGCTGTAATCTGTAACACCTGAGGGTATAATTACATTAATCCTCAGGGGGGTACATGCTTACTTTGTGTACCATGTGTTTGGCAAGCACAAGGAGCCCTAGCTAATATGGTATTTGCTTATACAACTTTACACATCGGTACCATATTTCTGTAACACACAAATTACACAGCTATCTGATCATTTAACTGAGAGATAAACATTTTTTTTACTACATCAGTGACACATGTTTACACAATTACACAGTTGGATACCTTAACACTTATGAAATTGTATTTTGTCTGTACTTTGTGAACTGTTCATATTTTTTCAGAACCATTGTGATACTATGAGAGCTTTGAATGAGGTATTTGGTATGGGATCATGATTTTTAAAGTACGTTTGAGGTAGATGACACTATTGAAATGAGCAGAGAACTTTTTTTAGGATTTGAAATTAGAAAGCTACGACGATTTTGAGATTTGACTGAGGTGTTATGATATTATTACGACGACGATGAGTAGTATGCTGCTGGGGTATTTTTATGATTAATAAGCTGATGCTATATGAGTTATTTGATTATGGTACATGTCTGTTATGAGGAAATATTGAAGAAGTGTCGACGAATATGTATATGTGTAAATAGGTAAGGAGTAATGAATAGTGTTTAGGGACTCTGACTTGTAAAAAGGATGTTGGAAACCAAGAATCGTACTTTAAGAGGTAGGAAATGTGTGTAAATGCGTGAATGTATCATAATGCCGGCGAAAATTTTTTGGACACTGTTATATTCATAAGATATTGTTTCTACACATTTGTAACCAAATTCTCAACATGTGAATTTTTTTATATGAGACTGTCACTGTAGCGAAAACTGCTGTCGTAAATATTTCGGTATGAAAGGTAAGTGACCGTGACGTAATTCGTTGTGAGCGGCCAGGTGTGCCAGCCGCCTTGAGAAAAAGCCATTAGGTGGTAGAAAGAAAAAGGGAGGCCATTATCCTCGCTATTGACATTCCTTTGTAGAAAGCATCATAAATATGACACGCTAATAATAACTTGGAAACATTCTTACATCTGCACACCTGATTAGGACAAGTGTCTATCTACGAGAATTGAGAGAATTTCTACTAACTTATGAAATGCCTCATGACTACTGAATGATTATTTTATGCTTTACTTTGTACATAGTTGCTTATTTCATTTGATATCTGGTTTCCAGCTGTCTTGCAGCATTGGTTTCATAAAATAAAATTAAATGTATTTGCTAATATGAACACTTTCTGTCAACAGATCTATTAAATAATAATTTTGTGGTCCACATTCTTCAAAAAAGGAGCACTTGGAAAGGAAAGAACAATAAGAAGGGACTAGTAACAGTAAGTGCATACATAATATTCTTTTCAAGTACATGGTAATATTTTTTTTACAATAAGTTGTTGTGGTGCACCACTTTAATTACATAGACATTAAGATGTGAATATACATTTCCCTTGTCTGCATTGTTGTCTTTAGTGTAATATTTTTTCTGCTTGAGCTTTGTCATGTTTAGGTATTTCATTTTCTGCTGCTGTTTGCCAGGCATAGTGTAGTTGAATTTGAATTTGTGTTACTCTGCTAAGCCAGATTTATTTTTCTTGTTTGCTGCTCATTGCCTTATATTAGTTGTAATTTATGCTGCTTGCTTCGCCATTTGTATTTTTGATCATTGCTGTTTGTGTTAATTGTTTTGTGCTGCTGCATTGCCTCGTTCCTTAGTTTAGCATCTGAGCTCAGTAGATTTAAGTTAGATTGAGAGGGGGTTGACTATATAAGAGACTGTGTTGCGATGAATTGGAAGAAATGCATTGAGAAGTTATACAAAAAAAAGTACAGAAAGTAGGTATAGATAGGACTTTTTTGGAAATAATGATGAATGAAGGGAGATCTCCGAGAAGTAAAGAAAGTTTTGTTTGCAAAATACTACAGTAAAATAAACCCTGTCCTTTCCTTGTGTTATCCCACTATGTGTTTGTGTTCCCTTGTGTATTTGTGTTTTCCCTGTCTTTATGTGTTTAGCTGATGTTGTTATGTTGTAAATTTTTCTAATACTATGTTATTTACTTTGTAAAGATGTTTAAACATTATTTTTTCTGTTTTGTTTTAATGCTTATGTGTGAAGTTGATGTTTAAAAATTTATTCTGATCTTTACGTGTTTACTTATGTCATAATTCCTGTAACACTGATGTATATGTTTATTTCTATTCTTTTGTAAAGCCCCTATTACCGCAAATGTTATTTGTATTGTTATGTTCTTTACTGATGTATTATGTATCTTTGTTATTGTATTCTTATGTTGTAAATTTATAATTGTATAGACACCAGTTCATCAAATTAAATAACTTGTAAGTTACATTTCACTGCACACGTTTCTGTTGGTCATAGTATATGGACAATATGTGAGAAGTAGGGACTGTTAGTGTTTGCACGTGTGTTAATAATTCAGCAAGGGACTGGATAACAGCATTGCTGGTTCTAAGGACAATTCCAAAAACTTTGTGAGTGCACAAGTGGTGGTTATGGACTTGCTATATTATCCGCAAGACTCTTCAATTGTGATTGTGCACCTGCACAGTCACAACAGATGGCTGCTGGCCATCTCTACAAGGACTACAGTGGGTCTGCGTCTTTGCTGACTCACCAGTACCATTATTTCTGCAAGGACTGCAGTGGGTCTGCGCCTCTGGTGGCCCACCAATACCGTAATCTCTACCAGGACTACAGTGGGTCTGCTCTGTGATGACCTACCCACCAATACTCTTCAAAACTTCGACTGACTCCGCTGTGGGTTTGCTCTGTTGTGGCCCATTACCTGTCAGCATGTCAAGAGTCAGCACTGTCTTTCCGTTGGAAGGACAACACTACTTCTTCAAGACTGCATGGAAATCCACTACTTCTGTGTGCAATTTCTTTTACTAATGAGACTTTGTGAAAAAAAACTGTAATTACTGTGATGAACGATTAGGACTGCCTTTATGGACTGTGAGAAAGTTTAGCTTTTGACCAACATTGTATCAATAAGTGTGTGCATTTGATTTCTTTGTTATTGTAATTATGAAAAATTTTTCAAATCTGTAATGGCCACTGCCCAAACCAATTTGAAAATTTTTTTGTGGGGAGCATGGGGGCTATGTAAGTAGGCTGTTTAGGTTTTTTTATTGGTAACGCCACCTCTGTATGCAAATCACTGGCTGTGCTGTCTGCAGTCTGTGGCTGCTTTGCATTGTTTTAATACTCGCCGTTGTAGTGTTAGGCAGCTGGCTGTGAACAGCGCGTAGCGTTGGGCAGTTGGAGGTGAGCCGCCAGCAGTGGTGGATGTGGGGAGAGAGATGGCGGAGTTTTGAAATTTGTCATGAATTGCTCTCTCTCTCTCTCTCTCTCTCTCTCTATATATATATATATATATATATATATATATATATATATATATATATATATATATATATATATATGATATCAAGGTAAATACATTGTTTGTTCTCTATTAATATCTTTCATTTGCTAACTATCCCTATCAGTAGTTAGTGCCTTCCATAGTTTGAATCTTTTATTTAGCTGGCAGTAGTGGCGCTTGCTCTATTGCAGTAGTGGGAGTAACCAAGATTTTTGTGAGGTAAGTGATTTGTGAAAAGTACAGGTTAATGTTAGTCAGGGCCATTCTCTTGTAGAGATTATTGAAAGTCAGATTGCGTTGCGCTAAAAATATTGTGCGTCAGTTTAAGCACAGTAGTGTATAATTGTTCAAAGGGGACGTTTCACAGTGATACTTTATCATAGAGAGTGCGGTCTAATATGTGCTGTACCATGCAGCCACAGTTACAGCATGCGTGATTTAGTTCTGTAGGGTGGTACTGTTCCTCATACGTCATGCCCTAGCGCCCTCCCCTGCCATAATAACTGGTAATGTTGTTGTCGCGTCGTCACTGTACTTGGCAGGGTATGGACGCCCAAATGGAACAGATGACGTCACAGTGTCATATATGTGCGGAAAATCAGTCCGCTCCGCCAGAAAAATTCTCTGCTTGGCCTAAATCGCAATCGCCGTTCCAACGTGTGCACATTGACGTTGCGGGACCTTTTTGGAACACCCGGTGATTGATTGCGGTTGACTCATACAGTAAGCTTCCTTTTGCTGTATCCATGACCACGACAACGTCACGAAGCACAATTCAGATGTTGTCGTCGATTTTTTGCCTAGACGGTTTACGGTGTGGCCGTGCAGTTCTAGGCGCTTCAGTCTGGAACCGTGTGACCGCTACAGTCGCAGGTTCGAATCCTGCCTCGGGCATGGACGTGTGTGATGTCCTTAGGTTAGTTAGGTTTAAGTAGTTCTAAGTTCTAGGGGACTGATGACCACAGATGTTAAGTCCCATAGTGCTCAGAGCCATTTGAACCATTTTTGAACCTAGAAGGTTTACCTGAAATAATAGTGTCAGACAATGGCGCTCAGTTTACGTCAAACGAATTTGAAACATTGCTTGAACGCAATGGCATACTGCGTCTAAGCAGTGCACCGTTCCATCCACTGTCCAACGCCGAAGCCGAACGTTTCGTCAGAACCTTCGAGCAGCAGATGGCCAAATTTCGCTCCGCACACACCCAGAGATCAAGCGTTGCAACTGTTTCTCGCCTCGTTCGCACCCACGAGATGGACCATCGGCGACGGAATTGCTTGACGGGCGCCGCCATCAGACACTGTTCCACCTGCTCCACCCTCCTCAGCATCCGGCGCCGAAGGAAGGCCGCAAGTATCGCTTCGCGCCGAGTGATGTTGCCTTTTACAGGGTTTTTAGTGGCAGCAGATGGTGGGCGTGAGGCGAGATCGTCCGTCGACTTGGCGTTGCACGTATCTTCTTTCAGGTCCCGATGGCTTGCTGCGCCGCCATCTAAATCGACTTCGCCTCCGTCATATACACGATGATCTTTCAGTCTCCCTTCTCCCAGATTCACGGGTCCAGAGGATAGCGCGGCCACAGCAGCCGCCACAGGGGTGTCATCACGACACTGCGGGACAACCCCGTGGAGACGGAGCCTCCGCCTCCTCCACCTCCTCTCGCCCTACAGATGGAGCTGAACCCGCCCTCACCGCAGCAGTCGCCGCCTTCTTCATCTGGTTCATGGCAGCAGGAGTAGGAAGCGAACACTTCTGGTCGTTTCCTGGAGGACGTTTCCGCCAGAGCGCAGGCCCGATAGTGGGTACGGCCGGAAGCTTGACGTCCCTTTGCAGCCGCATTTACCGGCCTGTCGAGGCGCCCACACTCCTGCATCTCCCGTCTTGGTCGCACTCCGTAGACGACGGTCCGCCGCTTTGGAGGAGGGGGGAGGGGGAGGGAGAATTTTCTGGCTTAGCAACAAGCGCCAGAACTAAGACGAACGAAAAACCAGAGAAGGCGGTGAGGAAACATCGGCCAGTGGTGCGCGGAATTGGACCGCACCGTGCCAGGAGCGACATCTGAAAGAAGTGAATATAGCTGCTAGCCTCGGCCGCTCAGATCGCCCCAGTCTGCAATGGACATTACTGCGACGCTATCAGATTGTTGTGATCCGTATCAATTGCTTACTAGGACTTTGTGACTGTTTTCATGTCACCTCTCGCTAGGCACATTTGCTGTAATCAGAGTTAGGTATTGTCAATTTGCTTTATAGAAATGAAACTACTAGTGTTATTTGTTTGAATTGTTGTACAGAATTCCGAGAACGCTGTATCCCTTGCGCACCCTATTAGCGATGAATGGGCAAGACCCCACAAAATGTACTACCGGTGCTAACCTATGGGTGTTCACCCTGGGGTGTAACATGCAGATCCAACCTGCCGGCCGTGGTGGTCTCGCGGTTCTAGGCGCTCAGTCCGGAACCGCGCGACTGTTACGGTCGCAGGTTCGAATCCTGCCTCGGGCATGGATGTGTGTGATGTCCTTAGGTTAGTTAGGTTTAAGTAGTTCTAAGTTCTAGGAGACTGGTGACCACAGATGTTGAGTCCCATAGTGCTCAGAGCCATTTGAACCATTTTGAACCAACCTTCAAAAATTGCAAGTTATACAAGACAAAGTATTAAGATGGACCCTAGACGTTCCCTCATTGACACCCATTTGTGAACTACACAACAATACAGTAACAGAATACCTAAATGACACCATACTTGTATTAGCGCAGCACAGGGTAGCTGCGTGGTCTGAGGCGCCTTTCCACAGTCCGTGCAGCTCCACCCATCAGAGGTTTGAGTCCTCCCTCGGGTATGGGTGTGTGTGTTGTCCACAGCGTAAGTTAGTTTAAGTTAGATTTAATAGTGTGTATGCTTAGGAACTGAAGAAGTTAGCAGTTTGGTCCCATAAGACCTTACCACAAATTTTCCCATTTTTTAAAATAGGCTGAAACTTTATACAAGTTAAGCCTAATAAGAGCCAACACTAGGTCCTTAAGAGCCCTAGGTTTAGTATACCGAGAAACGGCCACAGACAAAGAGCACCATATCCGATAATTCAGGAACCAATGGAATGAGTAAACGATGAGTGAGCCATTTATACACAAAGCTCTATGGAAACTGTTATATTAGAATGACGCCGCAGACCCCAACAGTGTAATGCAAACAGTAATTTTCCATCCCAAACCGAAGATAGAATACTGAAAACTTACCTAATGTTAGATTTATGTTAGATTAATTCGTCTCCCCCCTTCCATCAGCTAACAATGACGATGTAAAATAGCATAACGCACTAAGCGCCAATGACAACCAGTTCTAAAGTAACGTTAATGAACCAGCTGACTGTGCCCTGTATTGTCTCTCTTGTATTTCGGAGATATGTGACAGCCGATCAGCATTTTAGGGAATTACATCTGCCAACTTTCTGTAACCCTGTCCTTGTTGTGAGCACTCAGCTACTATTACTGTCTGCTTTTGTCTGTTTATCTTTACTTTTGCTTTATTCTCCCTTGTTAGTTCCTTGGTATTCACGTTAAAACTTAGAGGAATAGATAGCCTAGACAGGGAAAAACTCAACCACTATTGTTTCCCTCATCCTTATTTTTGTAGTAGATTATAGTTTTGTTATATCATAACATTCGCATTGTTCTCTCATGTTAGTATTCGTTTGTATTCATGCTAAACTTGTAAAGAATGATAGATCACACATGGAGCAACTCAATCACTATTGTTTCTCTTATTAGTTTTATGTTGTATCTAGGCTGGATCCTATAAAGGAAGACAGCTTAGCCATGGAGCAAAGAGCAGGCCCGCTGGCACAGTGGAGGGGCAATGGCAATACGGCAATATGAGAGGAGAGGAGCGGCACCCTCGCCTCCCCCCTCCTCCCCCCCCCCCCGCACTCCTCAGCTGCCACCAAGGCTCAGCGCAACCATCAGACTGTTGCCAGTGTGGGAGCGACGACCACTCAGGCAAGATGTAGGAAGACACACACCCAGACAGTCTCTGCCCCGGCAGAAAACAATTCAAATTGTGGAGTGCCCCAACAGCAACAGCCACCACACAGCACCAAACACCCGAAACTCCCACGCTCCACCAAAGGAGGGTGATTGGGCTCCAGAGCCCCAAATAGTAACTGGCCAAGACCTCCAAAGTCCATTGTTCTTCAATCGTAATAAAGCAAAAACCACGGAGAAAAACAGCACAACACCACACATAAATACACATAGATTCTGCAAAGCAGAAAGAGCAGTCTTCACACTGCGACACAAAAAAGCATAAACTGAGCAATAATACCATCACTAAATTCATTGTTCTATGCAGTATATCAGTAATTAAAATTCATCCAATGTTGGTGACGACAACATAAAAAATTCTATTATTTTCCACAGTTAATAAATAGGAATACAAATTAATATGCAGATATAATTTTATCAAATCTACGTGCAGGCAGTCCTACAATAGCGATGACAGTTGAAAACATTCGAATGTGCATAAAATGACTTTGGATGATTGCGTATTAAAGATGAATGAAATTGCTGTGATCGTGTAAATATCACAAATAGTGAAGTGCACACAACACTAATAGTTAAAAGCAAATATGGTAAATTCCGCAGCTGCATGTGGACCACTTCAAATAAGATACAAATCATTTAATTATATGTGAGACGATGACATCATAAAAATTAAACCCCAAACTATTTAGTGAAAACCAACAGTCCTGCACCAATAAAGTTTACTTTGGGATGACAGGGGATTATTCTCGTTAATCACATCGTAATAGCTAAAACAACAGCTGGCAAATACTAAACAAGTAGTCTGGATAAAAGTGATGAAAATTGGGAATGTATAGAGCATTGTAAATTTATAAACTCTCATCTGGACATCATGAAGAGTGCAGAAAGTTGAAATAAGCAGTTCACATAATATGCAAAAAACTGGTGATTTCTCAAACTGGGGAACAAACAACAATTGGGTGCCGCAAGGTTTGGTCTCGGGTCCTCTGCTGTTCTTAATATACACTCCTGGAAATGGAAAAAAGAACACATTGACACCGGTGTGTCAGACCCACCATACTTGCTCCGGACACTGCGAGAGGGCTGTACAAGCAATGATCACACGCACGGCACAGCGGACACACCAGGAACCGCGGTGTTGGCCGTCGAATGGCGCTAGCTGAGCAGCATTTGTGCACCGCCGCCGTCAGTGTCAGCCAGTTTGCCGTGGCATACGGAGCTCCATCGCAGTCTTTAACACTGGTAGCATGCCGCGACAGCGTGGACGTGAACCGTATGTGCAGTTGACGGACTTTGAGTGAGGGCGTATAGTGGGCATGCGGGAGGCCGGGTGGACGTACCGCCGAATTGCTCAACACGTGGGGCGTGAGGTCTCCACAGTACATCGATGTTGTCACCAGTGGTCGGCGGAAGGTGCACGTGCCCGTCGACCTGGGACCGGACCG